>NW_012151641.1:1270257-1276213 GCF_000956105.1 Propithecus coquereli | reverse complement strand
CACAGACCCGACTTCGCGTCCACTGGCGTCACACACCTACCCTCCTCGCTCTCACAGACCGGGGCCTCGCCCGGAAGCTGTAGAAGCCACAAGAAAGGTCCACAGTCCGGAGCCGCGTGACCCACACCGCAGAGCCGGCGCCCCTGCCCAGGCCTGCCCCGCCGCCGGCGCCGCCGCGGGGGTTTTCCGGGTGGTGCTACTCCTTGCGCCGGGGCGGGGCTTTGCCCGCGCAGGCGCACTGCGCGGGGCGGCCCGTGCCTATCTAGCCGCCCGCGCTCGGTTGCTCCTGTCTGGCGGCGGCAGCATGGCGGCGGGGGCGGCCGAGGCGGCGGCGGCGGCGGTGGTCGAGGTCGGCTCAGCCGGGCAGTTTGAGGAGCTGCTGCGCCTCAAAGCCAAGTAAGCCGGCGGCGGGCGGCAGCAGTGAGGGGGCGGAGGGGGCCGAGAGGCCCGGCCGGCGGCGGGCGGCGCATCCCTCCTCCTTGGCGCCCGGCTCGCCTCGGCCTCGGGGGACCGGGCCGGCGCCACCCGCGGACTCCCCGGGGTCTCCGGATTCGACGGGCCTAGCCGCACCTCCGGCGCCCCGAGCAGCGACCAGGGCGGGGTTCGTCCCCGGCCCGGACGGCGGCCCCAGCCCCCGGGACGCGCGACCCTTGCCGACCCCTGGCCTGGGCGGCCCCGGAGCGGGGGACGCGGTGACTCAGCTCCGCGGGGGGACCCCGGCTCGCCGCGCCACCGAGCGGGGACCCGCGGTCGCGGGCCTCGACCTCCCGCTGCGCCGGGCCGGAGGGTGCTGCGGGCCGGCGTTGGCACCTTCCTCTTTAGGCTGCCTTCGCGGTGACGCCCCTGGTCACCAGGAAAAGCCAGCCGAGGCCCCGCCGGCTTAGGTAGCTCTGTCTCTCTCTTAAGATTAGCTTTTAAAGTTTGTTAATCAGCCAGCAGGTTTGCGTTTTCAAACTTAACCTGTTGCCATAGACAAGGATTTCCTGTTTTATGAATGGGTTTCGTGAGAGTCCGTGCTGGTTTGGTGCACGTGCTTCTCACTTTTTAGAATACTACAAAAGGAGATCCTTAGGGATGCATAGGCAACGTTTTTTTGGGGCGTTAATAGAAGCTTTGAATTGTGTAAATGTTTACTGGCAGGAATGCTTGTAGGTAAATACGTGCAGGTGTATGTGGGGCTCTGGAGTAATACCGCTTCAAATTTTAGACCGAGGACTGAGTTCTCTCAGCTGTGTTGTTCCGGTTGCGATGGAGCTTTAGTGTCAGGTTGCCTGGGGCCCAGTCCTCAATTCAGCCACTTGCCTCGTTACTCCTGGGCAAGTTTCATAACCCAGCCTCAGTTTCCTCAAGGGTGGGATGGATTAGTGCCTATTCCAGGGTTATTGTGAGGGTGAGATGATGCATGTAAGATGCTACAGTGCCTGGCATGCAGGAGGCGCTCCGTAGATGTTGGCCCTTGGTATCTTCGGTGGGGAGCAGAGTGCATTCGTGGAGTTCACAGGCAGTAAATGCTTGTTGAGTGAAATTTTGCTGACTGAGTTAAAGGCAAGTAGTGCTCTGATTTTGTCGTGGCGAGTGCGAGTGAGATGGGGAGTTGCCTTTGTCGAAAATGGGGAGGGTGAGAGTTCTGACTTCTGGTTAGCAATGTTTTAATGGAAGTGATGGAGTTAAAGTGTTAATTAAAACGGCTCCTTTGGCATTTCAGGTTTAACTGGGGAATTGTTTTAAATAAGGTGGGGGGCGGGGGGATGGTGTTTACTCATTGATGGAACCTCTGTTCTAATTCTTCCAGCACACACACACACACACACACACACACACACGCACACACGGATCTTAAGGCAGCACGATTACGGAGGTCACCAGAGGTGGCTTGAAAAGAGCAGGGCATGTGTGCACCTGTCCTAAATAAACGTTTTGAACTTACCATCACCTGAAGAGACTATTTTTTTGTGTGTGATTCATATTTTAGGTTCTATGCTTCATGTTTTAAAGAGTCCTTAAACTATACAGTGCGTAAAACGTTTAAATGGAAGTAACATTTGGATTTTTGCCACTGTTCTGTACTTGAAATGACCCAGAAAACAATATACCCTTTCCTTAGTGACAAGTTTAAATGGGCACATGGGAAATGATGCATGACATCTGGGGAAGGAGCAATTCTCTGCTGGTTTTTGCGAAAATGGAAGCATTTATGTTGATGTAATCATTTTAAATCTACTTTCCAAATCATCGCTTCTCCATTTTAAAATTTGATATGAATTGAAATTTTTTCGTAAGTCATCAGAGGTTAAGTTACTGAAACCTCAGCTGGTCCACACAGTGGGACTATTAATACCCATTTGCAGAGCGATTAGGAGGTTTAGTGTATGATATGTTTAATAAATGGTAGCTGATGTTAATCTGCAGATGAATAACTTTAGTAGCAGAATACTGTAATAATAGAAAAACAACTATTTATTGAGCAGTAATTATTTTGCTGATGAAGAATCAAGGTTCATTACATGCCTAAAATCACATTAGTCAGTATTTGAACCCTGTCTTTCTCTACATGTTTTCCCAAACAGTGCACCAGTTACATGTAAGCCAAAAGAGATATTACATTTACATTTGTTTCAGATATAGTATGTCCTTATAATATTGGGCATAATGTGCTTAATTGAAAAGTGGAAGTTAAGCATCTAAATATGAGAATATTGTGAATAATTTAAAATAACTATGAACATTAATATTATGCTTTAATGTTTTCAAAGCACTTAGATATTTTTGTTTGATCTTCCCAGCATCCCAGGGTGTTAGGTATTGCTGTTTTACAGATGGGGAAGTTGAATTACTCTTCAAAGCCATGTTAGTAATAATGGAACTGAAACTTGCATTCAGGTTCTATTTGCATAATTTTTTCTTTTTTACATACCTGGGCTCACAGCATTATAAAGTTTGGTGACCTATTTTAATTTAAAAAAATGTAATCATATTGTGAGCATTTTCCCAAGGCATTAAAATTCTTTGAAAATTTGATTTTTAATGGCTTTATAATTTGTTATGACCATTAAAAAACTATATTGTTGAACTTTAGATTTTCCAGTTATTTATGTAAAATAATGGGAAAATATCCATACACATAGATCTTTGTCTCTTTAATTACTTTCTTAGGATAGATATTTACATATGTGTAAGAAATTTGTGAAAGGTTGCAGTTTCATATTTACCTGCAGGATATGAAAGTGCTTCTTTCACCATCCTTTTTTATCATCGAATATGATGATTTAAAAAATCCTTTGTCAATTTGGTGGAAAGTGGCATCCCAGCTTTTTAAAAAAAATTGAGGTATTACTTACAAAATGCACAAATCTTAATTGTCAGATGTGCTAATTGTATAGACACACCAGTAACCACCATTCAAAGCAAGAATATAGAATCCCAGGAAGTTCTTTATCCCCTTTCCCCTGACAGCTGATCTGTTTCTGCCACTATAGATTAGTTTTCCCTGTTCTTGGACTTTATGTAGATAGAATCATACAGTTCTTCTTTTATGTATGGCATCTTTTGCTCGGTATGTTTTGGAGAGTCCTCCGCGTTGTATGTATCCGTAGTTGGTTCATTTTTATTGCTGAGTTATATTCCATTGTATGAATGTACAACACTTTCTCCCATTCGTGGACATCTGGGTTCTTTCTAGTTTTGGGCCATTATGTATAAGGCTGCTCTGAGCACTCTCTGGCACAGGGCCTTTGTGGACCTCTGCTTTTGTTCTTGCCATCCTTAGCCCTTGGCACCCCCCCTGCCCTCTGCATCACTGAGGAGCAAGGCTAGAGTAGGCAGAGGCTCATGAGGGAGGGTTTTGAGGGGTCCGACCATTGGCCAGAACTCTGGGCCGGGGCTCCAAACAACTGCAGGGAGGCCTGGAAAATGTAGTCTAGCTGAATGCCCAGGAGGAAAAGGAAACAGTGTTTGGGGAAGCACAGCATAGTCTCTGCCGTAGACCTGAGGCCTACCTGCTCATCCACTGAAGCTGCTAAGTTCTGCAGGATGCAAATTAGAACCCATCAACGTGGGGTGGAGGGGGGGTCCCTATAGTGTGTCCTTTTCTGTCTTGGCCGAATCTTCCTTTGGAGCCTCCTGCTTTTCCTTTTGTGTTCCCCTGGACAGCTCCCTCTTCTTACTTAATGAGTCCTGCAGTGATCCCTGCCCTCCGTTTGCTTTTGTTTCAGCAAATGACCTTGCTTCCTGCCTGAGAGAAAAGAAGACTTCAAGTAGCATTTCTCTGAGCCCTCCTCCTCTCCTCTCTGTGAGCACCTACTCACTTGTAGCCTTACCCGTTCTTAATTCCTTCGCTTCTGACTAGAGGAGACTGCCCGCCTTCTGCAAGGTGACTTCCTCTCTCCTCTGGATTCCCCTTCTCCTTCCTCTGCTGAGACCTGGCCTCCCCCTCCCCATTTGCACTGCCCCTTACCAAGTAAGCAGGTGAAGATTTTCTTGTATTAGAAAAGCCCATACCTTGATCCTGTCTTTTCCTCTGCCTAGTGCAGATCTCTTAGAGATCGGAGAGAAGATGTCTACATCCTTATCTCCAGTCCTGTCCTGCTGCAGTCTGACTTGTGCTTCTGCCTTTCCATTCAGGTTACGCTCTACTGCTCGCTGCCCATCGCTGCTGAGGTTGTTGATTGTCACTCCTTCTTGGCACTCCACTCTTGACTTCTGGGAGACCCTGTAACCTTCCTGTACCTCTCAGGACCCCTTCTGTGCACGAGTTCCTTCTCCGTCTGTCCAACTTGGTGTTGATGAGCCCCTGAGGGGCTGACCTCAGGTCTCCTGCATCCCCTGCAGCGTGGTGCCGGTGCTGTGTGTTTCGTGGTTCCCAAATCCACACATCAGGCACAGACTCTTTGCTGAGCTTGAGACATCATCGTACTATAGCCCATCAGACTAACCCTCTCAAGTTGGCAGCTTCTGCACTATGATTCCAGGCTAGTGCCACCACGAGCCACCAGTCTCGAAATCACGGCTTGGAGTCAATTCTAGACTGTGCCTCTCTGTCACCAAATCCTGCCCCTTTTACTTACCTCTGAGATTTTCCCAGTGCTTTCCTGACACTTTATTGTAGGCTCGCTCCTCTCTCACCTGTATTATTTTACTGGTTTTTACTGTTTTATTCCTTTCCTTGCTCACAGGTTAGTTGTCCTTAGTCCTTTATTCCATGTAACTTTTTTCCCCTGATTTTCAGATTTTTTAAGAGGGAGTATTATATTTGAATAGAATTCTATAAAACTGGAGCAGTTTTCAGTTGGATATGGTAATAGACTTAAAGATATCTTTTCCAAAATAATTTTGTATGAAAATAAGATAAACACTGAGATTCCTAAGACCTTAGTTAATAATATTAATCCACTGTTCTGTCCATACTGTAAATGCTTAGCAAATCTTCTGTAGTATATATATATAAACGATAAAAGTATGTTTGTGTAAACAGCAGAAGACTTCTTTTCCGTCTTCTGCTGGGCCACCTTCCCTGCCTTCCCTTTTCACATTTTATCATGATTTCTGTGGTCACGATTATGCCCCTTCATGACAACACCATGCTTAAAAAGTAAACACTGATGTTAGTAGTAATAATGTATCCACAGCCATTTTCCACAATGTGCCTTTAATACAGAAATGTTTCCACTTTCCTCAAGGGTCTGAAAATATAGTTGGTTTATATGTCTGTTAATTGAGATGGATGAATATTTAGAACCACGTCATAAGGGTTAAATCTTGACTCAGGAAATATCATTAACTTGAAAATTCATCTGCAAGAGTCTCAAGAACCTTGTAGAGTGTTCTTATATTTTAGTGTTGAATACAGCAAAATTCTTACAGTACAAAACAATTCAGGCAATTCTTTTAAAGTATTTTTTTGGTAATATAATTTAATCTATATCAGCATTTGTTTTATTTCTAAAGTTAGTATAATTTT
>NW_012151641.1:1267750-1270207 GCF_000956105.1 Propithecus coquereli | reverse complement strand
TCGTAAGCCAGATTTCTCAGCTAGCTTTCTCTGCCAGCTGCTAGCCGGGAGCAGGCAATGAGCACCTACCATGTGCCTGGCTCTAATCCATGCACTGGGACAGAGACCCAGTTTTTGCCCGCCTTGAGAACACCAGACAGTGTAAGACATGAGCAGTTCTAGTACATGAGACAGGCTCGTGGTAAAAGCAGGTGCGGGGGGCCTGGGAACACCCCGCTAGTAAGGAAGGCTCCGTGGGTGCCTGATCTGAAGCCCAGAGAGAGGAGGGCTGCTCAGGAGGAGCCCCCAGTGTCTGGGTGGGAGCCATGGCTTTCAGTGAGATGGGGACCCGAAGAGGAGAGGTGCTTTGGAGGGGTGGCCCCACGTGGTCTGGGGACATCCAACAAAAGTTGGCCCCCTCTCCAAAGCAGATGGGTGCTGGGCTCTGGAGAGCAGCGGGGGTTCTGGGCCTGCTGTTGAGGTTTCCCGGAGGGTACCCAGGCAGTGTGTGGGAAGCACCGGCAGCGGGGTGCAGAGGAAATCACCGGAGACTCAACATCAGGGGGATGCCCCACGAAAGCCAGGGATGGCGGTGGAGGCCAGGTGGGAGGATGCGGGGGTCCTGGCGCCGGGCCCATCAGCAGACCCACCCAGGCCCTGCTGCTCCGGGGTCACAGGGGTGATGGGTCGGATGCGCCAGGGGTGGCCCCGCGGGAGGGGGATAGGAGGAGGGTGCTGGACTCGCGGGGAGGGGTTCAGACCCCCAGGAGCGAGGGGAGCGCCCGTCAGTGTCGAGGTCCCGAGACCTCCCAGGGCATCCCCACCTGTATGTAATGTCACTGTAGCCGGATTTCAGCTTGCTCAGTGCACAGACCCGACTTCGCGTCCACTGGCGTCACACACCTACCCTCCTCGCTCTCACAGACCGGGGCCTCGCCCGGAAGCTGTAGAAGCCACAAGAAAGGTCCACAGTCCGGAGCCGCGTGACCCACACCGCAGAGCCGGCGCCCCTGCCCAGGCCTGCCCCGCCGCCGGCGCCGCCGCGGGGGTTTTCTGGGTGTTGCTACTCCTTGCGCCGGGGCGGGGCTTTGCCCGCGCAGGCGCACTGCGCGGGGCGGCCCGTGCCTATCTAGCCGCCCGTGCTCGGTTGCTCCTGTCTGGCGGCGGCAGCATGGCGGCGGGGGCGGCCGAGGCGGCGGCGGCGGCGGTGGTCGAGGTCGGCTCAGCCGGGCAGTTTGAGGAGCTGCTGCGCCTCAAAGCCAAGTAAGCCGGCGGCGGGCGGCAGCAGTGAGGGGGCGGAGGGGGCCGAGAGGCCCGGCCGGCGGCGGGCGGCGGGCGGCCCATCCCTGCTCCTTGGCGCCCGGCTCGCCTCGGCCTCGGGGGACCGGGCCGGCGCCACCCGCGGACTCCCCGGGGTCTCCGGCTTCGACGGGCCTAGCCGCACCTCCGGCGCCCCGAGCAGCGACCAGGGCGGGGTTCGTCCCCGGCCCGGACGGCGGCCCCAGCCCCCGGGACGCGCGACCCTTGCCGACCCCTGGCCTGGGCGGCCCCGGAGCGGGGGACGCGGTGACTCAGCTCCGCGGGGGGACCCCGGCTCGCCGCGCCACCGAGCGGGGACCCGCGGTCGCGGGCCTCGACCTCCCGCTGCGCCGGGCCGGAGGGTGCTGCGGGCCGGCGTTGGCACCTTCCTCTTTAGGCTGCCTTCGCGGTGACGCCCCTGGTCACCAGGAAAAGCCAGCCGAGGCCCCGCCGGCTTAGGTAGCTCTGTCTCTCTCTTAAGATTAGCTTTTAAAGTTTGTTAATCAGCCAGCAGGTTTGCGTTTTCAAACTTAACCTGTTGCCATAGACAAGGATTTCCTGTTTTATGAATGGGTTTCGTGAGAGTCCGTGCTGGTTTGGTGCACGTGCTTCTCACTTTTTAGAATACTACAAAAGGAGATCCTTAGGGATGCATAGGCAACGTTTTTTTGGGGCGTTAATAGAAGCTTTGAATTGTGTAAATGTTTACTGGCAGGAATGCTTGTAGGTAAATACGTGCAGGTGTATGTGGGGCTCTGGAGTAATACCGCTTCAAATTTTAGACCGAGGACTGAGTTCTCTCAGCTGTGTTGTTCCGGTTGCGATGGAGCTTTAGTGTCAGGTTGCCTGGGGCCCAGTCCTCAGTTCAGCCACTTGCCTCGTTACTCCTGGGCAAGTTTCATAACCCAGCCTCAGTTTCCTCAAGGGTGGGATGGATTAGTGCCTATTCCAGGGTTATTGTGAGGGTGAGATGATGCATGTAAGATGCTACAGTGCCTGGCATGCAGGAGGCGCTCCGTAGATGTTGGCCCTTGGTATCTTCGGTGGGGAGCAGAGTGCATTCGTGGAGTTCACAGGCAGTATATGCTTGTTGAGTGAAATTTTGCTGACTGAGTTAAAGGCAAGTAGTGCTCTGATTTTGTCGTGGCGAGTGCGAGTGAGATGGGGAGTTGCCTTTGT
>NW_012151641.1:1244277-1256390 GCF_000956105.1 Propithecus coquereli | reverse complement strand
CAAAACAATTCAGGCAATTCTTTTAAAGTATTTTTTTGGTAATATAATTTAATCTATATCAGCATTTGTTTTATTTCTAAAGTTAGTATAATTTTTTTTCCTCTTTTATATAATTTCAAAAATGTGCAAAATGAGACATTGTTAGGGTTAGTTGCACTTATGGAAAACAAAAGTAAGAGAATGATGAACACAAAATTGAGGATGGTGGTTATTTCTGAAGAGGTTACGGAAGGGGATATCTTTGTGGTATGCCGTACAGGGGCTGCAAAGATGGTAGAAATTTTCTGTTTCTTTAGCTGGGTGGTAGGTAATTCAGATAATTCATTTTATTGTTATTTATAGCTTCCACATGACATAAATATGCTTTTGTATGAATTAAATATTTAACAAGAATTGGGTCTGTTACTATTGCTTTATTAATATTCTTTGGTTGGCTCACATTTTATCACGTGGTTTCTAATGTTTAGAAAACTATCTTGAAGATTTTAATTAGTAATAGTTTATTTTAATAAGTTTTTCCAGCCAGGAGAGGATAGAGGTCATATATTTTATTTCTCCAATTAAGGTTTTATTTTCTTTGAATAAATATTATCGTGGCCCAAGTACCTCCCAGAATTTGACTTAATGCATGTATTACTATTGTGAGTGGATACTTTTCCCTGTGTTTTTGATCTGCGGCACTGGCTTGCATGCTAAAACTCATTGATTTCCTCCAGCAACTGCGCCCACTTGCTTTGGTTTTCCAGGTGGGCAAATACATTATTAGCAATGTAATATTTTATTCATTGACTATATGTTATTCCAAAGTTAGTATAATTTTAAAAAATGCATTTTTTTGATTTACAGGTCCCTCCTTGTGGTCCATTTCTGGGCACCATGGGCTCCCCAGTGCACACAGATGAACGACGTAATGGTGGAGTTAGCGAAAGAACACCCTCAAGTTTCATTTGTGAAGGTATGATATTCTCAGTGTCATGTCTTTTATGAATTTAATTCTGACTTATGGGTTAGATTAGATTTTATTAACTAATATGAAGGAGGCGTGGTGTGGAATTCCCAATTTTTATAATTGGCGTTGGGTTCTGTTAGTTTTGCAGTAGTTTATTCTCAAGACTCTTAAAATGACGTTGCATTTCTCAAGTACACTTTGCCTCACCCATCCTTGAGGACGTGAGTGCCAGGTGTGGGGGGTGCTGTGGCAGGGTGTTGGAGATGTGGACTAGATAATTCACTGGGAAATTGTGGTTTTAAGATAACTAAAATAGAGACAAAACTTACGTCACTGAAAAGCTAGGTGTTACGTAGAAAATGATCCAAGAAAGGGTATGTCAAGGTTGCTGGGGACCAGGGGAACAGGAGGAAGTTGCTGTCTTGGATTGGGCGAATGCAAGCCAATGAGAGAAGCTGGAAGGCTTTCTAACCTGTTAGGGTGCAGAGGAAGAGGGAAGCCAAACGGTCTCTTCTTCCTTGCCTCCTTCAATTTTTGCTCCTCATTTCCGGTGTCTCTTTTGAGTGTATGAGCACTAGGAAGGTGACAGTCCTGACATGGGTCAGCTCACTTGGTTTAACACATTCAAGTTGTCATTCAGAACTTAGTACTGGTTTAGGCAGCAGGGCCGAAATATGTGTTGAGAGTCTTAGAAATGAATTATTAGGAAGGAAGGCACACTTTGTGTTCAAAACCCTGAATCCTTAGGATTCAAAAACTATAAAAAACCAAAGTCTTGTTTTTTAAAACCAGAATTTTTGAGTTCAGAATACATGTTTGCCAGTATACCCATATATATAGGGTTAAAAATAACATCAACTATATTTGTCTATATGCTTCTTTTTATGTAAACTGAAAACACAGAATTCTGACAGGCTAATTCATTTGTACAGTAGGTGGTAAAATTTTCAGACAGCTTCTGCGTAGATAAGTTTGCTTTGAGCAGGTATTGTACTCAGATGGTTCAAAAATCCAAACGGTATAGAAAGGTGTACATTGAGAAGGCTCACCCCACTCTTCCCTGTCAACCCTGTTGTCTCATCCCATAAGTAACCACGTGTATTAATTTTGTATGAATCCTTCCAGTGTTTCTTTATGCAGATAGAGCATATATGAATATAATAGTTAGCTTTTTAAAATTTAAGGACTTATTTAAAATTCCAATGAAATGTGTAATGTAACCTTAGAATGTAACCCTAAAATGTCCAGTATAAATAATAGAAGGGGACATTAAAACTGCATGTTTGGTCAGTGATAAAAGATAATGATTACAAGTGAAATGAATGATTAAACATTTCAATCGTAGGATTAATCAAGATGATGGTAATTGTTCTGAGTCTGCCTTGATATGTATAATGTTACTGGTTTAGGTAACACATTGTTCTTAGCTGCCATCTGAATGATTTATTTAAGGTGATTATAGAATTACTTCTCACACTGGTACCAGACTTGGCAGTGAGATTTAAGGTTGTTCAAGTGCTTAGGTGTCTCAGTGAGCCAGGGTTGGAGAAGTCCTTAGTCCTGTCAGGTTGTTGGGGAGAAGGGAGCCTGGCTGCACCTGCTGTCCGTGTGGATGACAGTGCGAGATGGGTCGTTCTTCTAGGAGTCATCGCTTTCCAGAAATTCATGCTACGGCATAGGTTTTCTTGCAGTCGACTTCATCGAGGGGAAAGATAGTTTGCATGGATTTGGTAAGGTAGATAATTAAAGGCGCTCACTGAACGATAGTGAGCAAATGAGAAGTAAAATATTTGAGAGATCATTGGCCTTGCTCAGTAAGAGAGGCATGCAGTTCATTTTAAAATAGCGTTCTTTTGCTATTGAGAGCTTTTCAAAATTTCTGGAGTGTGGAACTAATGTTCTACTCTTGATTTCTTGGTCTTTTTTTAATGATGCAATAGTTTGGTATTTTCAAATTGTGAAATAAAGGGATAAGTGTATTTTTGTGGCTGAGATTTACAAAATCATTTAAACAAGTGATCTTAAACTAGATGTTTTTAACAGATTGTAAGGTTTTGTGGCTATCACCAATTTCTTATTTGGTAGGAGATGGTAAAATACCACTTTAGGAAAGTTAGTCACACGTTTTCGGGTCAGAGTAGTTTGTACTCGTTGGAATTGAATGCTGAGAGGCAAGGTTTTCACGATTTTTGCATCTGAGTCTCTCATTCCCTGTACTCATGATGTGGCCGTAAAGTGTATTCATACTCCTTCTGGGTACTGTGTTTGCGATGAGTTCCGCTTACCCGAATCACTGCTGTATCTGGCTGGATCCTGAGGCTCCGGGCCCCATCCTGAGGCTCTCACTAAAAGTCTTATAGAAACCTTATATTTGTTCAGAATAAAATTAAATAGCTAAAATGTCTAGTGCCTTTGCTTTGCAAATTACATAGTCATTTTATTAGTACCTTATCTCATGTTGATCCTGTTTATGTCTTTACCTAAAATAGGAATATGCATTTATCATTTAATTAATTGTTTGATAGAGTCTTTAAAAATACGGTGCCTGGTAGAGAGGGTGGGAAGGAGGGATGGTCTGAGGCTCTGTGGGTAATGAAAAGGCTGGGTTCCTGCCACTGGGTGTATCTGAGAGCCAAATCCAGTCCATTTTACATTAAATCTTTCCTTTTTTTCTTATGGCTTTTTTTTTTTTTTATTTCTGTACTTAGTTTGTACCATTGATTGGGCTATTAGGAAATATCCTGTATTTTTGTTTGTATTGTCATTTAATTCCTGTTTTGATGGCCTTTTGAATAGATGGCGAGATACTTGAGGTAGGGACCTTTACCTGTGGTGTCAGGTGGCTTCTGCCTCCCACGCCAGTCTCCCCAGCCCCACTTCCAGCTTAGTACCCTGATCCTGCTAGGCTGTGGTGCTCATTTTAACACATAATGTGCTTCAGTACAAAAATTCTTAAAGTCAGGCCTGTCAGCCAGCTGGTGGGTGAGATTTCATACTATTGTTTTTAATTTAGTACTAATCTGGTATGTGTAGTAGCTGCTGCACATGTGTTTTGTGTCCACTGTAACTTAAGATATAAGGTCAAGGGTATGGAGGAGTTATGTAGTTAAATTTGTATTTTCGCATCTTAAAAAATAGGAATCTTTGTAGTTTGATTTATTCTTATTCTGAAATGTACAACTATCTTAAGATAGAGTTCATACTGTTTAATATCTAAAGGTCTGTACAATCCATATAAATGAAGCTTAACACTGTTTGATTTCTAAATGTCTGTAATTACCATATGTACACGGGCAATGTTGGCAGTCTCCAGAAGGGTACCAACTAGCTACATAACTAGGTGCAACCTAACTAGCTGAATTCCTGTATTTCAGTGTCAGAGAATATTGACTAGTTTATTTGGCATCTTAGAGAACATATGTTGAATTCTATATTACAGGAATTCTAAAAAATGCCTCTCAGATAATCCTAGTAGAATTATTAAATCTTAAAAATAATATAGCTTTTATTTACACTGTCTTGGTAATAAAAAATTACCACAATTAACATGGTTTATTATCTACTTCTGGGCTAAGTTTGGCAAAAGTCTTAAAAAAATTTATCAAAAATGTTAATTTAAATAACTTTTGAAATTATATTTGGCTATCTGACAAAGAAGAAATTTGATTTTGAAATTCTTTTTTTTTTAATATCACACATCACAGAGTAGAAGGAAGCTTCTTTATGAGGTTTAACCAAATACCCTTGAATGTCAGGCTTAAGTGTTCTCTCCTCAACCTTAGATCCTCAGTGTCACTGTTGGCCAGTGGCCACTCCCATTCTCGGCTTCCTTATAGTGGCCACCTTTGTTTAATATTCTGTCAAAATTTGTTTATTGATCACTAAATGCCACACATTATTCTGGGAACTGAGGTTACAGAACACTAAGGGTCACAGACAATAAATGGGTAAACAGATACGTTACCAAGATCATTTCAGATAGTAATAAGTTCTACAAAAGAAAAAATAGGCTATGAAAGATGGGGACTGGGATGGATGGGGTACTTTATTTAGATTGTGTTGAAAGGCTGTACATAACGAGTTGAAATCTAAAAAATGGAAAGGAGCCAGCTATTGGGAGAGCTGGGAAGAGCTTTTAGGCAAAGGATTAGCAAGTTCAAAGTGTTGGAGGTGCAGGTGGGAGGCTAGTGGGGCTGGAGTGTGGTGAGAGGGAGGAGGGTGTGACGGGAGGTTGGAGTGGCAGGCAAGGGTCAAGTGGCCTTGTGGACCGTGGCAGTGTTCAGGTCTAATTCCCAGTGCAGGGGAAGTGACAGACCGATTCCTGTCTTACATCAGTACTCTGGCTGCTGGGTGGAGAATGTTTTAAAGGGGGGAGGGTGCAGGATGGAAGCAGGGACACCAGTTAGGAGGCTTTTGCTCTAGGCGAGGTAAGAGACAAAATGATGTCGTGGTCTGAGTTGGCTTATATTTTGGAGGGAATCCCAGAAAACCTGTTGACGGATTGGATGTAGGGGGTGAGAGAAATGGATTAATCAAGGTTGTCTCCTTTTTGATTTGAACAACTGGATGGAATTTGTGAGCTAGAGATGCCGTGGGGAGGAGGAGGTTTAGTGGGAGCTCCAGGTGCAAATGTCGAGTGTGTAGTCTGGAGGCAAGGGGAGAGGCCTGGGCCAGGAAGAACTTGGGAGTTGTTGTCATATAGGTATCACTTAGAGCTATGGGATTGGATGAAACTACTCCAGGAGAATGAATGTGGATGAGCTGAGAACAACTCAGGGCCAAGTCCTGGAATTGGCCTGTGTCATAGGGTGGCCAGGGGTGAAGGAAGCAGCCAAAGAGACTGAGTCTGAACAGTTAGGGGAAAAGGAAACATGGAAAGCCAAGTGTTGCAAGAAGGTGGGTGTGGTCACTGTTACTGAATGATACTGAAAGGTCATAAAATGAGGAAAGCAGTAGCCATGGGACTTGCTGAAGTGTCAGCATGGTGTTGGGCCACACTGCCTTGCTCCACCACTCAACAGATTTGTGATTGTCACAGTCCATTTGTGCTACTATAACAGCATGCCTCAGGTTGAGTAGTTAATGAAAAACAGAAGTAGGTTACTTATAGTTCTAGAGGCTAAGCAGTCCAAGATCAGGGCACGAGCAGATTTAGTATCTGGAGAGGGCTCTCTCTCTGCTCCCAAAATGGTGCCTTCTTGCTGTGTCCTCACACGGCAGAAGGAGTGGAAGGGCAAACAGGGAAGAGCTAATTCCCTCTTAGACTCTCTTATCATGGCACTTACCTCTCCCAGAGGCCCCTCTTCCTTGCCATCACTTTGGGGGTTAAGTTCCAACACATTCAAACCATAGCAGTAATCTAGGCCAAGTTACTGAACCTCTTTAAGTTCCAGTTTCTTCTGTAAAATGGGTGTAGTGACAGTACCAATTACTGTGAGGATTAAACGAGTCCATACACGAAACACTTAGAACAGTGTCTGGCCCAGGATAACTCGTAGCTGTCAGCCATTGCTGTCTTGGCAGTCCTGGCGAGCCCTCCACTGAAGCAGAACGGACAGAGGATTCCCACCTCTGCATTCACCTGATGCCTCCCTTGCCCCTCTCGCCCCTTCTTCGTAGACATAGCGTGCCGTGTGGGAAGGTTCCAGAGTTTGAGATTCTTGGAAGCAAGTGGTTTCCTCTAGAGGCATTTTTTCCTGGATTCTGTTCTGGGAACATTCACGTTTGGTTGATCCTTAAGTCATGTATAAATCTTGTCTTTGAAATGTGATCTTTTTTTATTGTAGTAGTAGGAAAAATTAACTATAGTATAGTGAAAGAAGCACAGGTTTTATAGTCAAACAAACTTGTATTTGTTTCTCAGCTCTGCCACTTACTGTGTGTCTTTGGACAAGTGACTTCCTGAATTAGGGTTCTCTAGACAAACAAAGCTGATAGGATACATACAACTGTGAGGAGGGAGTTATTGTGGGAGTTGGCTCATGTGATCATGGAGGTTGAGAAGTGTCACCATCTGCTGTCCACAAGTTGGAGAACCAGGGAAGCTGGTGGCCTAGCCGGTCCAAGTCCGGAGGCCTGAGAACCAAGGGAACCATTGGTGTAACTCTCAGTCCAAGGCCTGAGAACCTGGGCGGGGCACTGGTCCAAGTCTTGGAGTCCAAATGCTGGAAAACCTGGAGTTCTGATGTCCAGTGGCAGGAGAAGATGGGTATCTCAGCTCCAGGAGCAGGAGAGAGAGAGTGAGCCAATGAGTGAGAGAGCAAATATGCCTTTCCTCTACCTTACTGTCCATCCAGGCCCTCGACCTATTGGGCGAAGGGGGGATCCTCACCACTTGACTCGGTCGGCTGATTCAAATGCCAATCTCCTCCTGAAACACCCTCGCAGACAAGCTCAGAAATAGTGCTTTACCAGCTGTCTGGAGATCCCATAACTCAGTCAAGTTAACACCTCAAATTAACCATCATACTTGCTCTTTTGTAAGTAGGCTAGGCAGTTTATGTTAAGGGCCTTTGAGGATTTATGGCAGAGTAGGTTGTTCATGAAAGGTAGCTATTGTTGATCATCTTTGAGCTCTTCTGAATGCAGATCCTTTAAAATACTTATATATTAATATTTCTATTTTCATTGTTTCAACTGTTAGATCCAACAAAAATATTTCCAGAGAATTTAGTGCTGCAAAGGTTTTAGGACTTCAGATGCCCTTGATGTTCTGGAGAGCTGTTTTGCCTTAAGTCGTACTCCCTTCCCCTGTTCTGGAGGACTTGTTTGTTACCATTGCCTCTGCGTTATGAACTTGTCTTCCGGGAGCTGATTGGAGGGAGGCAGTTGTGGTGATTCTCTGCTTCAGCAGGAATTGCAAGAGGTCGTTTGCTTCCCAGGAGAGTTGTCGGTAATGGACCCTGTTGGAAACCAGCAGGAATATGAGAAGAAATAAGATTTTAAAAGGATATAGGAATTTATTTTTATCAGGATGCTACCTGTTTTGTTCTGGTTTAAGACTATATTACATTATTTCTACTTAGTATTGCCATCTTTTTTTTTGTATTTGCATTACTTTTCTGTTGGAATCTAGTCGTACTGAAGGTAGAGATGGTTACTGAGCCCAGCCAATGCCCAGTGCCTAGTGGGCACTCGAAAGATGTTAGCCCACAGAGAAAATGATGAACCGGAGGGCGGTAGTGGAGGCGTGGCCCTTGTCATCAGCTTTTCTGGTCATCGTTGGTCTGAGTGTGGAATTGTGTATGTGAAAGAAAATAGCACAAACGTTTCTAATATTTAGTCTGTTCTGAAAAGCTGCCTCAGAATGCTTTATCTTCTTTTTGCCCTTTTTTCAGATTACTGGATAGTTGATGTTGATTTAAAATTTATAGAATTGTCACATAAGTACGTTTTAAAAACTGGAGATAATTAAAAATACTGTCGCAAAAGGGTGTGCTAAAGAAAAAGAATTAAGGTAGTACAAGAGCGCCCAGAAATAAGTGAGATGGAAGATACAGATGAAAGACAAATGCCTCTGCCCCCCGCTGCCTCACCCAGCTTTATTCCGGTAGATGCTACCGGACTGGGTGAAGCTCCAGATAAAAATCGTATTTCAAGCCCAGTGGAAATCTTTCACTCTTGGAAAAATAGTGTATATATTTTAAAAACTTTTAACAATATAATTTATCAATAAATTTTATTTCCTACAGGTATAATGTGAATACAGATTTTTATTGGTTTCGAAAAGTTTATATTAAATTGAAAGTCCTGTGAGGGAAAGATATAATATGTCTTGGTTTTTCTAAAAGTCTGTTGTTTATAAGGACCTACATAAATAGCTTACAGTGATTGTGCTCTAATTATTTAGAAATTGTGTTATTAAATATGTTTTAAATCCACATAGCAGGTTATCACATCCTACTTTGTTGAGGGGCCTCCAGGAAATTATCAAATACAGTGCAGTCATCTTATTCAAAAGGCATTTACATGTATGAACAGACCGGAAGCACATAACCTAGCAAGTTATCTGCTTAGTGTCCAACAGCCTTGCAGGAGTTAAAAGCAAAATTTATCAGACATCAATAGTTTATTGAAGAAATACTCCTTTTTGCTTCATAATTTGCAGAAGGCTGCAACTGTCAGTCATGATGTACTGCCTCTTGAAATTAGTCAATAGAGCAAACAGCAAGAATTGCTGTGGGCAGAAAATAAGCACTGTAATCATGACATAACTGGGGTCAGTGATTTATGGATTTCAATATAGTAGTAGCTGCATATGATTGAAAATTTACTAGGTCACTAGTGCACCAAAAATTTTATTCACAGCCTCCAGGCATCTTTTGAAATGTGCAACAAAATAAAAACCTCTGAACCTGTTTTGACACTGTAGACTCAGTGGATGACATGCCAGCCCAGTGAGTCTCATTTAAATGTAAATATGTCATAAACTTTTGTACCATACTCTTTAAAACGCCAGCTACTCGAAGGGATAATGCCTGTGAAACTGATTTACATATTGAAGTAGTAAAAAAGGACTTTTTAATAATCAAGCTTGAATTCCTTTTTATTTTAAAAGTTGGAAGCTGAAGCTGTTCCTGAAGTATCTGAAAAATATGAAATTAGTTCTGTTCCTACCTTTCTGTTTTTCAAGGTAAGGATAAAGATGGTACAAGAAATCATCCATCTGTAGTGGGCCGTGGGACTGTCTATTTTGTTTCTTTTACCCTCTCTCCTAATCCCTGAACATTAGGCATTGGTTGTTCCTGGCTTTCCACCTTTTTTCTGATAGTCCCATTTTTTGCACTGATGCTGAAGAGGAGGACCATGCCAGTTGCTTGCCAACATCTTGGAAAAGTGGCATGGACTGCAGAGGGCCAGCAGCCAGAACAGGAGCTTCTTGGTCAAAAACCAGACACATGGCTGTAGACTCCCAGTGTTTCCTGAGTTGGATCAGAAGTTGGTTGTTTAGAGCATGTGCCTGGACATAATGGAACATCTGGCTCGTTCTGGTTTGATTAATGACTCTTGGGAAGTGGGTGCAAATCTGCGCTTCAGAGCCATGGGTATTACCATAGCTCCCCAAATACCTCGTTTATACTTAATGTAGACTCATCCCAGCAAGTGTGGGGGAAATCTTTTTTGTTTTAGGTTAGACTCTGATCAGGTGTGACTTTGAGATGTTGCAGTCCTTCCCCAGTATGTTCCCAAGAAAAGAAAAAAAAATTATATCTAAAATTGAGATGCAGTACAGGCAATTGGTAATCAATTTTTTTTTCACTTCTCCAATAATAGTGTTAACTCCTTTAAAAATTGGCTAGAACTATGTACTTGTTATAATTTTGAAGTCTAAAATGTAGAGATGGTGAAGGAATGCCATACATATTCTAAATGACATTTTAAACTTTAGAATTCTCAGAAAATCGACCGATTAGATGGTGCACATGCCCCAGAGTTGACCAAAAAAGTTCAGCGACATGCATCTAGCGCCTCCTTCCCACCCAGCGCTAATGAGCATCTTAAAGAAGATCTCAACCTTCGCCTGAAGAAGTTAACTCACGCTGCCCCCTGCATGTTGTTCATGAAAGGAACTCCTCAGGAACCACGATGTGGTAAGAAGCTGCTTTTAAGATAATGTAAACAAAATGGGTGCTTCACTCCAGTATAGGGTACAGTTGAGATGGGCATGCCCTTTCCAAGCTAGATCATACGTGTTATGCTTGGGTTCGTATACCTTCAGAAAGTTTGAAAGGTTATCATTCCCAATTGCATTATCTAATTTGGTCTTCAGAATTAGTTTGTATTATAGACTCAGAGAATACTGGAACCAAAAGGGGTCTTAGAAATCATTTAGTTCAGATCTGTTTTATATATAAGTTTTGTATTTTTTAATGTAAGTTAGTTTAAAATGAGTCTGTTTTATACTAAGACCCAAAGATAGGAAGGGACCTTGCCCAAGGTCGCCTGGTAGCAGAGTTGGGATCAGGTTCTAACTCCCGTACTGCTCTCTCTGTTAATGGGTCTCTTGCCTGTTTAGTTTTACTATTAGCAGTTTTCTTTCTTAGCAGCCTCCTTTTCTTCACCTAGTTCAGATTCAGCAATTTTAAAATTTGCAGAATTTTCTTAGTGTTTCTGTATCCACTCTGTACTTTTGCTTCCCCTGTTGTCTGTCAGCGTCTAATGATTGTATTATTCGCGAATTGCTGTTATTTCTAGTTTATAGCTGTTAGTAATTTAAAGATTCTTAATTCTTGGCTGATAGTCACTCTTGTTTTCTGTACACATGTATGCTTAGAGTTTTGTCCTTAAGTAGGTTTTAGAGTTATTTGACCCCTCTGGTATTGAGTTTATGTTGTTTTCTTTTTACTATGCCTAGTACACCACTAGTGTGTTGCATAATTGAGCACTTAATGCCTTTTGATGATGCTGCTGAGACTCTAAGAGTATTTGTTTCAACTGCACGGGAGGGAATTTATTAGGATAGGTGGCAGTAGAATTAAGCATGCTATTGATATGATTACGGCATGTCCAGTGTGACTTTATAAAAATAGCCAAGCTTCCAAGGAGAATTTAATTCTAAATTCTTCCCTATAGGGTAATCAAATTACATATTAAGTTATGGAAAAGCCTAGTTTTAAAAATAAAGTTTCATGATGAATTCTGTTGTAAAAGAAGAAATGATTTCCTTTTCTGTTATAGTGCTGCCTGAAAAATTTCCTTGCCGGTGTTTACATAGTGCCTGTTATTTATATGTTGCAGAGCTAACATAGTCTGTGCTAGAGTTAACTAAAGATGGCAAAGACAGTCTCTGTGTGGTGTTATGTTTGTGTGTTCTTCTGTTTTTAATGGGGTTGCAACTGGTTCCCATTCACCTTCTCATATTAGGCATGAAAATCATTTCTGGTACTTTATGTGGCAGCCTAATAATAAGAACTTACTACATCAGCCACATGGATTTTCAGTACCTTCATTCAAGTCTGAAGTGTGGTAGAACTGGCTGTGAAGTGTGGGTGCACCTGTATGACAGGTTATGTGTAGCAAACTTATAGTAAAACCAACACAATATTCTCATCTTTGGGATAGGACAGTGGGAGCCTCTTAGTCTTTTCTGGATGATAACCTCATGAAATTGGCAGGTGGCAGAATTGAAGCTTGGGGAAGGGATGCACAGGCACCGAAGGAGAGG
>NW_012151641.1:1236317-1243638 GCF_000956105.1 Propithecus coquereli | reverse complement strand
CCTCCCGAGTAGCTGGGACTACAGGCATGCGCCACCATGCCCGGCTAATTTTTTCTATGTATTTTTAGTTGTCCGATTAATTTCTTTCTATTTTAGTAGAGACTGGGTCTCGCTCTTTCTTGCTCAGGCTGGTTTCGAGCTCCTGAGCTCAAACAATCTGCCTGCCTCGGCCTCCCAGAGAGCTAGGATTACAGGCGTGAGCCACCGCGCCTGGCCATTATTTATACTTTTTATAACAATATTTTCAATAGGCATTTTTGTTTCCTGGTTTGGTTCCTGCTACATGTCTGTCACATATAGCAAGTAGATCATTTTAGGATGTTGCTATTCTTAAATAAAATATTTACATAGAATTAATTGGAAAATGTTTTTATCGTGACCATGACTGGCCACTTTCTTCATTGATTCTGCTCTGATTCTGTTTTCCCTTTTCTGTGTGCATTGCTACACAGACTGTGTTCCTTTTTAAATTGCTTTCTTACAGTTTAAACATCTTTCTTACGTAGATGACTTTCATCCTCTGCTGTTCTTTTCCGAGCCTGCTTAGTAAGGAATTGCTTTTGCTTCTCCATTAGCACTTTAGAGAAGTGTAGGCAAAGCTCCCCTCATAAAAACAGTGGTCATCTAATCTCGTGAATTTAAGTAGCTACTCTTTTCTTATTTTGCACAGAATTCACTTTGAAAGCCCTGCCTCCAGTAACACTGCCTTACTCCGTTGAACTCCTATTGTGGAGTAAAGCTGTGCTTGATTTTTGATTAGCTGGCCTCCACCTTGCTTTGTGTTAATCAGAAAAACCATGAATGAATAACATTTAAATTTTATATCCAGGAAACCTTGAAAACCATTTTCAGGGTTGTCCTGGTGCCTCCCTGGACTTGGCTCAGGCCCCCTGCACAGGTCACATCTCCGTCGTCTTATCCTCCACTTTGGGCTCTACCTGCAGAATTGTACCGTGCATTATGAGCCTGCCGTGTTGATAGGGTCTCAGTTGTCAAAAGAATTGGATTGTCCATATTCTGTGTTCCTCATGAAGATAGGAATGTGCTTATGTTTTAGGAAGAGTTTCCAGAAGCACTGAGATATACATCTTTTTAAATAGAATGTTAAATCCTTAAGCAGTTTGATTAAGTTATTTGGGAGTTCTTGTAACTATTTCAGTTCACAAAGCTTTTAGCAAGGCAAAAGGTATTTGAACCACAGTACAGAAATGTCTCCTGCAGTGAGAGTCATCTAACTGGGTTTTTACTTTTTAAATCAGACACAAAAGCAGCAGGTTCAGAAGTATTCTTTAGGGTTTTATTGTTAGATAGTGATTAGATGTGGCAGTTAGGCTTATTATTCATGTCATGAGTAGAAATGACTATGGAGAGAAATGGTGATTCTGTGGCAGCTGAGCACGATTTTTCTATTTCCAAGTCTTTGTATTGCATGCATGCATTTTTCTTTAAAAAGTGTGTAAATATTTTGTTATTAGAATAAAGCCTTCTTACTATTTTATGCTTAAGCATAACATTTCTAGTCTGCCACTTTAACCCTTAAAAATGAAATACTACCAATCAATCTTTCTAGTCTGCATGTAATTGCCTAAAGCTAAAATAAAGCTTTTTCTCAGTTACAGTAGAAATGAGTTAATATATTGGCAACAGAATAACCATCAGCAATCAGCTGTTAGCTGTTTACTAATGAACTCCCAGATGAATGAAAAAATTTCAGAATCAGTGTTTTACTTCAGGCTGTACATGAACTTAACACTTCAGTTGTAGGAAAAGCAACTTATATGCTATACAAATAAATGCTAGTGCTTCATCTCAATAAACTGTAGATCTGGAAAATGTTTGGAGCTCAGTTGTAGATCCATGTTTTAATAGTAAACATGTTTTGGGTGACATCAGGTAATGCTTATTCTTGCAATTAATCTTATACTGAATTTTATGTTTGATTTTATTTAAAAGTAATCGCCGATGTTGTTAAGTCTTATAGGAATTTTGAATCTGAAGAATAGGTATTTTCCAGTGAATTACAACTATGTTTGAAAAGAAGAATGAGGTATGAAAGACTAGGTTTGTACAAAGTACTGGAAAAAAATTGAGAAGAATTAGCTTATGGAAAGAAAAATATCTTTATTTTAGTCTAGGCTAATAGGTTTATAAAAGACTGATATTCACACTCTTATTCTTCAGTGCTAATGTCATCATAAGATGATGTCAAAAAAGTGGAGAATAAAAATGTGTCACAAAAGTATAATAAAATCATGGAACATAAAATTGTCACTACAGTGTAGTAAAAAAAAATCACATTGCATACTTTAGGGAATGTAAATAGTTTTAGAAAGGAAACTGTCAAGTTACGACACGAGATGAGAAAGAATACCGTCAGTCTATTGACAGTTCATATATGACAACAGAGAAGATAGCTTTAAAATTCAATGTGCTATACCCATTTTAGACTAAAAGAGAACATATTCCTTCTTGATTTTTAATTTGTCCTACTTAGAGATGGTAAAGTTTGAGAACTTCCGGTGTGGATACTCAGGAAGTAGTAAAATGGCAATGGAGACTAAACAGAATTGGGTTTTCAGTATAGTCAAGTAGTAGTTAAAAATAACGATTGCAGGTTTTTTCCCCTCCCCCTGGAGTCGAGTCTTGTAGATTCACAACAGGAGAGCTGAGGACTGTCCATGGTGTCCAGGTCAGTCTCCTGATTGGGAGGAAAGTGCCGGGAGGTGACCAGGCCTCCTCTTGTATCCCTTGGTGGATGGATGGAGCAGGTGTCTGGGCTTCAGGTCTTTGCTTTTTGTTTCTCCTTCAACAAAAAAAAAGTTCCTAATATTGAAGAGGAACTTTGATAAATACATACCACATTTTTTAAATACTCACAGTTTTATTAATGGTATGGTTAACATGTGGTAGGGTTCGAGGTCAGATAAGGGATTCTTGGAATTTATTTTCTCTTTATGTACTATTCAGCCGTGCTAATTAAATCGTTGGCAGAATAAGACGCAGACATCTGTATCAATAGATACGTACTTCAAATTGATTTATCATGTGAATGTGTTTTTTATTTTCTTTCTCTGTATGCAGGTTTCAGCAGGCAGATGGTGGAGATTCTTCACAAACATAATATTCAATTTAGCAGTTTTGACATCTTCTCAGATGAAGAAGTTCGACAGGGGCTCAAAACCTATTCCAATTGGCCTACCTATCCTCAACTGTATGTTTCTGGAGAGCTCATAGGAGGACTTGATATAATTAAGGTTAGAATTGAGAAGTCTGTACCTTGTAAAGAAATTTCATTTAGAACATCCTTTTTTTTTTTTTTTTTAATTTCGGAATATTACAGGGGTACAAATGCTTTGGTTACATAAATTGCCTTTGCACCGCCAGAGTCACAGCTGTGAGCATGCCTATCCCCAAGACAGCTTTTAAGTTTTGTATAATAAATCTAAAATACAGCTTTCTTATGAATCTCTATATTAAGAGGAACCTGTAGTAAATAAATACAGTGTTTCTGATGAGGTGATTGATCAATAGTCTATATTATGGTATGATCAAGGAGATTTATGTTATACTAAATTTTTTCTTAAACTGATAGATGTGTTTATTTCAGGAGCTAGAAGCATCTGAAGAACTAGATACAATTTGCCCCAAAGCTCCCAAATTAGAGGAAAGGTAAGTGTTGTAAAAAGTTTTAAAAGTCTATCATTTATTCTTGAAAACACTTTTAGATCCTCAGTTTTTGCATTTTCTTTCTAAATAGAAATCAGGGATTTGGTGTTTGCATTCTAGAGGTCATAATTTTGTTGTTTACAGTCGAGCTGGTCACGCAAACTTGGGAAGATCTAATTTACGTTGGAGAAATTTTAGTGCCAATTTAGTGAATGTGGAGGATATTCTTTGCTTTTATAGAAATGTCAGTGTTTCCGTGAAATGACCAAGTTTTGCTTACCTCTGTGCATTTCAGCCAGGATCCAGTTGTCTTGTTACTGCTCACGGCTTACACTTGACACAATTGTGTTTTCTTCTACGCAGCCTCAATGACCGCTGCGGCGCTGTCCGGTGGTAGAGTGCTGAGTGTGAAGAGTGGGGCATGAGAAGCTAACGTGTGTGCTGTACCCCTTTAAACAGACTGGGTACTTCTCATTGCCTTTCTAAACATTGATAACTTGAATTCAAGCAGATTTTGGAGCCGTAAATCTGTATTTGTTTTATGAAAGATCTCAGTCAGCTTTTGGAGAAGTTCTCTTATAGGAATTTTGGACTTTGGTGTGTAGGGAGACTTACAGGGATTTTTATTGTAATAAATTTGAATTAATGCAGAAGTTTACAAAGGAATTTACTTTGAAATATATCAGCACATCAGCTATTCATAGTTGGGGCTCAAGTTTGCCATCTAACATTCTGAAAATTTCTAACAGTGTTTGATAATAAACACCTCATTCATCATCTGCCCTTAATTAGTAAAGTACTCTCCATAAATAGTATTCCATGTGTGTCAAGCTGACCTTTTTTTTTTGAGACAGAGTCTCGCTCTGTTGCTCATGCTTGAGTGCCGTGGCATCAGCCTAGCTCACTGCAACCTCAAACACCTGGGATTAAGTGATCCTCCTGCCTCAGCCTCCCGAACAGCTGGGACTACAGGCATGCGCCACCATGCCCAGCTAATTTTTTCTATATATTTTTAGTTGTCCAGCTAATTTCTTTCTTTTTTTAGTAGAGACGGGGTCTCGCTCTTGCTCAGGCTGGTCTTGAACTCCAGACCTTGAGCGATCCTCCTGCCTCGGCCTCCCAGAGTGCTAGGATTACAGGCGTGAGCCACCACGCCCGGCCTCAAGCTGACCTTTGAGTGCCACATTTTCTCACATGGTTTGCCCCCTTCCCTGCCTTTTTCATAAGAAAATGATCCTCTTTATCCCTTTGTTGATTTGAGGCGTCCTCACGTGTGGTTCTCAGCTGTAGCCTGGTGATGCCATTGGCTCATGGAGGCTGTGCAGCCTCCAAGGACAGCTGTGCTTTTTGTATGCTTGTGTTTGCTGTTCAGTTGACTTTCCTCCTCTCTGCTGATTCCAGACTTGCTGCTGTTTATGGCCTCGTCTCCAGCAGACCTTCTCTGTTTTCCTAATGTGCTGCTTCTAAATCTGTGCCTTCAGACACCAAGGCTAGAATTATGTAGTAAAAATTCAGCATATTTTGAGTAATAATTTAAAGAGTTCCCAGTGAGCAAAGTGCAGGAGGTGGAGTTTGTGGACTTGTGACATCTCTTCTGCCAGTACAGGGTGGCACAGGTGGCTGGGGTCGCTGGCTGAGTGATCTGTGGGGTCAGCATCCTGTTCCTGCATCTCTTACTGTTTTTCTGAGAATGAGCTAATCATACTCTGTTGGCAGTGTAAATGACATAGCGTTGTGTGTTTCATTTGTGGTAACTTTTACCCTGTGAGATTTTGAGCCATGAATCATCTATAACACCAGTGGGATGAGAACATGCTGGTGTGACTCCCTGGGGCTTAGGTACTTTAGGGATCTGTCCCAGCACTGACTTTTCCTGAGATTTGTGAATAAACTTTTTACTATGTTCAGATAATTAAAATTCCTGATGGCAAGTGAGATTATGATGTTTGAGAGATTGTATAACATATTAAATGTAAAGTTAAGATGAGAGCATTCGAGTTTTGTTAGTTGATGTTCTGAGGCTTAACACCTTCAACCTCCAGGTCTGACCTCGTGAGCCTCACAAGTGTAGAGTGGTGTGCGGCATCGTGATGGGAGGTGGCGCACGCAAGACCTAGTTCTGGAAAGTTTGGATGGGTTCAGTATAGAGCCCCCCATTGAACGATTCCTTACTGAATTGGTTATTATTATTTTTTTAGTACTGTGAGTTGATGGGCTTAAATTGCAACTTGAAGGAACATTCGTTGCCTTAAAAGCCATATTGTGTTTTACAGTGGCTTAGGGACAGAATGAAATAAAGGAAAATGTCAATGCATTTGCTTGTTTAGTACCACTCAAAGCTGTGAACTATCATCCTGCTATCCCTCCAATATGCATGTTACTCATGAAGCGGAGCAAAAGTGGTGTTTAATAATTGAGCTGAGCCATTTTATATCAATTTTCTCTCTTTAGGCTCAAAGTGCTGACAAATAAAGCTTCTGTGATGCTCTTTATGAAAGGAAACAAACAGGTAAAGAACTCAAAAATGGTTTTATTTGTAATTTCTTTTGATGTTAACATCTGCAACAAGGGGACAGTTAAATCTTTTTTTTCTAGCTTTAGCTAATGAAGCTGTAGTGGTATCAGGAAGTTATCCAGGCCTTAATTGGTGCTTATGGAGATCAAACAAAGTAATCTACATTTTGCTTGACTTTATCATCAACATCTCAGTGGGGTGCATTTCTTTCTGCTGCCAAACTTTGCCAGGGAACAAATGAACTAAGGAGAGAACTAACATGGTCAACACTGTTAACACTTTACTGGTTCCATTAGTTGCTTTTTCATTACCCTTTGTTTGAGTTTGTGGACTGCTGTTGTGTGCAGCTGGGTCATTGTACTTCCTGAATGCAGAGAACCTGGTGGTGCTCGGGTTTGCACCCTAGATCGTCCTTTAGATCCTTTGTTGACATGGAAAATAAACCCTGGCTACGGCACGTGTGCTCTGTATCTGTTTGATGAATGAGTAAAACAGTTGGCAGTTCTTACTTTGGATAGTTCTTGTAGCATTTTTGGTGAAAGTATATGTTGATTGTACATCACTTTGAATATCAGGTTTGATAGATTGTGTCCACTGATAGTTTGAGCAAAATTAATTGTCTTTCGCATTGGAATTAGGGCAGTAATTTCTAAAAACCAGCCATGTACGTTTATATCATGTTTTGCAGTCTTCCTAGGAATTGAACCTCTGTTAACTTTACTGAATTCTCAACCAGTGTTGAAGTAGTAAAGTCTGGACAGAGCTTAGCTTGTTCAGAGATAAGCAAAGGAAAACTCCGAAAGGTGAGGCTGCTTGGATTAAAGAAACAGCCCCACTTACCAGCCAAGACACACTGGGCAAGTGACTTCAATACAGCGCGCTTCACTTTCCCCGTTTACGAATGGACATCATGGTGCCTGACGGGGCTGTTTTGAGAATCAGGGTGCCATAACTAGATTGAAAGTTAATATAACCAGTATAAATGAAACTAGTTAATTAATATAATTAGCATAATGAAAGTAATAATAACGAGGAAAATGTTAATATAAACTTCAGCATGTTGGGATCACTAGGTGAGGACCAAGATTCTTTGACTTGTTCAGTGTATTTATTAAAACAATAGAGGAAGATAATAATTCC
>NW_012151641.1:1228988-1234469 GCF_000956105.1 Propithecus coquereli | reverse complement strand
TTGAAAGTGCCAGTTGTCTCAGAGCAGGGGCTTCTTTGGGAGATCATGACCACCCAGCTCCAGACTCACTGTACGTGATCTACTCTGCGATGAGCAAGGTTGCCGGGACTTTGAGCTCCTTTTTTGTTTTTGTGGAGACAGGGTCTTGCTGTGTTGCCTGGGCTAGAGTGCAGTGGTGTTATCATAGCTCACTGCAACATCAAACTCTTGGTCTCAAGAGATCCTCCTGCTTCAGCCTCCCTAGTAACTGGGACTATGGGTGTGTGCTCACACGCCCAGCTAATTTTTCTATTTTTTTTTGTAGAGACAAGGTCTTGTTTTCTTGCCCAGGCTGGTCTCTCAAACTCCTGGCTTGAAGGGATCCTCGTGCTTTGGCCTCCCAAAATGCCAGGATTACAGGCCTGAGCCACTGCACCCAGCCTCTGAGCTCCTTTTAACTTGAGCAGACTTCTTCCTGGGAGTCCTAAGTATGTGGAGAAAGTGGCTTTTTGTTTTTTCTCCTCCATTCTTATTTTTTTTATTTAGTAGCCAAACTGCACATACAATGAGGGACTGAGAACCAAGTGTATGTTGAGGTGTGAAGGGTAGGTATCCTTCGCGAGTAGCTTTTAGGAGGCGTGTGTATTGGCTGTCAGGACTCCACATACCTGCATGCACTGGGGCCCAGTGCTTCCTACATCTTTTATGAACAGTTCCAGAACTCGTTATTTTTATCATAGTGTTGGGAGTTCTGCCTCCTTCAGCTCAACTTGAATGAAGACTTATATTGGTTCTTTTCTTTTTTTCCTCTTCTTTGAAACATTCCTGTCGTACTTCCTCCTGATTTATCCTGTCGTTTAAGTTTTTTGAGTGTTCCCTGCACCATAGACAGTTTTCTGGGGAACTTATGTACCAAGTAAACAAAACTTCTCTGTGATGGTTTCAGTTTTATGGAAAGTCTAGTTGTTTTTTATGTGTGGCATTTTCTTCGGCCTAATTTGGGAACTCTACCTATACCCACAGACACCCTGTGAGGATTTAGTCATACATGTGTACTAATAGCCTGACCACCTGCCTTCCTAGTGGATATGGTTGGATTTCTATGCAGTGATTTTTCATTCTTTATACAAGTACCGTTCATTGTACAGCATAAAGCCATAAAACTTTCTTATGGTCTTGTGTATATTAACAGCATGTGCTTTGAAATAAGTTTATTTAAGCGTGGAAAGCATGTCCCCCTCAGGTGAAGGGAACTGGCAGTGTGGTCAGCATCCCAGCTGGGGAGCTGCCAGCCTCCCCATCCGTGGGTGTCAGTTACTCTCGGTTCTGCTCCCAGAACAGCTTCCAGTGGACTAGGGAGCAGCAGCTGTGGGTGGGGCAGGCACCAGAGGTGGGCGAGAGTGTTCAGTAACGACAGGCTCGTTTGGATGGGGATGGGGTCTGGCCCAAGGTTGGCAAGTTGCAGCTGGGCCGCCTAACTCCGTGAACACAGTTGTATTAGAACACAGCCGTGTCCCTTCATGTATTATGCATTGTCTGTGGCTGCTTTCGTGCTGCGCAGCAGAGCTGAGCGGTTGTAGCAGAGACTGTCCGACCTGCAAAGCTAAAATGTTCACTGTCTCACCCTTTAAGAAAAAGTTTGCCAACCCCTGGTCTGACCCAATATTGTCCAAAGAAAAGTCCAGATAAAGTTTTATTTGGGGGTGACTTATTCTGTATAGTACCAGACAAATTAAGAAGTAAAATCATTTTCGTTGGTCTGTAGTAAATTTTGTTAGCAATGAATTATTTAGTTTTCTTAACTATTTTAGAGATACCAAATATTAATGTGTAGATTTTACTCTTTTTGTTTAGAACTGTATTTCCTGTTAAAATGTTTTCCTCTTTTGCAGTATTGAGTATGAAACATTTGATATATTGGAGGACGAAGAAGTAAGTTCAGTGTTTCATGTTTTGTGCTTTGTCTTAGCTTTCCTCATAGGGGTCTGATAGGAAGGTTTCAGGGTCCCTGTTGTCTCTCTAGGTTCGGCAAGGATTAAAGACTTACTCAAACTGGCCGACGTACCCCCAGCTGTATGTGAAAGGGGAGCTTGTTGGAGGATTGGATATTGTTAAGGTAAGGTCAGTTCATCTGCTAACGCCAAGAATGGAAATGTTGGCCTGTCTAGGAACTGTAGTTTCACCCTGAGTGGAAACGCTGGGGTTGTCCTTGACTGCTTTCTTTCCAGCCTCGTACTCAGTCACCTCTAGACCAGTGTCAGCGAGGCCGTGTGCCTGAGGTCCTGCGATTGTCACTGTTTGCTGGGTGAGACTGCGCTTGCTCCCTCCTCCCTGAACCAGCCACTCCCTCTCCCGTCCATGGCGTGATCGTCCCTGTGAAGAGGGTCCTCTTCACGTCCTCTTGCGGCTGCCAGCCGACTGCCGATCACGGTCCACGCTGACTGGCGTTCAGAGACGCTTAGGCTGTTGCCAAGCTATTATAGTTCTACTCACGCTGAATTAAATCCTGCACAGCTTTCTTCCGTTTTTTCCTGCCTTTCAGTATTTCTTCACAGTTTCCTTAGCTTTGGATTTCCTTGTGAATTCTATGTTTAAATCTGTTTTTGTAAATATCCTTCAAGGGCCACATTGTCTGTGAATCATTTACAGAGTCTTCCAACCAGAAATGTTTGCTCCTGCTCCTGAAGTTCTGTACTATTGTAATTAATTCCTCTCATCTTACTCATGTACCCTCGGGCGCACGGAGTGACACGAGGAGCAGGAGGCCTGTGGCCCAGGGCTGCCCGGCTGGACGCAGAGGCCGAGGGTCACTGCCCTGGGTCTCCTGAAAGAAAATGCAGGTCCCTCTTTGGTTCTCAGATGCTAAGAAATCTGTTAACTGTTAGACTGTGAGCAGGTTTAGAGAAGATACTATTTCTTACATGCCTTTAAATCCTTCCTGGTGTTCTGTGTATTTTAGGAGCTTAGTAAATGGTGTTGGATGGACAAAAGACTTTAATGTACTTCTTTGGTTTGCTTTAGGTAAACTCTCATTGAGTTTTAAACGGACACGACTTTTCTTAGGTTTAATGTCTAGAACTGAGGGCAGCCCCACCTGCGCCACCTGTGGGCTTCATGGCTGTCCAGGTTAGCCTGAAACAATAAATGGGAGCTGCAGCTTCAACACCCTGAAGCCCTCTACCGTAGCCCAGGCCCACCCGGGCACTGCGGTGTCAAGGAGGGGGTATCGAGGTGGGTAGGGTGGGGGCTGACGAGGAATGCAGGCTCCGCCAGGGAGCATGGACGGAACTGCCGCACAGGGTGGGCTGCCGGCGGCCGCTCTGGCCGGGGGCTGGGAGACTGCACTCAGGCCTCCCTCTTGCCTCGCTATCGGAGGATTTTCTCTGAGGTCAGATCTCCGACTGTAATTGGAAAACAAGTATCAAGTAGCACTATTTCTGCTTATATTGTAAAGGAGAAGTTTTTAACAGCATACTTTTGCAAAGTGAAGGGACTCTAACCTAACACTGAAGTGACATTAGTGCTCGGGACCAGCGTGTTCTGCAGAAACAGCTTGAGCTCCTTTGACTGCCGAGGCCGTTTTTATCCTGTGGTTTGCATCGGTGCAGGTTTTATTTCCTGCAGAGTTCCGGGTTTGATATCACACTTCTTTAAACAAGCCAGTGAGGCATATTTCCTAGGAAAATGTCTCATTCTTGGAGGAAAAAAATGTCTAACAATGTAGCTTTTTAGTAGCCCTGAAGCCACAAAACTAGATCTACATTTGTTATTTCTCTCTCTCCTCTCTCACGCACACACACAGCCGTCCCTCAATTTTGTAAAACACAACGGTACTCAAACGCCAAATGCTCTTGAGCCTCTTCTTGTCTGAATGTTTTATAGCCTGTACCTTAACCATTGGTAACTCTTGGGAAGATACAATCAATAAATCTCATTTAATTCTAAAGCTAAGCTGTGTAAGTAACTTCTTTTTAGGTTTATAACAGGGTGTTATGTGACTTTTTATTTTCACCTGCTAAGAACATACACATTTGAAATTTGTGATATTGCTAATATTTTTCCTTGAGAAGATACAGGGAATAGCTCTTACGTTGCCATTTTGGTCTGTTTCTTGTGTGTTGCAGTTCTTCACCTTTAGTTCAGTTAAAACATGTTCCGACCCCCATAATATGCTGAAATAAAAAAAAAAAACGTTCCAGATGGGCTAACTCTGGCTGGCCTCTGTTGGAGCAGTGAATACTTCTTTCTGTCGAATGACTGAATAATGAATTACTCAGTAACCCAATGACTCAGTCAATCTAATGTCCTGAGGAAAAGAGCTACTAATATGTACTCAGTGAGTTCATCTTGCCTTGATAGAGTAAACAGTTCACCGTGGCTATTGCAGACTGCTTGGGCTTAAAACAGTTGTTGAGAGATTCGGGGTATTTAGATAAGGCTGCTGTTTCCGCTGCTGGCTCATTTTAACAGCAGTGATGATGATGAGAATCGCCTTATTCGAAGCACTTACAGTGTGCCAGGCGCACAGCTTTGGTGCTTTACATAGGTCACTCAGCAGCCTCGGAGGGAGGAGCTCTCACTCTCAGTCAGTGGATGAGGAAACACATGTGGTCAGGTGCCTTGTCCCATCCGTCCCATAGCCAGCGAGCCGCTGAGTCCAGATTCTGCCTGCATGCCGCCTGTGCCTTCTGAACTGTGTGCCCAGAAAAGTCCCGCTAGGTTGCTGAGTGCAGCAGGATGTCTGCTTGTTAAGTAAGTAGAAGACCCCTAGACATCACTAAAAGTCATCCGGATTTTTGTGTGACAGACTCACTCCTGTTTGAGTTTAATCCAGGGAGCAGGTCCTGTGGCTTTTAGTGGTTTTATTGATTGATGTTTATGCTGCATAACGATAACCCGAAATGTTACATCAAATTAAATGTTTGTTTTAAACTAGAAAATCTTATTTATCATTTATTCTCACATTTCAAACTTAATGGCTGTACTCCAGATTTTAAATCTGAAAAATAGGCACAAGGAGCGAGAGCCTGTCCTTCAGTTTACGTTAACCTAATGGCAGCTCTTTTGATGGCACATCTCTGTTTCTGAATTGTTACATCTTTTTCATGGTTTCTGGCCTTTACATCTTACTGGCTTTTCGTGAGACAGATGGATTCCCAGGTTGGGTTGAAGTAGTGAAGCCTGTTTCCTCTCTGAGTGGGGGAGCAGGAGTGGAGTGAGCATCGTATTGGAATAGGCTTTTAATGTCTGTGCTTGGTTCTTCAGCCTTGAATATCACTTGATTTATTGTCCTTATTTATTGCTAAAATTTAAATAGGGGCTTCATTGTTTTGCTCCAGTTGCTATGTTTGCTAATGCTAAACAATCTGTTGGTCTTATAATAGAATACCTTTTTAATTTTGTAATCTGATAGTATATTCAGTTGTTTTTGAGTAATACTTAGTTTGAAAGTTGTAAGACTAGAGTTTTAATCCAATAGGTATTTCTTTTGGTTCTCAGATA
>NW_012151641.1:1227399-1228938 GCF_000956105.1 Propithecus coquereli | reverse complement strand
AGTAATGATAAAGTAATTTTTTTTTCTTGATTGCTTAAGGCAGATTTTAATTCTTAAAAATGTATTTTTCTGGAGGCTGAGAAAGCATCCATACATTTCAGGAACAGTATTATTAGAGCTATTAAAATGTTTATGTTGTGCCAGATCTTTGCTATGAGATTGCTGGCATTTGGGGTTCTGTGGCATGAAAAGAAAGCTTAAATTTCCATAACCATGAAAAAGTTTGGTCCTCTATAATGTAAACGTAAATTTTTTAAAAATGGGAGTAAAAGTCCAGTTGGGAACAGGAAAATGATTATCGAGATCACTGCAAGAGGTGAAGTGAGTGAAGATCGTTTTGTGTGAATGAAATAAAGAATGAGCTGGGGTTCCTCCGCTGCCGGATAAGGACATCATGGTTGATTTTTGTAGTTAAAACTACTTATTTGGACCTATTTAATACATGTTCTGTACGATTTGTCAAATGTAGACAGTCTAGGTTTGACTTAGAGGGACTTTTTGACCACAGAGATGATGAACTGCCAGAACACGTGTCATCTCCCTCAGGGATCCCCAACCGTTTTGGCACCAGGGACCAGTTTCATGGAAGACAGTTTTTCCATGGATGGGGGAGGGGTGGTGGTGGGGATTCAGGTGGTGCTGCCAGCAATGGGCAGATGGGGAGCGGCTGATAATACAGACCAAGCTTTGCTCGCCTCCTGCTGCGTGGCTTGCAGGGACATGCAGGGGTGCGGCCGAGCTCTGTGGCCCAGGGCTCGGGACCGCAGGTCTATGCGGGCACAAACGAAAGGTAGTCTGTGGGTTGCACTCCTGGGCTGATATCTTGATGGGTCAGAACTTGAAGGAAAAGGGGATGCGAGGAAGCCCTCAGAGCTTCCTGGACATGGCGGTGGCCGCACTGGGCGCCTGCTCTGCTGGCTCACAAAGCGTCAGCGGCAACTGCTCCACTGCTTCGTGTGAAAAATGTAATCTTTGTAAATTTTTTTTAAATTTAGGAAGCAAAATGTGGATTCAGCAAACAAATTCTGGAAATATTAAATACTACTGGGTATGTAAATCTTGTTTTCAAATGATGTATTTAAAAAAATTATAACTTTTCAGTTCTGCCACTGGTGCTTTTCAGCCGTAATGTCTATATCTGTTTATTTTGCTATAATGTTTTGTGAATGCCTTAACTCAGACCAAAATAGAAATTTGTCTGCTTTGCCAGAGGAAAGTACTAACTTTCTCACCATGCATAATGATATTTCAGGGAGAATATATTACGGGTGGTTCTTAAATTTTTTTAAATTTCAGTTTCTAAGCAATACACGAACCTGATGGGCATATACTAAGGTCCATGACGTGGATCTGAGAGGTGGGGCGAGGTAAATCACAGTGCGCCTGCTTTTGGTGAAGCTGGTGCTCAGGGGCGACGCTGCCGGATAAGGACATCATGGTTGATTTTTGTAGTTAAAACTGCTTATTTGGACCTATTTAGTACATGTTCTGTACGATTTGTCAAATGTCTTTGCTTATTTCTCTTATTTCTTATTTCAT
>NW_012151641.1:1210947-1219297 GCF_000956105.1 Propithecus coquereli | reverse complement strand
TATTTCTTTTGGTTCTCAGATACAGTTGCGAGCTGTGATTATTTAGATGTTTTCATTTTTTAAATATATGCATATACATATTATTGTTTTTTATTTTTAGGAATTGAAAGAAAATGGTGAATTGCTGCCTATACTGAGAGGAGAAAATTAAACTTGGTGCCCAACTATTGCAAGAAGTAATTATAGTGGGAGAAGTTCATGATTTAGTCCTCAGAAATGGACTAGGAATAGAAAAATGCTTCTGACCAAGTTACACTTTGTACATTTCACAAGGTTGTGCTAAATAAATGTATGTTATGTTTTTCCCACCAAAAATAGAATGCAATAAACATCTTCAAATTATTAACAATAATCGTGTGAAAAAAGTATATCTTTACAGTGATGTTAAATATATTGTTACTGTAATTAATCTACCTAAAATCTCATTTTCTTACTATGTGAGCATCTTGTGGCAGTTACGAAAGGCAGTCTGCAGCAAACAGAGAATGTAACAGTATTTAGAACAACTCTTACGCCGACGCAATGGCTCCCCTCACTGGTGAAAGATGTCTTTACAGCTTTGGAAAAATACAACTGAAGACCTTTTTTCTGGTGGCATCGCCCTGGAGCTTGGCATTGCGGAAATTGCAGAGGCAGTGTAGGATATGTGCAGGTGCAGAGACTCGGTCCAGACAGCACCAGTAGTGGATCATCAAGAAACACGTGCGAGGAAAGTGATTTCTCGTTGAGTACCTCACAGCAAGCGCTTCGTCCTTACTCCAGCAGGCTGAGTAGTCGGGGCAAAGAGCAGAAACATGGCGGGTTGTTCGGAGCATCACAGCTGACTTTAATCATCATAACAAACCTACTGATTTAGCCCTTCAAATAGTTTGGGAACATTCTGAGGCCCATGAAAGTTTCAACGGCATTATTTTTGATCCATATTTGAAAAATAGTTGCACCACGAGGCTTCTGTGGCGCAGGCCTTAAAACAGGATGGCTAAATTCACCTCATCATTCTTACGGGTTTTCGGTACTTGTGGCATGTAGTCTAAATTAAGTTATGCCAGCCTGTTGATCTGAGCAGTTAAGGCTCCATGATACTGTCTGGTAAGGACAGTGTCAGGAGGGATGAGACCAACAGAGGATGAAGTGCGTATCCCCAGGCAGGGTTAGCTGTGAACAGTGATGTTGCCATCTCTCCAGCTCTGGCTGTTTCCCATCTCTGTCTTGATTGTGTCCAGAGCCACAGAGCTGATCTACGCTGGGCGTGTACAAAGGGCAGCCTGCACAAGTCACAGAGGTGGACGTGGCCTTGCTTCTTGCCCGGAGTTAGGGCGCCCACGATGGTGGGTTTATTGCCTTTGGGTTTGGTAAGGCCCTTTGGGACATTCATCTGTGAGGACTTTTCTTTTTCTATTTAAAATGAAAATCTTTGCATAAGTGAAACTTTTAAGATGCAGATGGAAATATTTAGAATTGTAACTGAAATTTGATGAAGCCATTTGCTTTAGGGATGTGTGTGAATCATGGCAGAGGCATCCATAATTCTCTTGTGTAATTATTTCAAACTTAAATTTGCATACCACTTTTCTCTATAAGTGCTACCTGTCCTTTTATATTTTTAAGTCAACTTTTAACTTCCCTTTATCCTAAGCAAAAATATTTGCTATCACAGATTTGATAAGTTACTTTTTTTCCCTAATGCACATTCAAATAAAATGCATAAGTTTTAACATAAATGCCTAACTCCCATTTGCGACACACGGTTCTGGACAGAGGCTGTTACTCTGATAATGTAATATGGTTCATGCATTTTAGGTACACCTTCCTTCCCTTTGGTTGATTCTTGCATGACACAAGACGTCCGTGACATCATCTTTTGTTGAGCATCCCAGTTTGAGTCAGGATGAGTGTTGAGAGTTTTCCGAGAATTGCCACTGTGTCCTGCATGAGTTTATCGTTTTTCTCTCTTAAATTCTGACAGTTGTTGACTCTGACGACTCCAGGTAAGTTGGGGTGACAGTGAAGCGTATTTCTATTTTACAGGTGTTTCTGGCTAAACATTGGGAAGGTCCAGAGATCCGGTTCTTGAAAATTGACTGATGCTCATTCCTAAACTGATTTTATTAGGTATATTTTGGGAAGTAAAGTAAGATTCTTGGGCCCAACAGAACTTCCCCTGTTGAATTTTCTGACAGAAGAGAGTTCATGGGTGGATTTATAATTGAGCCTGCCCTTGTAGAAATGTTTTGTCAAAATCGAAATCCTCTGTCTGACACTTAAATCCTTACATTTGAGAAATCTGGTAAGTTCATAAGGAGAGGTGATAGCATATCATTTGGATGTTGTCCATGTGTGATGCTTTGTTGGGTGCTGGTGGTGGGAGGGGACTCCCAGCAGGTGTTGCGTGGAGAGTTTTCGTGTCTGGACACACTTCTGTCTCGAGAAGCACTGCCATGCTGTTGGGAGTGGGGACCCTGGAGCTGGGCTGCCCTTAGTCAGCTCTGCCTGTTCCTGCTCACTTGCCTCCCACGAAGGAGGCCAGGCCGCTTGTGAAATTCTTCTTAGCAAGTGAGGGGAGCTAAAGCTGCGTACTCCAGGGCCTGGCAGTGGGGTGGGAGCTGGGATTTCCGTCCAGGGAATGTGACTCCCAGACCTGAACCTGTCCCTCCCATGAGGCCTCCCCTTGGGAGGCGTGTGGGATGAAGTTGCCTTTATACCCGCGATGACGAAACTGGTGAATTGCCCAGATTTTTGCTATTGCTCTGGCCAAAGTTTGTGGGCACCCGAGAGGGTGGTTAATTCTACTTGCTGCAGTTGAGCGGCTTCTTCATGACTTGTTTACTTTCTAAAGTCCAAGGGTTGATTGGTGATTTGCAGATGGCCTTGTGTAGATGAATGTGTTGAAACTTGCTATTATGTGAGCAACAGGATCTGGTGAGTTGGCTTTGCCCACGTTGACTTTGGTGCTTTTGCATCCTTTCATTGAACAGCAGAGCCTTGCAGAACTGCCCTCGAGCGACAGGGTAGCAGCCTCTGCCTCTGTTCACAGACAGCCCGTCCTAAACTCCAGGCCTGGGGCCATCTGGGCTGTCATGAACTTCTCAAGAAGGAAGGAAAAAAATCATTTGCTATTTTCAATATTTATAAAAATTCCAAGGAGTTTTAAATTGAGACTAATTTGTAAAAATAGTAATAAGCATATTTTTTATAATTGGAAAATCTCCCTGTAATAACTTAGAAACTATATGCTAGTCATGAAAACAAGTTTAATCTCTGAAACAGAACTGCGGAACCTTCTAAGAACTTGGCTCTGGTAATCATGACCTGCCTCGTTGGATTTTCCATCCCACAAGTTGAATTAGAAGTTAAAAGCTAAAGATTATAATATGAAACATGATTTCTGATTTAATTTTTAAATTGAATTTTCTTAAATTTGACAATACTTGTTATCAAAATTCAAACTTTTTTATATAAAAGTAATTTGGTTCTTTGCAGTTAAATTCATTTTTATACACATTTCAGATACTGAGTTCTAGGAATTAGATCCTTCCCTTTTTGTCTAATCACATTTCCACCTGGTCGTCCAGTCTTCATTGAACTGGGGCATTAAAATGGGCAGTTCTCTCTTGGGTCTTCGTTTCTGAAGCCCCCGTGTCATGTAAAACTTCGATGATGCCTGTCGTGCTTTCCTCTTGTTAATCCGCCTCGTCCTAGGAGTGCGGCGGCGACGCTTACTGTGGGTCAGGAAAGGGGTCCCCTTTCTGTGTCACACACAAGCGGAAGTAACTCCGATGCCTCGTTTGCCAGAATGGGTGATTTTCAAGACAAGTGTTTATAATTGGTGTCCCCATTCTGGTTTCAGAATCGTGGGGTCTTTTTCATGCAGCTTTGGGACTTGCAGATGTTCGGATTCGGAAGACAGAGGTTCCGTTGGCTTCAGGAACGGCAGCCGAGGGCTGTGCGCCGACTCACCGAGACGGCGGCGTCCCTCGAGGAAGGAGTCTGGGCGCTCAGGTCGCTTTGCAGGGTTCCAGGGCTCGGAACTGGGATTTGAACCAGGACCCTGAGTTCAGCCCCAGTACTGGCTGTAGGGACATTCTCTGACCTGCCTTACCTGACAGCAGGTCATGAGACTGCCATTGCAGGACGCTTGCCCACACCCGGGAGGAAGGAACGCCGCTCCGGCCTCGAGGAACCCAAGCCAGGCAGGCCTTGCTGGGCCTCCCCTGTGCATTGCGCTCGCAGCGTCGTGCAGGGGCTGCCCCGGCAAGCAGCGCCGCGCAGTTGCAGTCGGAGGCTACTGATAGGACTTGGCGTTTTTACCTATGTGTCAGGCCTGGTGTGGCTTTTAAAAGTTAAGTGCCAGGACGCTGCAAATTCTGACTCTAAAAAGGCCCTCCTGTTCTTGCCCACCTCCGTCTCCACGGTTATCAGTGGTAGGTACAGTGTCAATTTGTATTAAATCTTTTCTTAACAAGTTTCATTTCAGGAAGTTACAGATTTCCCACAAGAACCCCTAGAGGAAGAGCCTGTCCTCCTTCCGGGCCACCTGGGGGTGCCTGCTGCAGGGCCGCAGGTGCGCTAGGGGTTTCTGCTCTCCCCCAAGATGCACGGCCGCGCGTCGAGCCAAGGCCTGTAACCTGGAGAGGGGAAGAAGGGATGTTGGTAACTTTTATAGGAATTAAAATAGCGTTTTTCTGTGATTGCCCTGTGCTTTGTGTCTAAAAGGAAGAACCATGATACAGTGAATGAAGGTGCTCTCAGAGAGCCCCGGCATTTATCTGCAGGGGCAGGGTGGGGTCCCTTCGCTCACCCATCATGAGGGTCACGACATCAGTCCCAGAACAAGACAGATTAACAAGGGCAAAGCGTAACACACTCACTTGATTAATGAAAGTTTTAGTGACATGGGAGCCTTCAGAAATGAAGACTCAAAGACCCAGGAAAAACTACATTTTCATGCTCAGACTTGATGAAGAGTGGACAGCCATGTGGAAATGCCGCTGGACAAAAAGGGGAGGATCTAATAGTCACAGCCTGAGGGGAAACCCAGCAAGGCCGCCTGCTCGGGTTCCTTTGGCATCTCTGCGACGTTCCTTCCTCCCAGGTGTGGGGCAAGAGTCCTGGAATGGGAGTCCCGTGACCACCGGATGAGGCGGGTCAGACAATTTCTCCACAGCTGGCTTCCATACAGAAAGGCGGAGAAGGTCACATTTCTAGGTTTATGGCTGGCTTAGGGCAGAGGGTTCTGGTTTCTGTGACCCGCACTGGGGGACAGGGATGCTGGCCTCTGTGGCCTGCCTGGGGAGGAAGGGAGCAGGGAGGGGACTGTGTTCTGAGGCCCTGCCAGTGTCCTGCAGTTCAAAGAACTCAGCAGGCCAAAGTGCCATACGTTGGGGCATCATTTTCTGAGCCCTCCTTCCCTTCCTCCTTTCTTCGGGTCTGGGGGAAGGTTTCAGGACATTGGTACCTTGGTGGATGCAGGTAGGGAGGAACCCAGGTTGTGTCTGGACCAACGGCGGAGACCTCTGGTTTTGGAGTAATCCAGGGCACTTGTCCTTCATGTGCCTGGGATCGTCCTCGTGTCATGAGGGTCTTGTGCTCGTGGTGGGCAGGGGTGTGTCCCACACCGCACCCCACCTGCCCGCCAGACCTTGCTGACGGTAAGGAACAAAGAGGTGTCTGGCCCGGAATGGTCCTCAGCAGAAAGGCCGAGCGTGGAGGGGGGTGGCTGGTGGTTGCCTCCTGGGTTTTCCAGGTCCTCCTCTGCGCCAGTATTCTGTCCCTCCAGTCCCTGACCGCGTGGACTGAGGCTGAGAGCATCCGTGGTTTCTCAGACTTAAACGGAAGAAAGCACATTCCTGTTGAGGTCCCACCCTTCCTGCTGGCAGCTAGCACCTGGGTGCCCGGGAGTCCTGGCTTCCGCCTCACTGCTGAGGAGCTGTGCGGCTCTGTCCTCTGCCTGGCAAGGAGCCTCCTGCATGGCCTGCTGGGGCCTGCGTGCAGGGCCAGCTCCGTAAGTTGTGGGGCCTTTTGTTCAGAAAGCAGGAATAAATGCCCTTATTAAAAGCTTATTAAGCTTTTTCACGGGTGTTTTTGATTTGCTACCTAATGTTCTAAATAAAGAAAAATTAAAGTTCAAATCATTAACATGAATGTTTCTGTTTTTCTTTACATTACACTGACCATTTAAAATGTAAACATAAGAGCATTTAACTCGTGTGTGGAATACCTGAGGTGGCACATCTATATCTCATAGCTTCTGCCAGGACGGTGGAGACGCTGCACAGAAGGAAACCGTTTCACTCCTTGGTCTGTGCACTGTCAGCACTGCCTTCGGATGGGGCTGCCATGGGAAGGGGGGGTATGGGGTGCCCTCTTTGCCTTGGCTTCTGTGTCATTTGCAGTGCGAGTGCTCGGCTGGCACAGGCACGTGACGAGTTAGGCTATGGTGCGTTCGCTGGTCATCTGTGTTTAGAGTGCCGCCGCTCTCTGGGTGGGGCAAGTTCTGGCTTGACTGGGGCTGTCAGCTCCTGCTTGCCTGGTCGTGGGTGTGACACGTGGGCCTTGAACGCGCCTTGCGTCTCACCAAGCTCCCACTCATCGGTGCACTGGAATGTGCTCCTGGGGGCACGGTGAACACCCTGTGCCGGCAGGCGGCGAGGAAGGGCCTAGATCTCTGCTCACCGGCACTCACGCTGTTTCCCTGTGGCTGCGTTTGCGACGCAAGAGCTCAGAGATGAAGTTATTACGAATTTTGAGATGACGGCAGCGGAGCATGGAACCAAGTGTGGCCCTTCTGAGCGCAGGGCCCTGTTTTGGAGGGGGCGGCCTGAGGAGTGCCCAGATGGCCGGAGCCCTGACTTTGGGGGGTGTTGTTGCCTGGAGATTCTGCGAAAGGACCACTTAATTTAACCGTTGTCCTGATGAATCTCTTTGAACTTGCTAAAGAAACTCACGCTGCCACCAAGGTGGCACACTGGCACTTGTCATCTGTGAGTCCTGTGTGCATCGGGAGGATCCACTTTCCGGCTAACACACCTGGTGCCCACCGTGTGCCAGGTACTGTCCTGAATATCTGACACACAGTCATTTAATTCTCACAACCACCCCGTTTCATAGATGGGGAAACGGGCACAGAGAAGTTAAGCATACCGCTCAGGGTCACAGAGGACCCTGGCTCCAGAGTTCGCCCTCTGCACCCTACAGGGTATGAGTCGTCACCGAATTGGCTCCTGTGGTTGGGAGGGGACTCGCCCCTCTGGGTGGCCCAGGGCAGCTCTGGGCGCAAGGTGGGTGTGGGCTGGACATAGCGGTGGGCTGGAAGGGCCAGAGCAGCCCAAGGGAAGGAGAGAAAACCAACGGTCACTGAAGCTGCGCGCTGTGGAGGCCGTGCCCGGCCCTCTGCGTGTTTAGAAACTGCTGAGGACTCAGGCCAGGGGATGTCACGGGTACTGTTTTGCCAACGGGAATGCAGGCTCAGAAATGCGCCAACGCCACCAATGTGGCTCAGCGGGGTCCACACCCGGCTCGGGGTCGCGCCCCATCTGGACACAGCCAGTGTCACCCCCCGCGGGCCTGGGCGGGGGAGGCCAGGGACACACACCGGCCACGACCCCTGGGGCGCGGAGCTGGGGTTCCCGGCGGGTGCTCTCCTCGTGCCCGGGGCAGCCCGGGAGCAGGACTGGACAGAGCTCCGGTCCCGCCTGCACACGCCGGAGTTCCAAATCCAGGCGGACGACGCTCGCGACGCAAACACCTGCCAGTCACCCGGAGACCGCCCCGTGGACTTGCAGCGTCCGGTCTGGGCAGGTCGGGGGCGGCGCCCGCGCACGCTGCCGCTCCATTGCCACCGGCGGCTTCGTCCCCGCGGGGCGTGCGCGCGTCCCCGCGGGCGGCCCAGACTCGTCCCTCCCGGAGAGTGTCCCCGCAAGGGGGCCGGGTCAGGGCGGCCACGGCCGGGCGCCCGGGCCGTGGGGTCTGCAGGGCCGTGCCCGGGCCGCGCCCACTCGGCCTTCTCGCCGCTAGGCCCGGCTGAGGCCCGCGGGCGCTCCGAGGGACCGGCGGGGCGCGACTCTTCCCTCTCTGCCGTGCACGGAGGGAGCCCGTGCGCCGGGCCCAGAACCGCGAAAACCGCAGCGCCACGGAAGCAGGAGGGCCGGGCCGGTGCCCTCGTTCCCCGTCGCTGCCGGGTGCGCGCGTGCCCACCCGAGGGCAGTGGCGGCGAGTGTCCACGCGAGGGCGCTGCGCACCGCGCGCGGACCCGGCCGCGCCACCCGCAGGGGCGGCCTCCGGGCGCCAGGGGGCGCGCGAGGACCGGGGAGCGCGCGGGAGCCGGGAGCGCGCGCCCCGCCGTGTGCGCGCC
>NW_012151641.1:1204800-1210755 GCF_000956105.1 Propithecus coquereli | reverse complement strand
GCTCGGGACCCCTTGAGGGTCGCTGGTCGGGGGATGGGGGTGGGGAGGGAGCGGACCGCGGGGGTGGGCGATGGGCGGGGTGGGGGCTGGGCGCCTGCCCGGACCTTCAGCCCCGGCTCTGCTGTCCCGGCCCCTCCGGGGTGTCGCCGCCCCTCCCGGACAGACCTGGGCCGGACCGGACCCGGAGCCGGGCCTCCGCAGACGCTGGCCTCGCCCCTGCCCGCAGCTTTGGCCCCAGTGACCTTCAGCGTCCCCTCGAAGGGAGGCCGGGGGACCTCCGGGTCAGTTTCGGTTTGCGTTTTTAAAAAATTAATGAGCTTTATTTTTTAGAACATTTTTAGCTTTACAGAAAAATCGAGTAGGTTTTCCAGAGAGTTCTTACACGCCCCGGCACCAGTGTCCCCTGGGTGAGTGTGGCACGTGGGCCGCGGTTCATGAGCCTCTAGCGACACTTTAGCGAAAGTCCTCCCTTCATCCAGACTTCCTTGGTTTTTATCCAGTGTGCCTTTTCTGTCCCCACATTGATTGTCTTCCTGTCTGCTCCGGCTCCCCTTGGCTGCGACAGTTTGTCTCAGACTCCTTGTTCCTCATGACCTTGAGAGTTTGAAGAGCTGGGGTCATTAAATATCAAATGTCCGATTTTGGATTGAAAGTTTATTATTATGTCTCAAACAAGCAGCAGTACACTTAACCAGAGTGTGCGCCTAAACCGTCGACACAGTTTTGCCGTCTTAACAGTAGCTTGTTCACGCCAGCAGCGAAGAAGCCTGGAGAGCCAGTGGCGATGAAATTGCAAAAGGCATTTTCCACAGCTTGTTGAGAATTGAATATTTTTCCTTGCAAGAAGAGTCCAAAGTCTGGAAGAAGTGGGAGTTAGTTTGTGCAAGGTCTGGTGAACATGGTGGATGACAGAGAGTTTCCAAGTCCAGCCTCTGTAGTTTGGGCAGCATTGTTTGTGCGACATGTGGTCAAGAGTTGTCTTGCAAGAGGATTGGTCTGTCTCTATTGATCAATCTCGGCTGCTTAATCGCAAGCATCCTCATCATTTCATCCAATTGGTCGCAGTAGACATCCGCTGTAATGGATTGACCGGGTTTCATGAAGCTGTGGTGGGTAATACCAGTGCTGGACTGCCAAACAGACACCATTAGCTTTTTTGGATGAATATTCAGTTTTGGACTGTGTATCGGCACTTCTTCTTTATCCAACCATTGTGCCAGATGCTTGCAGTTGTCAACAAGAATCCATTATCCTCACACGTAACAATGTGGTGTAGAAATGGTTCGCCTTTGTGTTGTGACAGCAAAGAAAGGCAAGCTTCGAGATGATTTCTCTTCTGACGTTCGTTTAATTCACGAGGAACCCATCTATCCAGCTTCTTTACCTTCCTGATTTGTTTCAAATGGTCCAATATTGTTGGAATAGTAACTTCAAACCTTGCCGATAATTCACGAGTAGGTTGAGATGGATTCGCTTCCCCTACAGCTGTCAGCTCATCATTATCCACCTTGGTCTCGGGTTGCCCATGTGGCTCATTTTCAAGATTAAAATCCCTAGAATAGAACTTCTCAAACATACTGTGCGTTCATTAGCCACGTCCTTCCCAAACACTTTGTTGATGTTTCGAGCTGTCTGCACTGCATTGGTCCCACAGCGGAACTCATATTCAAAAATAATATGAATTTTTGACTTAGCCATGGTTTCACAAAAATTGCTCTAAAAAAAATTTGAAAGATAATCACAAGCCGAAGCGTGCGTTTGAAAGACTGAGGACGCACCTTCACGTTAAACATGAGACAGGAAGGGTCACAGTGAAATGTCAGAGGTATCAACTGTCAAACTCAGTGCTTAAGGACATCGAACACTTCACCCTGAATGACCTCAGTGTTTTGCAGGGTGTTTCTCTGTTGGGGTTTGTCTGGTGTTTTTCTCACTTTGGGGAGAGGACCGCAGGGGTAAAGTGCTATTCTCATCACACCTCGTCAAGGCTACGCACTGTTCACACGACCCAGCGCTGGTGATGTGGCCTCGGTCCCCAGCTGCAGAGTGTGTCGGGTGTCTCCACTGTCAGTGACCCTGCTCTTTTCCATGCTGTCTCTGGAAGTCACTACGTGCAGCCAACGCTTAAGGAGCGTCTTTGAGGGGGAGCAGTTACATAAATTCCTTGGGGTTTTTCTACATGGAGATTTTTGCGTTTTTGTCTCTTCCCTCCTTTTATTTACCTGTGTGGGCTTAGACTGCTAGATGTTTATTGTACACTGAGGGCAGGAGGGGAGGAGTTACAGGAAGGCTCAGTCAGGACTCCTGGGGTGCAGGGGGCTCCCGTTGGCCCCGCTCTGCTCCGTGCCCTGGACCCAGTGAGAACACTGTCCGCGGTGAGAGCGCGGTGGGGAGATGCAGCTCGCAGAGCGCTGGGCTGGAGGGCACGGGCTGGGCCACCCCCTGTTTGCTCGGGGACCTTCTGGCAGGTCTGATTTGCATCCCGAATGGACTCCAGCCCACAGCGAGAGCGAGGGATGTCTGGGGGGCCTGGCCCCCTCTCCTGAGTCCACCCCAGCCTCCTTGGATGGCGGCGCCTGCGTTTATGGATGTGGACTCATTATCGCGCCTGTCTTGGGGGAAAGTATTAACTTGGCAGTTAATAAAGGATTCTAATTAAAGAGGGAAGAATCATTTGGCAAACTAGCCTCGTTCCCAAACTCGAATGACCTGTCAGAGTTACAAGTTTGGTTAATTTCCACAGGAGTCTTGCTGTTTTGGGGGAAATTCAGCCCTGGGTCTGGGGGAGAGGCAGCCCCTCGGCTGGGCACCCCGTCCCACCACTCCAGAGCACCTGCAGGTCCCATGCTGCCCCGACCCCTCTCTAGGCATCCTCCCCCCCGGGCCCCGCCCCTGCAAAGCTGCCCTTCTCCGGGCACCCTGGGGGTTGTCACATCCTGTTCTGCATGTGCCACGTGCCAATGGGAGAGATGACACAGACCCTGGATCCCCCCCCGGGGAATACTTTGCCAACCAGTGCATGGCACAGCTGGGATGGCAACACCAGTACACCCGCTGACCTTATGTGGACCTCGCCAGTTGTGTGGGCGCTCTGAGTTCTGTGCACCTGCCACGTGTGGCGGTTCATGTCCCCACCTCCGCAGGCAAGATGTGGAGCAGCTGTGGCCACGAGGCTCCACGTCCCCGTTGTTCCCTGGTGCTGGCTCCACTGAGGCACGAGACGCCACCCTGCTGTGTGCGTGCATTGTCCTTGCTGGGTCACGCGGGGACCCACGCGGTGGCTGGGGCCCGCGGCCTGCAGTGGTTGGAAGTCTGTCCGTAGTGAGCGTGGGGCTGGACCTTGATGGCTAGAGTGGCAGGAAGCCCCCTGGGGCCCCTGAGCAGGGGAGGGGGTGGGAACGAGAACTCTGTGGACGTAGATTGAGCTGGGTCACTGCAGCAGGAGGGACCTTGAGCGGAGGCCATGCGGCAGAGGCCCTGCGGCAGGCTTGGTGGGTGGCGGCTGCCGGCGTGGAGAGAGAGGCTGCCGGAACTTCAGCCCTGGTGGTCTGCTGGACACGGCGTGGGCCGGACTGGCAGAAGGGGCCGAGGCCATGCTCGGGAATGAGCCTGGTCGCAGGCTGGGCCTGAGGGGCAGTTCCCGAAGCGTTTGCAGCCAAGGGCGCGGTGAGTCAGGGCCAGGAGCGCTGTAGGCCGCCTCCATCCTGCTTGTGTCAGGCCTGGCGCATCCGGAGTGGGTGGACATGGGTTCTCAGGAGGCCCCTGCTGTCCTCACTAGGCCCCTGCACCTGGCCTGGAGAGGGGGCAGGGGAGGGGAGGCACTCACCTGATTCTCACAGCTACTGTCACTGCCTGTATTAGGTACCCATTGCCATGGCAACCGCAGTCCACAGCCCCCCACCTCTCCAACCCCCTACTCCCAACCCCTCCCTCGCCACCCCGTCCTGTCTGCAGCCACCTGGGGGTTCTGCCTGCCGGGGCTCTCACGTGCATGGGGGGGCTGGGGGCTGGCTGTCCCCCAGCTGGGCTCCAGTGAGCCTCTCATCCTCCTCACAGCCAGCCTGGGCTTGTCCTCAGGGTGCTCACAGGGGTGCCAGACAGTGAGTGGGTGCATGTGGGTCCTCAGGCCGGACCTCGTGCCCTGTCCTTTCGTCTGCAGCTTCCAGGCCAGCCCAGCTTCCAGGAGTGGGGAGAGGCCCCGCCTCTTAGAGGGGCCTGCAAAGGTGCATTTCAAACGCTGCAGGGAGGGAGGAGACCTGGTGTCCCCTCTCTTGGGGTGATGGTCACCACTGGTGTGTATGCGTGTGTGTGTGCCTGTCCATGTGGGTATGTGTGCATGCGTGTATATGCATGCACACGACTGTGTATGTGTAGTGTACGTATGCATGAGTGTGCATACATGCACTGTGCATGCATGGATATATGTGCATGAGCATGTATCTGTGCATGTACATGTGTGCACGAATGTGTTCGCGTATGTGTTTGTGTATGCACGTGTGCACACATGTATCTGAGAAGATGCAAGCCCATTTCCAACATGTCTCTTGCTGTTCCTGCTGCCAAGCCCTGGGACATCTTGTGGAGAGCCCGGATCTGAGCCTCGGTGTGGTCAGGGCAGGAGTGCCGGCCCCTAATGGAGCCGTGGACCTGCCCTGCCACCCAGGAGAGCCCCTGAGCGTACTCACGTGCCACTCTCAGCTGCAGAGCGTTGCAGGGAGCACACGTTTGTGCAGCCCCTGCTCGAAATGCAGGTGCCGGATGCTGGCTGTCATTAGAATGCAAGCGTGGCAGGGTGTCCTTCCCTCAAGCACAAAGCCCACGACACAGTGACCAGGGCAAGCTGGTCATGAAAAATGTTGCTGGGAACAATTCTGGTTACTTGTGCAAAAATGTGGATTATTGATTTCATATATGACTCAAAATAGAAATTGTAAAAAAGACACCAAATTTTTGGCCAGTAGAAATCTGCGTGTTCTTTTCTGGCAGCTCTTGGATCTCTCTGAGAAACGTGTCGTGTCTTATCCTCACTCTAGAGACGGGGGAAGGAAGTCCAGCTAGAGGTTTCGCGGCACACCTGGATTTACTGTTAACCGCATCGCTCTTAAAGAGGTGCTCGGCACGAGGACGTTCCAGTAAACAGCTCTCTGGTTCTCAGCGAACAGTCTGAGTTTCAGAACTTTGAGAAAGTCATTGGCTTCCTTACCTCTCAGTGTGCAGGCATTACAGAGTAGGTGGGCTGAGAAGTGTCCGGCGAGTTAATGGAAATGCCCTTTCGCTAGGGACACATTCCACGGTGCTCTTTCCATAAATGTAAATATAAAAATCTTATTACTCCTGAAAACACTCTTTAGCTTTTAATTCTGAATCCCAGAAGCCCAGGTTACAGTGACGCGCTACTCCGCCCAGACCGGTTTCCAGGTTGGGTGCTGGCCCCGTGTGGTCTGGGCGACCCTGGCTGGCCCCATCCCCATCTGACCACTGGGCTGTGGCCACTGACGGCCGCCCCCCTCCTCTTCCTGAAAGCCTGCCGCAGACGCCGACGGTGGCTTCCCGTCTGAAGCTCTGTAAGGCACCGGTTTCGCTGGACTCCACTTGGAAGTGAGACTTCAGAGCTTTGTGAAAGCCACGTCCAGGCCTCCGAGGGACGCGTCCCTGAAGGTGGAAACCAGGAACGCTTTGCTCTGCTCACGTGTTAGTTGCTTTGTTCCTAGAGATGTCAGATTTGAAGACGTTTGTGCATCAGTGTGGCTGGTCTGAGACGTTGATTCATGTTTTTACGCTCTGTTTCCTTGCACCCATGTTCCGGCTGGCAACTGCTTTTAATTGCCTCCTGGAGTGTGGAAAGGGTGCCCCGTCTGGCTTCCCGGGGTCGCTGCCCTCAGGAGGGTGGATGGGGTTAGGGGAGAAAGAAGGGAGGGGAGGAAATGGGAGGGGAGAACGTCTCCCCACAAAGGA
>NW_012151641.1:1200514-1204105 GCF_000956105.1 Propithecus coquereli | reverse complement strand
GGGCGCGGCTGGCAGCCTCCTGGGTGGGGAGGGGTCTGCGTTGTCCCTCTAGGTTGGGGTCTGCTGATTTGCAGAGATGGGTTCTCTCACTCCTGGGCTTTCACAGATGCTGCTCTACAAGGGGGTGTGGGGAGATGGTTTCGGGGCTTTTTAAATATGAAAAGCTCCAGGAAAAGTCGCTCCCAGCACCACACCGTCTCCTGGCTGCTCCCCCCACGGCCCAGCACACCCCTGCCTGTCCCGGGCGTCTCGCAGCCTCTGCAGCTGGGCAGCGCGTCCCCGGGGCAGGGCTGGGGCCTGGCAATGCAGAGGGCCAGCCCGTGGGGCCCAGCCGTCAGCTCCGCTGTCCCCGCCTGTCTGTGGCACACGGGCGTGGGCAGTGCCACGGCCGGCCCCCCGAGAGCGGTGTCGTTCCCCTTGAAAGGATAGCCGGAGATGGGTGCCATCCTTTAGAATTAACTTCTTCCCACGGACGTCCGAGGTCCCATAATTTCGTTAGAAGCAGTCTGAGACTTCATTTGCTTTTATTAGTTGGAAAGCTGCTGCAGGGCCATGTGTGCAGTGGCCCCAGGGGACAGGGTGGCTCTGGAGAGAGGAGGAGGAGAACCCACCCTGGGATGTCGGCAGCTCTGGCCTGCGGCCCTGCCCCCAGACCAGCCTCGCCTGCCGGGTGCTGGGGAGCTCTGGCCTTGTGGTGACCTCGAAGGCTGGGCGAGGACTGCTTTGTGTTTTTAAACTCTGTATGCCCAAACGCACGCGATACTGTCCGGTCCTGAAAGGACTGAGATGCTGGCACTCGCTGCACTGGGGGCGAACCCCGAGGACGTGGTGCTCAGTGGCACAAGCAGTTCCGAGCGGACGGACATGCATGATGCCACTTACACGGGGCCCCGGAGCAGTCGGGTCACGGCAGGTGGGCTGGGGGAGGGGAGGAAGGCCCGCAGGTGTTCGATGTTTGGACACGTCGGGGTTCCGTGGGGCTAATGGCGCCAGTTCTGCGGAAGGACAGGGAGGCAGTGAGGAGGCTCTGCTCGACCTTGCCTTGCTTCCAAATCTCCTTTTTTATTAATTCATTAAAATCGTGGTCAAACACACCTGACATAAAATGCCCTCTTACCCTGTTTTCACGTGCAGTTCCGTGGTGGTTCACGCCCTTGCTGTGCAGCGCCCTGCGGTCCTCCGGAGCCCTCTGCCAACCCCCCCCCCCCGTTGTAGCTGACAGACCGGGGAAACTTGCTGGTGGCGGTGGCAGCCACGAAGGGTGGCGGAGAAGAAACGCCCTCCCTCCCCTGGCTCCCACTCTGCCCCGTTAGCCCGTCCCGCGGAGGGCGGAGGCTGCCGCTCACTCCCGGCGCGTGATCAGTGCTCGGCGTGTGAACAGGCCCACTGTGGCCTCCCGCGAGGACGTGCTCTTCTCGGCAGCCTTTTAAGAGGGCTTCTTGAAAGTCAAGACAATTCCCACTGGTGATTTTTAATGCTCTTATTGTATGAACTGCGCAAGAATATGCAGCAGAAGGATGTAGCTTTTTTCCTTTAAGCTGCACAGTTATCAACCCAGGAAAGGCCTGCCGGTCCCTCCCACGCGCCCACCCGTCTATTCCCGCCAGCCCCGGTGCCCTACGCCTCCGTCCTCCCTGCTGTCCCTGCCCCGCCCTCCCCACTCGCCGGGACGGAGACCTTGCCAGGCCCCACCAGCCCTCCCAGTGCCCGGGGGTGCGGGCACCAGCAGGCGAGCTCGAGGCATCTCCACACCCACCAGCTGCCCGCCCTGGCCCTGGCTTCCTGGCCACCCCCCTGCCTCAGTTTCCCCAGGGGCCTTTCACTGGGCGCTGCCCTGCTGCTGCTGGGCATCCTGACGCCGCCTGTGTTAGTAGGGAAACGTTTGAACATGGCAAATGCGAGAAAAGTCGGTGTCCGAAGGATCCCAGAAAGAGGCCCCTTTACCTGGTCATCGGGGCTCTGGAGGCGATGTCCCTGGGCGGTGGCAGCGTTTGTTCCCTCTCTGTCCTCCCACCTCCTCTCTGCCCTTTTATCCCGAAGCCTTTTCCTCCGGGACTGTCTCCCTCATCCCGTCTCCGGCGGGGCAGCTGCCTGAAGGGCGCGGGGCGTGGTCCTGGATGTGAGGGTCTCCCAGGCCCCTGCCCTGAGGATCCGATGCCGGTTTTGTTGACACGTGGTGCGCCCAGCACCCCGGGAGTGAGGGCCTGGCAAAGCCCCTGCTCTCGATCCCCCAGTCAGACTCCAGCAGGGTCTCCTATTTTTTTCCAATGGAAGTAAAATCGTGTAACATAAAATGCACCATTTTAAGGCGAACAGTTCCGCGGCTTTCTGTGCATTTACAGTGTCGTACAGCTGCCACCCCCGTCTAGTGCCACAGGAAACCCCACGCCCATTAAGCCGTCACTGCTTATCCCCGGGCAGCCCCTGGCAGCCACGGACCCACTTTGTGTCTATGTCGGGTTGCTGGTTCTGGACGGTTCCTGCACGTGCAGTGGTACGCCGCGTGGCCGTTTGTGTCTGGCCTCTTTCCTGGCCCGCCTGTGGTCGAGGTGGCTCCACGCCGTAGCGTGGTCGGTACTTCAAGCCTTCGTGCATCGGAACACTCTTCCGTGGCATGGAGACGCCGCAGCCTGCTGCCTGCTCTGTGGCTGCGGACGCCCCTTGGCTGGCCTTAGGGTGGAGGTGAGATCGTGGCGGGATCTTGGCCACGTCTTTTCCTCGGGGAGGGAAGTGTGAGAATGAGCAGGACGTTGGCTGTCCTGGTCTCTCTTTGTTGCCCGAGATCTGCCCCTTTCCTGTCCGCTGCTGCTGATCATGATTTCTTTTAAAAAATGTGATCTGGCCAGGCACGGCGGCTCACACCTGTAATCCTAGCACTGTAGGAGGCCAAGGAGGGAGGATGGCTTGAGGCCAGGAGTTCCAGATCAGCCTGAGCAGTAGTGAGACCTCGTGTTTATGAAAAATAGAAAATATTAGCTGGGCATGGTGGCACCTGCAGTCCCAGCTACTCGGGAGGCTGAGGCAGGAGGATCGCTTGAGCCCAGGAGTTTGAGGTTGCTGTGAGCTAGGCTGACGCCATGCACTCTAGCCTGGGCAACAGAGTGAGACCCTATCTCAAAAAAACAAAAACAAAAACCAAAGCCCAAAGCCAGACAAACAAAAAAACGAGATCTGACGTATCGAAGGAAATGACACTGCACACTCAGCTGGTCCCCCAGCACCGTGCCACCGCGCAGGGTCCCAGCTGCCCTCTGTGCACTGGGAGGGTCTTGCCCGGCCCGGCTCTTCCGGCCCCTCTGTGCTCAGTTTCCTTTTCCTGAAGACACCTGCTGTTCGCCCTCCGTGCAGCGTACGCAGCCGGCGCCTGTTTACATTTATCAACACATTCGTCTGTTTTGGGGTGTGAGGTTCCTGTTCCTGTCTCGGGCCTTCCTCTGGGGCCCTGTTCCTTCCTCCGAGGTCCATCCTTCAGGACTTCGTGTGTTGAGAGTCTGCTGGGACCATCTCCCCGTTTTGTTTGCCTCAGTGTATTTTTATTTCTCCCTCATTATTCTAGAAATATGATTTGCTGAGATAAAACTTAGGCTGCCA
>NW_012151641.1:1191672-1199339 GCF_000956105.1 Propithecus coquereli | reverse complement strand
GGGCCGAGTCCTGTACCGCCGCTCCCGCCGGGCGCCGGGCCCCCGCGCCTGCCGCTGCTCTGCGTTAACTTCCCCGTATGTGTTTCCAGACCCCACGGGGGTGTACATTTAATCCCGCACTCACAGCAGGGCCACAGGTCTGAATTTTCACTGGAAACACTTCCCAAGGTGTCCTTGGGAAACCTCTTCAAGCTTCGGCTGCTCTTTCTCTTTGCTTGGTCGTGTCAAAGACTGGTCACTGTCAACCTTCACCTCTTTGTCCTCTGGGGCCTGCAGGTATCAGGCCAGTGACACGGTGGCTCTTGCATGTGTGACTGTGTCTCATGTCCAGTGCTCTGAAGGGCACAGGGTCACTAAATGACCCCTGTGGTCCGTGCATTGGCCGGCGGGTGCTCAGTCGTCTTCTTGGGCCACCGATAGTCCCAGGTCAGACCTGTGCTTGGGCAGTGGCCCCTGGTGCCCTCACTGGCAGGAGTAGGCATGTGCCCTGTGCTCAGAGGCTTGCCAGCCTGTCTCAGAGATGGTGGCCGGCTAAAAGGTCTCGGTCCACCTGCAGGGGCCGGAGGTCCAGAGTCCCTGGTTTGGCCCAGACTCTCTGTGATCTTTGGACGGTTCCCTCATTTGTGTTCTGTGCTCGGGGAAGCTGTGCCCTCCACGCCTCTGGCCACAGTGGGTGAGGGGCAGGGCAAGAGGTGTCCTTTCTTTGAAGCCGGGCTCCAGGCCGGGGGGCAGTCACAGTGGCTGCTCGTGGCAGCTGGCTCCCAGGCCACGCCACGGTGCCTGCAGACGCCTGGCGGGCACAGCATGGCGGGTCCTGCACCAGCCAGCCCAGGATGAGGGCGCTCGGGCGTCGTGCCCCTCTGCTGCCCGGTGCTGACCTTGGCAGCCAAGGCCATGAGAACATCTGAGCACCCGGCATCACGGGGTCCTTGCGCGCTGTCATTTCATGTCGGAAACGCCGGCCCGGAGACTCAAGCACATTGTTGAAGGTCACGGGGGGTTATCAAGCCAGTGTGAAAGGGCATAGCTGTAAGCAAACTTGGGGACATTTTTCTGTTCCTTGTGGATTTTCACTATTCAACGGGCACTGAGATTTATCTCAGACTTTTGTCCGCATTTTCCTACAAAGACAACTCCCTGTGATGTCCTCTAGCATGCTGTGTCTCCCTTTCCTTGTTCCTCGGCTTTGAAAAAGCAAAAGTATTACAAATAAGTGCAATAAAAAGCTGATTCCATATAGAATGAAACAAAAAGCTTCTCGTTCTAATTGCATCTGTTAATCTTGTGCACATCTTCGTTAGGGCGCGTAGGGTATTGGAAAGATGCATCAAAGTCGGCAATTAAAGTGTCCTTATCAACACGGGTGCGCCCTCATTCTCTGTGGTCGGCCGAGGTGGGCATGCGATGCGTCCAGGTGACACTGACCCTGCCTCCTCCCGGCTCGGGCCGCGGCGGGTGTCCGCTATCCGGGGTGCCCGGACTCAGTCTTCGGCCGTTTCAGGGCCTGAGAGCTCCAGGCATCAAACTGGCAGTGTGTGTGCACTTCAGCGTCACAGCAAAACTGAGGGGTGCTGGGCACCCCCGTCTTGCAGACGGGAGATGAAGAATCGGAGAGGTTAGGACAGCACGTGGCTCACGGCAGGAGTCTGAGCTCAGGTCTGTTCCCTGAAAGCACAGGCCTCCCTGAGCCTTGGGGTGGTGGCTGGGGGCGCGGGGGGAGGGTTTGTGCAATGCGTGGGGTTTGCAAAGCAGCTCTTCTCCAGGGGCTTCACGCAGCTTCATGTGCACGGTCCTGCTTTCCCAGCGGGGGCCGCCAGCTGGTCGGGGCGCCGGGCCTGGCACTGGGCCTTCTCCACCAGGGCCGCTCAGGCCCGGGCTGGCCTTGGCCAGGGCGGACAGGGGAGAGGGACGGTGGGCGAGGGGCTGGAGGGCACGGAGGACAGAAGAGGATTTGACATCTCTGTCCCTGCCTCCCCAGATGCTGAATGTGGGCGTTTGGTTCCAAGAGCTGTGAGTGAGGAATTAGGAAAACTTTTCAGAGAAAAACACGTAAGTAACAGTTTATTGGTCTAATTGAGGAAAGAATTATGGAAATTTATTTTCCAAAGGAATAGGAGTATTTAATCAGACACTGATAAATAGGTCCGCTGGAGTCTTGTTCAGAATTTCGAAGGGCTTTGTCTTCCTCTTGCCGCTGCCATGGTGAGCGGCGTCAGCTCCCTTTGTTGGTACCATTATTCTGGTTCTGTTAATTAACTCCGAGAGCCAGATGTGGCAGCACGCAGGCGTCGGGAGTGGTCCGTGCAGGAGCGTCGAGATCACCTGAGAAGGCGCCCGCTGGGATTTCTTTGGGAGGCGGTTGTGAAAGGAGCGAGCGAAGGACCCTCCGCTGAGCCCAGGGCGGGGTCCCCACCACGGCGTCCCTGCCGGCGAGGGTCCCGGGGTTCGGCAGTCCTCCATCTCTGGACAGGACGATATGGCAATGTTTAATGACAAGAGGAAGCTCAGGTCTCCTGCGGGGAGGAGCCGCCGCCAGCTGTGCCCGGTCTTTTTTCCTACATATTCGCACACACATGCATGTACCTTCTTTTATTTTCACATCACTGAAATCACTCAGTGCTCGTTATAGTCCCCATCCCCCAACACACACACGACAGCAGCATGTCCCGGCCATGCTGTCCTTAGAGAGTCATTGTCAGCGTTTACGAATTTCTTCTTTTCCATGGGGTGATCTACCTCAACTCGGTTAGTTATTGCCTTGGCGGATATTTGGGATCTGCCTTCCCTCCCTCCATGCCGCCATTTGCAGCTGGCAGGAACGTCGTGATGGATGCCCTTGTACATTCTTCTTTAGTGTGGAGGGACTTGGATTCAGTGAAAGAAGAACCAACTCGTTCAGTGTCTGCCCGGGGACTGAGGCCGGGCTGGTGAGCCAGCGCTTCCCATCCCTGGGACGTCCTAGTGAGGGCAGGGGACCTTCTGTCGGGATGTGGCAGAGAGGCTCTGGGCTGGGGTGCGCAGCGCTTTGCACATGGAGATACCTAAACAGACTTGTCAATGAAAGAGAAAATACCTGTAGTGAGAATTGTATTAGGAAAATTATATTGAGAGAATTCAATATTAATTTACAAATGGGAGTGCACCTAGGGACAGACTTCCAGGCAGATGAAATGTCTCAAAGGCATGCGTTGGCCCAGGGGTGTTTAGCCTGGGAAAGGTGTGGGGAACCCCGTCATCTCCACGTGTTGGAAGGGCTTCACGGGGAGGAGGAAGGAAAATTTTTCTGGGTGGCTTTGGGGCGTAGAGGTGGGACTAGCGAGTACAGCTTCAAGGAGGTTGATTTTGACTCTAATGCAGGTGGGCCTTTTAACATGCAGATCTGTCTACTGAAGACCGGGCGGGACTTCCACTCCCTGATCACGGAGTGGATCCAGGAGCGAGCCTCTCCCCTCTGCTCCTAGCACAGGGTGTGATAAGTAAACTATTTTAAAAAAGAGGAAAAAACCATGTTGAAAAGCTAGAGGCCCCAGACCCAGGAGTGGAGGGCAGGCCCCGCGGGTGAGCAGGGCCTGGAGCGGTGGGTCCAGGGCGCGGGGACCAGGTGCAGCCCAGGTGCTCATCAGAAGAGCTGCTGTTGGCCGCACAACCTGTAGGGCCAGGCCGAGGCAGCTGCAAGGTCGGGTGAGAGGAGCAGCGTCCACGTGAGGAGTTGCAGACGAAAATCGTAAATCCCAAGAAGAAACTCACGGCCCCGAGAAACCATCGGGAGACAGCACATGTGGGAAATTGCACGCCCAAGGAAGTAGAAGTAATAACACAATCTGAAAACAAATTTAAGCTGGGAGAGTCTAAATCCTCAAGGAGACAGAGGAGGGAATGGAACCCTTGAAATGGGATGGGAGGTTACTTATTTAGGACACGTCCGATTCCTGGGAAGCAGATGCGGAGGCAGGAGTTTGGCGCGGGGCATTTATCGAGCAGACTCAGGAGCGATGCCTGTGAGAGACGTGGGGACTGTCAGGACAGGGCGAAGGGCTAAACAGTGACGCAGCTGCAACAGAGACGGCGCAGGAGCCCCGCAGCGCTCAGAGGGTGTGCCCCTGGGCGCACAACCGCGGCAGCCGGGCTTGGGAGGCAGCGCCTGGTTAGGGCAGTGGTTTGGCGCAGTGATGCTGATTGCTCATTCTGTGGACACGTTTGTGGCTGGCTCCAGTTAGCTGTCCAGGGTCCAGCACTCCCATTTCCTTTGATTAATACAATGCTGATTCCTGGTCCTCGTGTGGTTATTGGATTTGTGCTTTCTGGAAACGTCCTTTCTCTTGTATTATAACCTAATCAAATGGCTCCCGGCAATACAACCCTTTGAAACAGTTCTAACTATGAGGACATTTTTCTACTAAAAAGCCATGCATGGTAATGTTCATGTACATTTAACCACTGTTTTTGTTTGAAATTATTCACATTTGTTGAAAAATAGAAATTTGTTGCTGTGAAAAAAAATCCCCAAAGCAGTACAGCCTGAAACCAACAGGAATCCTGGAAGAGTGAGTGTGTGTGTGTGTGTGTGTGTGTGTGTGTGTGTGTGTGTGTGTGACTCACAGAGGGGATCGTGCAGCTTGCGGCAACTGCCTGGGTGTTCCCAGATGTTCCATGGCCATGTGGTCTCTGGCCTGGGGGGACGGCCAGAGTGGAGTCACCAGGAGTCCAAGCCCAGGCAGTGGTGCCAACACACAGTTGGACTGTCGGCCACCTGCACCCAGCCCCTCCTCACCTGCCGTATCTGGATTCCCTAAAACTAGACCCAGTGTGTGCTCATGACCTCAGGTTTTCTTTCTTTCTTTTTTTTTTTTGGAGACAGAGTCTCACTGTGTTGCCCGGGCTAGAGTGCCGTGGCATCATCCTAGCTGACAGCAACCTCAAACTCCTGGGCTCAAGCAATCCTTCTGCCTCAGCCTCCCGAGTAGCTGGGACTACAGGCATGCGCCACCATGCCCGGCTAATCTTTTTTTTCCATGTATTTTTAGTTGCCCAATTAATTTCTTTCTAATTTTAGTAGAGACGGGGTCTCGCTCTTGCTCAGGCTGGTTTTGAACTCCTGAGCTCAAACGATCCGCCCGCCTCGGCCTCCCAGAGAGCCAGGATCACAGGCGTGAGCCACCACGCCCGGCCGTGATGTCATTCTTAAACCTGAGAGTTCACGTGTTCTATCAATTCTGGACAACTGTAGCGATCTTCTCTTCCCTGGTTCTCTCCTTCCTCCCGGAACTGCTGTTGGATTTCAGATCCCCTCCCCCCATTCTCCTTGTTTCCTATTCTCTCTTCCATGTCTTCCGTCTCTCGGTCTCCCCGGGAGGCACCCCCGTGCCGGCCACTCCGCTCCGTCGGCCCGGTGCTCTCATTCTGGTAATCGCAGTCTTACTTCTAGAAGTTCCATGTGATTCTTCCGGGTCTTTTTGGGATAACATCTTGGCCTGTTTTCATGCTTTCAGTTCCGCCTTAGTGGAAAAGAAGGTTGTCCGTGGAGGCCCTCGAGGACTTACCTGCGGGTCCGGGAGGAGCAGCGGCCCTGGTGGGAGTGGCCCTCACGTCCCGCGAGGCTCCGGGGGCTCTGGCGGCTTTCACGCAACCCCCCTGGGCAGCTGGAGCTCAGGGAACGGTGTTGTCTCTGCTACCAAGACCCTTCTCACGCCTGGATCCCCTTCCCACTGTCGCCGCAGAGCCCGGGGACAAGGACGGTGGAAGGGCAGGACCCCTCCCCTGGGACGCACAGCACGCCCCGCGTGCTGCACCAGCGGGAACAGGCCGCCTGCTGCATTCCGTTCCGAGTGCCAGCCGGACTGTGGCACTTGCCTGAGACCTCCCCACATCTCGTACTAGTTTAAAGACCCTAAATACACGGATTTTATATTCACGCTTCAGGACTCTGCTCTCTGAAGTTCTTGGAGGCCGGGTTCTGTGGCTGGTTTCGCTGTCGCGTGGCGCGGCCTGTCTCCCGGTGCGGCTGGCAATCTGGGTCACGGCGGGGCTTGCTCTGCGGAAACGTCGTGAAACGGAGCGTGGGCCGAGTCCTGTACCGCCGCTCCCGCCGGGCGCCGGGCCCCCGCGCCTGCCGCTGCTCTGCGTTAACTTCCCCGTATGTGTTTCCAGACCCCACGGGGGTGTACATTTAATCCCGCACTCACAGCAGGGCCACAGGTCTGAATTTTCACTGGAAACACTTCCCAAGGTGTCCTTGGGAAACCTCTTCAAGCTTCAGCTGCTCTTTCTCTTTGCTTGGTCGTGTCAAAGACTGGTCACTGTCAACCTTCACCTCTTTGTCCTCCGGGGCCTGCAGGTATCAGGCCAGTGACACGGTGGCTCTTGCATGTGTGACTGTGTCTCATGTCCAGTGCTCTGAAGGGCACAGGGTCACTAAATGACCCCTGTGGTCCGTGCATTGGCCGGCGGGTGCTCAGTCGTCTTCTTGGGCCACCGATAGTCCCAGGTCAGACCTGTGCTTGGGCAGTGGCCCCTGGTGCCCTCACTGGCAGGAGTAGGCATGTGCCCTGTGCTCAGAGGCTTGCCAGCCTGTCTCAGAGATGGTGGCCGGCTAAAAGGTCTCGGTCCACCTGCAGGGGCCGGAGGTCCAGAGTCCCTGGTTTGGCCCAGACTCTCTGTGATCTTTGGACGGTTCCCTCATTTGTGTTCTGTGCTCGGGGAAGCTGTGCCCTCCACGCCTCTGGCCACAGTGGGTGAGGGGCAGGGCAAGAGGTGTCCTTTCTTTGAAGCCGGGCTCCAGGCCGGGGGGCAGTCACAGTGGCTGCTCGTGGCAGCTGGCTCCCAGGCCACGCCACGGTGCCTGCAGACGCCTGGCGGGCACAGCATGGCGGGTCCTGCACCAGCCAGCCCAGGATGAGGGCGCTCGGGCGTCGTGCCCCTCTGCTGCCCGGTGCTGACCTTGGCAGCCAAGGCCATGAGAACATCTGAGCACCCGGCATCACGGGGTCCTTGCGCGCTGTCATTTCATGTCGGAAACGCCGGCCCGGAGACTCAAGCACATTGTTGAAGGTCACGGGGGGTTATCAAGCCAGTGTGAAAGGGCATAGCTGTAAGCAAACTTGGGGACATTTTTCTGTTCCTTGTGGATTTTCACTATTCAACGGGCACTGAGATTTATCTCAGACTTTTGTCCGCATTTTCCTACAAAGACAACTCCCTGTGATGTCCTCTAGCATGCTGTGTCTCCCTTTCCTTGTTCCTCGGCTTTGAAAAAGCAAAAGTATTACAAATAAGTGCAATAAAAAGCTGATTCCATATAGAATGAAACAAAAAGCTTCTCGTTCTAATTGCATCTGTTAATCTTGTGCACATCTTCGTTAGGGCGCGTAGGGTATTGGAAAGATGCATCAAAGTCGGCAATTAAAGTGTCCTTATCAACACGGGTGCGCCCTCATTCTCTGTGGTCGGCCGAGGTGGGCATGCGATGCGTCCAGGTGACACTGACCCTGCCTCCTCCCGGCTCGGGCCGCGGCGGGTGTCCGCTATCCGGGGTGCCCGGACTCAGTCTTCGGCCGTTTCAGGGCCTGAGAGCTCCAGGCATCAAACTGGCAGTGTGTGTGCACTTCAGCGTCACAGCAAAACTGAGGGGTGCTGGGCACCCCCGTCTTGCAGACGGGAGATGAAGAATC
>NW_012151641.1:1158454-1180987 GCF_000956105.1 Propithecus coquereli | reverse complement strand
CGTGAGCCACCGCGCCCGGCCCCTCAGGTTTTCTTAAAACGCTTGTTATTCTGCAATTCTGTAGCTGTTTTAATAACATCACCCCAGGGACACGAAAACCCTTGCTTGGAATAAGCCGTTCTGAACGATCAGTACCAGGGTTTCAGCAGGAGGCTCTGGAACTTCACCCCCAAATGACTGTAGGTTTTGAGTCCCTTTGCTTTTAACGGGACTCCTCCCTTTCCCGACTTGCTCCGCCGTTGGCTCCGAATCCCTGACATTTCCCCCAGTGGCTCGGTAGACACGATCTTTCACGTTCTCTCTCCTCGTGTGTGTTCCTTTCCCCAGGTGTGCTTACCGTGGCAGGGACATCACAACAGCGCTTGCCCCCTGGCCGCCCCGTGTCTGTCGGCTGCGTCGGGTTCCTGGGGCTGCCATAACACGTTATCACAGATCGGGTGGTTTAGACTAACAGAAATTCATCCTATTCGTCCACACCCTCCTCTTGCTCAGGCTCGGAGCATTCGCAGAAATCCCTGTCTCCCGCAGAGGTCACCAGGGCGTCCTCCTGGGCCCGTGGATGGGGCCTGAAGCCGGGTTCTGGTCCTTCCAGCGACAGGTGTTTCCCGGAGGGACTTTCTCAGGAGTATCGCGGTTCACGTGGTGGGGGCTTCTCTGGGGTCTTACTGTGCCTAGTGAGGACAGAACAGGCGACGGCCGGGGCGGAGTCCCCCACAGCAGACTGAATCTGGAGCAGCCAGGGCAGTGGCCCCTCTGACGCCCTGAATGTTCGTCTGGGGGGTCAAGAAGGATCTGGAAGGCCGTGGCGCAGTGACCACCACGAAGGAGAACCCGGGCCTGGGAGGGGCCATTTCCCAGGGGTGGTTAGGCGGCTGAGCCCCGCTTGTTGAATCTGGAGATGCCGCGCCCAGAGCGGCAGCGAGGCCTGGACCGGGTGGTGCTGGGCCCCGTGTTACGAGTCCAGGGGGAGTGACGAGGTCGCATGTTGGCACGTCTGACTTCCGAACCCGGTTTGTCACATCGCAGATTGGTTCCCAGACTAGCCGGACATCAGAGCGGCCTGAAGAGTTTCAGAAATGGCGCATTTCCAGGCCCCTCCCCGGCGTCTAAGGCGGCGAGGGGACGTCTGGGAGCAGGTCCCTTTAACAGTCCTGTCATCGCTGGCCCTCTGGATAGTGAGCGTATTTTTAGAACATTAAGAAAGTGTTTTAGCCAGCTGAATTAAAAGAAAAAAGCACACAGGAACAAAAGAGAGAGAAAGCGAGAAAGCTGACGCGCAGCAGTGCTGACAATTAGATTCTCACTCAAGGGCCACCCCACTTACCTGGGGGGCGCGTTGTGGAAAATGCAGGTTCCTGGGGCCTAATCCAGATGGCTACATCCGCGTCCTGGGTGCGGCTGTGGAATGTGCATCATGAACACCTGCCCAGGGGACTCCAGGGCCGGGGAATTAGAGACTGCCAGAGACTGCCGCCTCTTGGGTCCTTCTGGTCCTGTGCCCTGTGGCTCAGGAGATGCCAGACTCTGCCGACATGACTTCGTGAATAATGCATGCCAGGGGTCAGCTGCAGGGTCAGCACAAAATCGAACCCGCAGAAGCAGCCTGGGAGGTGGGGCCTTTGCTGTGCCCCCACGGGCCGGGATCACTGGCAGCTCTGTGCAGACCAGCTGTGGCTTCCGTGGAGGGTCGAGAGGGCCCAGGCGGTGGCCAGCTGGCCTGGCCGTCCTGCGTGTCCTCGCCTGGCCTGGCCTGGCCTGGCACGGGCTCGGCTGGGGGTGCGGGTGCAGAGGCCTCCCCGAAAGTTGGTTCCCTGATCTGTTCGCACTGAACACGACGTTCACAGCCAAATCCATCAGCCTGTGGACAGACAACCTCGGGAACCCCCACGGGTCCTGGGGTTGTCACATCCCATCCTAGTCGCCTTCATTTTGTGCCCTTACTTTGTATTCATTTGTTTAGCAAATTTAATTGAGTCAAAGTTGATTTCCTTTTTGGCGTTATCACACAGCGCTGGCGGCGTGGGACGTGGCGTAGCTCTTCTGGAGGGCGTTTTAGCAACATACACTGAGGAGCGCGCAGACACCCTCAGATCTGCGAATTTCTCAGCTCGGAATTTATTACAACTGTCTTCAAGACTCAGCAATGAAGATACACATCTCGGCAGTATTTATAATATCAGAAGCTTGGAAATAGCCTAAATATTCCCTGTTATGAATTAGCCCCGGTGGAGTACAAGGGAGCTACCTAATGGCATGTTATTCGATCATTAAAACACAACATTCAGAAAAGAAGCGTTAATCATATGGGAAAATCTTGTAATAGATAAAGTTTTAAATGGCATCAAAAGAGCAGGCACAGCAAACCTCAGTTCGGTTAGAGATGAAAAATGAAAACAACATACGTGAGCAGGCCCACAGGTGCGCGTCCGTGTGTGTCTATGTACACGGCGAGCCGCTGGAACGTGTGTCTGGAAGTGCACGTCACGCGCCAGGTGCTGGAGGGAGCACCGCGGGGTGGTGTGGTTCAAACAACCTCCCTTTTCTTGTGTGTTTTTAAATTTTCTATAATAAAAAGGTAGGTCTTAAAAATTGTAACACAAAAATAGCCTACGGCAGAGGTCATTTTCCGGGACCCACTTTGTTCTGAGGCGCTGCGATGCTCGGTGCCGGGGAAGCGCGTCCGCAGCTCTCGCTCGGAGCCGCTCCCGCCGACGGGCAGGTGCTGTGTGGCGGGCGTCCCCAGGGCTCACCGTGTGGCCGCACACGTCAGTGCGTCCTTCCCTCTAAGCCGAGTAGTGCTCCGTGGCGTGGATGTGCCAGGTTTTCTCGTCCATCCTTCTGTCCGTGGGCACTCGGGCGCGTCCCCCTTTTGGCTGTCGTCAGCAGTGCTGTCGCGAACACAGGTGCGCGAACGTCCGCTGCATCCTGCTTTCCGTCCTTTGGGTGCATGCCCAGAGTGGAACTGTGGGATCGCGTGGTGATTTGCTCTTTGATACGTGGAGGCACTGCCACGCTGCTCCTGCACCCGCAGCCGTGCACGGCGACTCCGCGGTGGGGGCACGATTCTCTGCCGGACTCCACGCGTCTGAAGCGCTCTGTCTCAGTGTGTCCCAAAGACACTGCGTGTTTGCATGTTGTGCTTGCCGAGTGGCACTTGCCTGGCAGACTGTGTCCAGGCCTGAGCTATGACGTGGGCCGGTGGGAGCGGCCTTCCTCGTTGCCGCCCTGTGTGGCCCCTGAGACCCATCAGGGCCGTTCTGTGTGCCGGGGTGGTGCTGACACAGTGACCTCGGCCTGCTGTTCCTGCTCCCTGGACACGCGGTCAGGGTCCGGCTGCTGCGGTGGCTGTGGGACGTTTCTTAGAGACAGGGTCTTGCTCTGTTGCCCAGGCTGGAGTGCAGTGTCGTGATCATAGCTCACGGCAGCCTCCAACTCCCGGGCTCTAGTGATCCTCCTGCCTGGGCTCCCGAGGTGCTGGGACGACGGGCGTGAGCCGCCACGCCCGGCCTGCTGCGGGATTTTGTGGGGAGCGGCCAAAGCCGAGCTGCCCGTGATGGCCACACCAGGACCTCTCTGGTGACTGCAGGTCCTCCCTGGCCCGGGAAGCTGTGGCCAGCCGCAGAGAGCCAGTGTTTCCTTCTGAACCTGGCCCATGACTTTGACCACTGGACGAGTTGAGGTATCTGAGTTTTGCCCAGTTTTGAGTTTTATTTTTTCTTAAACAAGGCGGATTTGGAGACGAAAGCAGAAGATGCCATTAGATCCGGCTGATAGAAACGTGACGGTGGGAAGGAACTCCAGGAATGATTTGGCCCACATCCCCGGGTTTTACCAGTGGGAAAACAGGCCCGTATGGGACAGGCGACTTGCCCAGGGTCACAAAGCAGCTGTCAACAGGGTCAGGGCAGCTCAGCGTGTCCACGCAGGTCCTGAGCCCAGGGACCAGGAGTAGCAACGGGGACAGCTGGCACTTTCAGATTGCTGCTTGCGCCGGGCACCATCCTAAGTAGGCTAACGGTAGACTCTAGTATCAGCTGCTCTTTACAGACACGGAGGCACAGAGAGGTGCAGTTTCTCGGTGGAGGTCACACAGCTGGGACGTGTCCAGGCCGCTGGGCTCTCGACCCCAAAGTAAGGCTGACTGCGTGAGATACAACCTTAGGTCGGGCTCGGGGCCTCACGTTGGTTTCTGTCCTTAGACAGTGTGACTGGGAGAGGATGGGAGCGTCGTGGTGAAGTTTGCAGAGCTCTAAGAGAATGAACGCTTGTCAGCGAAGAGGGCCCCCGGCGGGAAGAGACAGGCACCTTCCCGAAGGCCACGGCTGCTGCCAGCTCTGCTGGCTGAGACCCGAGGGGTCGTCCGTCCTTGAGGGGGACTGCCCCACGCAGGGAGCTGGCCGTGAGTGCTGCCAGGTGCTGCGGGCGAAAGCCGACCGTGGGTTCATGGGCCGAGAGCTTTTCGGGGTGCTGGGCTCGGTGGGCACCACACACCCACAGGAGTGTTTACGGGTCTTTGAGAGCCTGTCTCTCAAACGGGGAGTGGGGCAGGCCACATGGGGGCTGGGAGTTAGGACGTGTTCTGGGAAGCCAGGCCTGATGGGACGGTTGCCTGTCACCTCTGCAGGGAGCTTTCTGCCGCGGGTACGTGTCTTCCAGCAGGGAAACCGCACTCCCTGACGATGTGTGCCTGGGGAGGCATTTGTTCAGGGCTGAGCGAGTTCCCGGCCAGAACCTTCCTGCAAGATCACGGCTCTGTCACAAGCGCCCCATCATGGGGTATGTCTTTTTAATAATGTAATGTTTCGGGGACTCTGACTTGGCTGTCAGTCCTGAGTGCACTGGGGGTGCCAAGAACAGAAGGGCCCCCCCAAAGCCTGTCTGCTGCCAGGAACACAGGGGCAGCTCCACCTGTGTGCAGCCCGAGCCCACCCGTGTGAGTGGGGCGATGGGTTGTAGCAGGGCACGTTTTTTGGTAAAACACTGTCCTTTGGCCAATGGTCACAGCAGAAACGAAACACGTGTCTGCCATGGAGGAGGTACCTTGCTCGGGCTTCATGGCATGAGTCATCGCAGATGCTGAAACGTCAGAGAGGGTAATGGGCCGGGTGGTGTCGGTCCCAAGTTCAAGCCCTGTGACGTCCCCAGAGGGACCGGTGGGTTGAAGAAAAGCCAGAACGTCCCACTACACAGAAACGTAGCCATAGAAACACAGCTCGCCCGGTTGTCTTGCCAACACCTAGACACCAGCTGGTGTTTGTTGCTTCATCTTGATTTTAAAATGCTCAGGACGTGTGTGCCTCATATACGTGTGTGGTGTATGTGATTGTATGTATGTGAGTTGTGCGTATGTGTATATTTGTGTGTGTGTGAATGCGTGTGTGAAGTCGAACGTTCAACCGTGTTGATCTACACAAACAGCAATCTGCGGTTTGACCTAACGTATCTGTGTGAGTGTGTGTGTTTCATATCACACCATGACAAAGCGGTGGGGTCTGGAAACCCGAGGAAGGTGCACAGAGGCAAGCGTGCTGTTGGGCTCCCGGCGCTCTGGGACCTGTTGCCTTCCGCTGTGCGCGTCCTGCACACGCAAGTCCACAGACAGAGGGGCGCCCTCCCCACTGGCTGCAGCTCTGACTCCCGGCAGGGCACAGTTCTTCACACCCACGCAGCGGGCCTGCCCCGCTGGCTCCTGCCCCTGCCCAGCCCGTCTCCTCCTTTCTGCCCTCCCTGGTGCCCTGCAGCCCAGCCGCTGTGGACGGCATCTCCTGGCCGCCCCTTTCTGTCTGGGCTCAGGTTGGGTTCAGGCCGCAGGAGGCCAGCTAGACACGGGGGCTGGAGGAGAGTGGGCAGAGTGTCTCCCTCTCGCTCTCGCTCTGGCGCCTGTCCCCTGGCACCTGGGGGGTGCTCCCTTCCCACTTCTCTGTTTTGCTGGCCCTATAGCCATGCTCTTCCTTCAGCCCGTGGCCCTCACGCCCAGGGTGCAACAGCTGGGCTGTGGGCGCTTCACCATCTGGGTGGTGGTTGTAGTAGAGCTTCTCCGCCTGGTCCTTGCGGGTGAGTCCTCCTCCCTGCAGGTCCTGGTGGGTGCAGCGCCGCGCTGGATGTCAGCACGTCCAGACGTCACGACCACCTGCGACACGGTGGCCTGGAAATTCTCCTGCTGCTGGTGCTGTGTTTGCGTGTAGTTGACACCTAACGAGGGACCTGCACAGCCAGGTTCCGGGGTAGGACGTGTTGTCATGACCTGACGTGCACGTGGTCGTCTCCAGCCGAGAGTCAAAACGGCAGCAGCAGGCACAGACGCTGGAAACGTCTGTACAGACCTTTGTCCTCTGAAAGGCCCGACTCGTAGGCGCTGACACTGCTATTTAGAACTGAAGGGTTATGAACACAACAATTTCTTGGGATCCTCTCACCCGCGGGGGACAATCCCCGCCGTTCTCTGCGAACTCAAACCGCTCCGTCTGCGAGGCAGGGCGAGCTGCCGCGGAGGTACCGAAGTCCTCGCTTCACGGCTGAGAGTTAAAGCGACTCACTCAAAGTCACGCATTTTATAAATAGAATGTAATTTGCAACCAGGTAATTTACATTTTATGTCTTTTTAAAAACACACCAGAGTGCCAATTATGTAATTGTCTCTGACTTGCTCTGATTCTACCCGTCCCCTGGGTCTCGTGTCCTGTTCGACTGCAACATCCCCGCGAGCTCATTGTGCAACAGGAGGTGTCGCGAGAGGACGGTTTCACCCTTCCCCGTCCCCCTGGGAAGCAACACCTTCCATTTACAAAGACCCAGGAGAACGGGGTAGCCCAACGCGCCGCTGGAAACTACCATTCTTTTAACCAGTTGATGTAATCACCGAATTGTGACAAAACCCACAACAGCCGGCCCACCTGCCAGCTTGGTGGCACGGTGGCGGCACCAGTGCCCGTGTGAACCTCGGTTGACAGGGAGAGCCGGGGCCGGGCGGGGCTGAGTGCGTGAGTGCAGACGCTGCCCGTTACCCTTCGACTGTTGTTCCGGAAGGGAGTGGCAGTGCTGGTGACAAAACCAGCCTCGGATGACATCCCAGCATGTCAAGACCTCTGCTTTTTTGCTTTTTTAGATAAAGTTTTTGTTTTGGAATGACTTTACATTTACAGAAAAGTTGCAAAGACGGTACAGAGAGTATCTGTGCCGTCCTTGGCCAGGGTCCCCTGATGTCAGCATCCTATCGGATACATTTGGCCACCCAGTGGCCTCATCTGACATGGATCACCTTTTTAAAGACCCTCTCTTTAAATGCAGTCGCTCTCGGAGGTCCTGGGGGTTAGGACTTCAGCATGGGAATTTTGAAGGGACGTGATTCAGCCCACGACACACATGAATGAGGCTGGAGCAGCCTGTGGGGTTCCCACAAGTGATGGACCGAGGGTGGCTGTGCAGTCTGAGGCTGAGGGCAGCGGTGTGGGCCGGAGACTGGGGAGGGGGCGGCGTATAATCAGCAGGGAATAGAGTTTACCAGCAGATTGTGTTTTCTGACTTGGCCGCCATGAGCCCTCCCTCCTACACGCTCTTCTTACTATGTGGGTTGAGCCTCCCCTTGAGAGGGGGTCTAGGTCCTCTCTGCTTGAGTCTGGCTGGGACTGTCTCCAGGGAAAGTGATGCTCTGTGACTCACGAGGCCACGTCACAGGAAGTGTTGTGGCTTCCACGGGGCTCTCCCGGGAAGCTTGCTCTTGGAGCCCAGCTCTCACAGCGTGAGGGTGCAGAGACGGCAACGGAGGGGCCGCGTGTGGGTGCACCGGTGGACGCACCCGCCGAGGTCCAGCCGACGGCAGCATCACCCTCCAGACATGTGAGTGAGTGAGCACCTCCCTGAGAGACCCGAGGCCAACCGCCCAGCTGAGCCCAGGCAGCCGCCGGACTGCAAGAGGTTGTAACCAAAGCTTGTTGTCGTCATAAGCCCCTAAATTTGGGGGGTGATTCATTATCCAGCATTAAGTAGAACCACTGTTTTCTCTCCTGCTTCAGGGAACGAAATGAGATTTATTGTGTGGTGCTTCTAAGCTTAGTTAGGCTGAGACACAGGAGACATGAAATATGGCCGGGCGTGCGCGGTTTGCGCGCCTCATGTTCCCACCAGTTTATGGGCAGCGCACCGTGGAGCCAGCCTGGAGTCTAGAAATGGCAGGTTTGTAAAAAGCAGGGCTCGTTAATCAAACCTAATGGTCTCTGATGTTTTTACGATTCAGTTTTGCTAATTGTCGTCTTTCAATCTGTGATTCTCCTACGGAACTTACTCAAATGATCTCACTTTCTACGGTTGAAATGAGAATCTCAGTGCATAGATTTCTGAGTGTAATTTTTAAAAAAAGCACAGGGAGGAAGTTTGATTAAATAGACTTTTATAGCCTTGGTTTTCTAAACAACAAGAGTTAATTATAGGGGGTGTCATTTGCCATTGTATACAACTCTTCATCCGTGGAATTCTGAGTAGTTTCCTGAAACTTGAAATGTCAGTCTTGCATTTATTTGGTATGCAAATAAAGCGTGTAAAATACTCCATCAAGCACTTTAAATAGTCAGCCAAACATATCTTTTTTATTATTAGATCAGGAAACTCAAATACAGTTACTTTTTATTGGTTTAATTAGCATATTAAAAATACAATTTGGTGTAAACTTATTCTTTTCTCATCAAAGCTTGAAACACCAGCAACTGTTTTGCAGGATTGAAATTACATTCTTTAAGGTAAATAGCTGTGTTTTCTATTAATGCCCTTATTATTTATTTAGACCCAGACAGGAAGGCAGCCTTGGGACAAAAGCCTTCATTTAAAGGCTGATGGTGATTTTCTGTTTGTTTCATGCTGAACTGAGATTGCCCCTCTAAGAAGGCAATTTCCTTCTTTTTGCACAAAGGCTGATAGCATTCCAGGGTCCTGGCCATGGGAACCCCACCCTGGTGCCTTCCCGGGGAGTCAGCGGTGCTGGGGGGAGGGCATGCGGGTCTTCCAGGTGGGACCAGCCCTTGGAGAGGGGGGAGCAGAGATGGGAAGGAGGGAAGAGTCTGGGAGATGACTCTGGGGGTGGGTGGGGGCTCCTCAGCTCCTACCCTCCCCACGGGTCTGCAGTGTTGGGTTCAGCCTCCACCTCCCCAGGGTCTTCTTTAAAAACGCAGAACAGGTGCCGGTGGGGAGAGATAAGAAGAGGGCTGAGGGCTGAGGGGGGGCTGGGTGGTCTGAGGTGGGGGCAGCTCTGCTGAGGCTGAGTAGACCGGGCGCCCAGGGACAGACTCTGGGGCTGTGTCACACTCACCTGCCCCAGTGGGGTGGGGGTATCTTGCTGGGGAGGGTCTCCTGATGCTGCGTTCTGCCTGACCCTCCCCTCCATGCTCCCTAAAAGTCCACAGAAGGTACTTCAGGGTTAACTATGGGAGGTGACACTGCGGCTGGAAGCCCTGCACCCCCACCCCGCCTTGCTGAATTCCCTTACCTGGAAAGGACGCTGCTTGTCCAAGATTGTAAGGGAAGACAAGTGGCTTCAATCTCCAAGGCGAGGGTGGGTGGGGTTGGGGGGTGGACCTGGGAGAAGTGGGAAGGTGGGACGTGGTGGACTCCTCACTTCTCAAAATGGGCTCTGTGCCTTTCCTGCCCAGGGGTGGGGGAGGTGCTGCGGAGGGTGCAGCTGGACCCTGCGGAAGGGTGGGGGCAGGGCAGGGGGCCCAGGGCGGGAGCTCATCCTGCAGCCTTGACCCAGCGTCCTGCCCCGCATGAATCCTCTCTGGGGAACCTGGGCCTGAGTGACTGTGGCTGTGCCCCACGGGGAGGCCGTGACAGCCCAGAGCCCGCCGCCTGCCCCGCCTGCATAGGGGGTACCCCCAGATCTCCCCCAGCCACCCACAACCAACCCCTCAGCTCTGTGTGGCTAAGTGCATGAGCTGGGGTCCTCGTGTCCTTCCACTCTGGCCACTCCTCCGTCCCTTTGGTGCTCTTTGGGGTGGGGCGTCCTGCCATTGCCACCTTGGTAGGTCCCTCCAAAAGGACACCATTGCGTCTAGGAGGTGGGTGTTCCTCCTGCTCGCCACATACAGTCAGGCTCTGCTCTGTGCAGACACGAGGGTGGCACCCTTCCCAGCCTAGACATTTGTCACTTGGGCCTGAAGCGGCCCTGTAGGCCCTGAAGAAGCCCCTTCTGCTCCCAGGGCCAGGCAGGGGTCATGGGTGGGGCCGGGTGGGGCAGGGCAGACCCCTTCTGTCCTCAGCTGCGTCTGCCTCTGCAGACCTCCCTTCCCTGTGTCTGCCTCCTGCCAATGCTTGGGCTGCAATGCCCTGGCAGGAACGGCTTTCCACCTGTAAAGATCTCAGGTCCACCCCCAAGTCCTTATTCCCTGGGAAGGCCTGGCCACACGGATCATTCATTCAGACGCTCCTTGCTGGCCCCCGTAAGCAAGGACACACCAGCTGCAGCTCTGGGTCCGCAGGCTACATGCAGCTCCTAGAACCAAAGTCTGCTCCGATTCCAGACTAACAATGGCTTACAAGCTTGTCTTCACAGGCGCAGAACAGACCAGACAGGGTCAGACTCTCTTCCACCCATCGGGGCGGCGACATAGTCGACGCCTCCTTCACTGCCTCTTCTACCGTGTGCCTTGTGTTGTGTAAAGTACAGATTCTCCTGGGTCTCGCAAGGGTGTAACCATTTGTCTCACTACCCCCCTTCCTTTCTTCCGTGTGCCTTTAAATGCTGAAACTTCCGGAGTCCCCTTTGCAAGAACAGCCACGGCTTCGTCTGCAGGTTGTGTTTCTCCCAGGTGTGCCCTCACCTTTGGCTAATAAATCTCCATTGATGGAGACTTTCGCCTCTGTCGCTTGTTTTGGGCTGACACACTGATCTCCCTGCGGAAATCTTCGCCGAGAGGAGACTTTCCTTGGAAGTGTAAATCAGCAAGGCAGAGACTCGCAGAGCTGCCCTCCTTCCGCAGGGGCCTGGGCCGGGGAGCTCTGGGTCCTGCTGTCTGACCTCTCCCCCTCCACAGCGGGTCTTAAGGAAGTTCCCAGAAACGGTTGCAACAGGTTGAAAACGCCTGTGAACAGTCATAATTTTCTGTGTCCTCTCCACGTAGATGAGAACTAAGTATTTTCCAGGCCTCCTGCATAGGGGACATGCCACATTCCTTTATTTCTCTAAATTGAGCTAATGCTGGCTTAGCTGTTAATCACCCCACTGGTTGGGAGATGGGGGGTCTGGGAATATTGGGGGCTCCTGCTCCTTCCCCTGGGGTCTCCCAAGGACCCGGAGATGGGGAGGGGTCTGTCCTGCTCCTGCCCTGCTCGTGGATCCAGAGCTCAGGGCTGCTCGAGGCCCCACTAGGGAGGCACGACCCTTCCCTCTGGTGACCCCTGTGCCCAGGTGCATGGCCTTTGCTGCTCCCATTCAAGGCCCTCTGCCCCGTGCCATGGCCCAGAGGGTCCTCCCTGGGTGGCGCCCAGGGCCCTGCGTCCTCTCGGCCTGGGCAGTCAGCCCCGTCTGCAGGGCACGGGCTCTGTGAGTCAGGAACAACCCGGCTCCATCCCGGAGCACTGACGTTAGACGTGCCATTTACAGAGATTCCCTGGCGCCCTTTGGAGAAGGCTGGAGGGGCTCCGCTCTCCATCCTGTGCCCGGTCCGTTCACGGCACAGCAGCCCGAGGTGGCCCCGATGCATACGTGAGCTTTCTACGGCTGCCGGGACAAACATTCGTGCACTATGCGGCTCAGACAACAGATTCGTGACCTTATCTTAAAAGGGGTAAAAGTCCAAAATCGGGCAGGAACCTGCACTGCCGGAGGCTTGGAGGAGAGTCTGTTCCAACCTCTGCTCCTCCAACTCTGACCTTCCTGCCTCCCTCCTGGGAGGACCCTGTGCTTCCCCTGGAAACGCTGGATGTGGCAGGGTCATCTCCAGCTCTGTCACAGCTGCTGAGGCCTTGCTGCCGCATGAGGTGACACCCACGGGTCCTGGGCTTCAGACAGGGCTGTCTTGGTCTGCTGGCTACGCTAATGTGTGAGCCCCTCGCCCTGGGTCTCAGACTTGCGCCTTCCCGCCTGGCCCCCCGACTCCGCTCTGGGCCATTTGGCCTCCCTCTTACCCGGCCTCGGCCTGTGTTCCTCAGGGACTCTTCGGAGGGGTCTCTGAGGGCCAGGCCTTTCTCTCACCGCCCCACTGACCTGGGCCCTGCTGGCCCCTGGGTCTCAGCTTCCTGTGTGCACACGGGGACAGTAATCTTGCCTCGCCAGGTTGTGTGGTTAAGCAAGGCTTTCTGTGCCCGCTGCTGGCGCGGTGCTTACGGATCAACTGCCGGCCCCTGATTTTACAGGTGAGGACACCAAGGCTCCGCTGTTAACTCTCATGCAACTGAAAGTGGAAATAATTGAAATACAGAATTGACAAAACCTGCATCTTTGGCAGCTTCAGTGCAAGCGACATCCGGGCACTGGTCTCCAGCCTCCGCGCTGGGGACCCGCGGGCCTCGGAGTGCGTGGGTGGGGGCTGTGTGTGGCAGCCAGCACATTGGGGGCCTGAAAATATACAATAGGTATAAATTCGTTTTTCTACATAAACATTTTTTTTCACTTTTTTCATTCCTCTGTTCTGCATTTAAAATGTCAGCAAATCTTCTTTTATTTGGCGATGGTGTGGTTTGTTTTCTTAGTGGCTCGAAACCGTGTTTTCCTCCGTCACGTGTAATACATTTCTTGTGTTGGAGCAGGAACCTCTTTCCTAAGCCGGTGTGTTTCTGTAATACAAACAGAAGAGCTTTTAAAATTAACATGACATCAGAGACCTGGGTTTGCTGTCAAATTTCTCCAAGAACACAGCCCGTGCATATAAATGCCGCGCCTCTGCCTGGATTCGGTGAGTGACTCTTGACCACCTCCACGGTGGCGGGCAGGGAACCAGGCGCTTAGCCTCCCTGCCCTAACCCCAGCAGGGGCTCATGGCTGTTGGCAGCGCAAGAGCCCTGCAGGGAGAGGCAGAGGCGGGTGCGGAGCCCAGCTGAGTGGCAGCCCAGCCTGGTGGCACAGGAGAGGGAGGGGCAGCTGCCGGGAAGGGGAGGAGGCAGGGAGGCTGGTGGAGGCTGCCTGAGGCCCACCCAAGGGCTGGCAGGGCTGGCAGCTCTGACGGTAGCAATCTGGAGGCGGGGAGTGAGTATTTCTCATGTACAAGTCTCTCAGCCAAGTGCTGCCCGTCACGCCTGTGCTCCTTGAGGCGACCCTGTGGGCAGATCTCCCCTCCGGGCCTGGGCAGAGCAGGCTTCTCAGGGAGGTGGGCTTCGGGCAGGAGCTCAGCAGGGAAGGCAGGTCCCAGGAATGACAACGCCAAGTGTCCCTGCCAGGAACCCAGACTGCAGAGAGCCAGGAAGATGCTGGTGAGGAAGGCACATGCCTGACACGGCTGTGGGAGGATCAGTGGACGGATGTGGCCCTGGAGGGACATTCAGCCTTTGTCAGCCGAGCGTGGCTTTGGCTTTGCAGACTCGTGTCCTCTCCTGGCCCTCGTGTGTCTAAGACACAGAATTCAGGGCAAACGTATCTGGCGCCGCTTCCCGCTCTGTTCTGTTCCTGGGTGTGCAGGCGCTGTTGTGTGCCGTTTAATTCTTACGGGCACTTCCGCTGAGCGCTGGACGCAGGTAACAAGGTCTGTGGATATTTGTGGCCACCTGAAATGCCGTGAGGGTGAGCAATTTTAGGACTTCCCAATGCACGTTTTCATTTTATTATAGGTCATTTTAGACAAATGAAAATCAAATTTGAAGGAAGCATCACATAAAAACGTGCTTTCCCAGGGCCAGTTGCTGCTGACCCAGACCCGGCAGTGGGCGCACTGTAAAATGTCCCAGAAAATCATCCCGAAAAGGGCAGGGACGCAGGGCAATCCCACTCAGGAAGGGCAGGAGCACCCCAGCACTGGTTTTCGGTGATGCCTGGACGTGACTCTCAGGGGGTGTGCTCAGGAGGGGACCCTGGCACCCCGGCCTATGGTGGCTGCCTCCTCCTCCTTTGGTGTGCCTGACACGGCCCACCCTGTGGTGACCGTGGGCAGCAGCCACCTACCCCCATGTTCCACCAGCAGGTTCCCAGGAGCTGTAGAGCAGGCTGGATTTTTCCAAAGACTTTGTAAATGAGCTTTTGTGCTTCTCTGCAGGGTGAGACTGCATGCAGGGCAGGGAGTTTGGAAGAAAGACCTGGTATCTTCTGGAAAGTTAGCCTGTGGGGGGGGCCTGGGCTCTGGACACGGACCCTGCTGGCTGGAGCTCTGGAAGCATCGGATGAGAAAGGAAGAGCATTTAGTGCAAGGAAAGGGGCTGAGATAAGTGAAGGTTAAGTAGAAAAACAGAGCACTAAATCACTGTGATCCGTGTTGTGCACTATAAAAACGGAGACAGGCGGGTGGGATGAAGATCTGGAAGAGTCTACATCCAAATAGAAGTCGTGGCTGTTTCTGGGTGATAGGGTTGCAGGTGATTGTGGTGCTGGGTTTGTCTGTATTTTCAAGATTTTCTACAGCAAGATGCACTTAGAGAAAGAGAGGGCCTGTGAGGAAGGACACTTGGTGAGAGCTGGGGGTTCCCAGCCCAGTGGGGAGCAGGGCGGCAGCCAGGTGTGTCTTCTGCGGTTGCTCATTCTTCCTCGGTTTCTGCATTTTCCAAGGCTAGTCCGGGCCACTCGGTGACCTGGCCACGCAGGGCCGCCCCCTGGCCCTGCTCTGGCCCTGCCAGCTGGACTTTGCCCTGACATGTACTCAGGTGCCGTGTGTGCAGCATTTCACGAGCAGCGGCCGGGCTGCCAGCGGAAGCAGTCGGGAGCCAGCCGAGACGTGCTCCGCCAGTGCGCTGCGGGCTCCCGCCAGGCCCGGCTCCTGCTGCGGCACCGCCCTGCCCCGCCCCGCCCCTGGCTGATGGGACTGTTTGCAACTAGTTTCCCTGTCCTCATCCTGCTGTCCCTGTTCCTGGCCATGGAGCCGGCCCACGGAACTGCAGCTGCCCGTCCTGCCAGGAGGCTTTGCCGCCTCGCCTGGGCATCTGCTTGGGCTCCCACGCCTGTGTCTGTGTAGCACCTGTGCCTGTGTAGCACCTGTGCCCAACCCAACACCTCCAGAGGGGCCCCGCCCCTGGAACTCTGCCTGGCCAGTGCCAGCCACCCTCCCTGGGGCTGGGCCTGTTCACTGTCCACCACCGCCAGCCACTGCACGGGCTCCTCCACCCTGGCTGGACCCCGCGGGTGGAGCTGTCGGAGGAGGAGCGCGCTCATGTCCCCCGGCGGCTGCCGCGAATGGCCACAGCTCTAGCAGCTGACACAACGCTCCTCTGTGGGCTCACGGGGTCTGGGGCTTGGTCCCGCGTGGCCAAGGAGGCTAGATCCCTGCCCGGGACCTCGATGGGCTGAAGTCAAGGTGTCAGCTGGGGCTGCAGTTCACCCGGGGTTCAACCTTGCTGGTGTTGGCAGAATCCATTTCTCCTCCTCCTTCCCAAGCCTGCCAGGATGGGCCGAATCCTCCTCGCACTCCGATTCTAACGTTCTCTTCTCTTTTCCTTCTGCGTTTAAAGGCTCACGTGACTGAGTTCACCCACATGACGACAATCTCGCTATTATGACATCAGCTGACTAGTAACTAACTACATCTGCGAAGTCCTCTTTTCATTGTAGCAGAATCACGGGAGTGAGGCCAGAGGGCGCAGGTCACAGGGCCTGAATTCCTCCTCCCAGCGCAGGCACCGCCCTGGCCAGAGCCCACGGGGCCATATGGCCTCCACCCCCACCCTCTCCTGGCCTGGCAGGTGTCCAGGCTTTGACGCTGGCCAGGGCTGTGACCAGGGCCCTGCACTCTTGGACACTGTGATTCGAACCAAAGTTCTGACCAGACGCATCCCTTGTGCCCTCCCCCTCTCTCCTGCCCACTTGCCTCTCCCTGCACGGTGACTAGCCGTGGCCAAGGCTGAAAGCCCCAATTCAGAGCCAAAGCTGGGAGGCCACTGGGAGGTCATTACTGTGTGAAATAAGGAAACATTTTCCAACAGGCTGTGTAGACCCACACTGTTAGTGCTACCTCGGGTGTAGTGAGCCTCCCATCGCAGAGGCAATCAAGCTAAGGCTGTACGCCCACACATGCTGTTCCTTCAAGTATGAGAAGGGTGGTTGAACATGACAATTTCTAAAGCTTTGGTCCTCTGGGAGAGTCTGGAATTTTGTGAATTCTGCCTTAGGGACCCTCAGGCAGTGGCCACGTGCCTTTGTACACGTCACATTTCCCGGGCCTCCCCTCTGGGGAAGCAGCAGACACTTGGTAGTGAGGGGACGGCCGCGGGTGACTGCTCAGATTTGACTGAAGTGAGATTATTCGCTTTGTTAATGTTCTTGATCCTCTGAGATTCCGTCTGAGTATCTGAGACTATCGGCTCATTCGTGGTGTGTGGCGAAGGAAAACCTCGTTTTAAAAGGTAAATATCACCAGCCTCAAGGAAAAGTCCCCCAGGATGAAGTTTGATTTATAGCATGAAACGGAAAAGAGACAGCGGGGATTCTGCTCACAAATGCAAGTCATGACCCTGATTTGTCTGCCTCTGGGGCGGCGGGAGGCAGGTGGGCTGGGTTACCAGCGTCCCGCAGGTGTGAAGACGCGGCCACGGGAGGGGCTTCGCGCCGAGGCTGCGGCGCCTGCGCTGGGGGCGTGGGAGCTGGGTCGGCTGTCGACTGCTTTACAAGTAAGGTGACTGACGAGAAAGCTCTCGGAGGACTGGGGGGTGCTGCGGAAACTGCGGGCAGGAGGGTCGAGTCCCCGCCGGAGAGGAGCACGCGATGAGGACGTCTGCGCCTTGGCAGGCAGAGCAAAGACGGGCAGCAAAACCCGGTCTGGGACTCGGAACCTGGTCTGGCCTGGGACGTGCTGCTCGGAAGACTCCTCGGAATCTCTGTGCCTCCGTTTACAACGAGGACAGCAAAGGGTCCTGGCCTTAGCGGGGCTGGGTGCCCTGGGGTTGGAGTGGGTGTCCACCTGGGCTCAGCGCCGGAGCCAGCACGTGGCAGTGGACCCGACACTGTACACTCGAGACCCTCCCAGAGCGTGGAGAGGACCTCAGGGAAGGAGTCAGAGACCGCTCCGTCCCACCTGGGCACAGCGGCGGGGGGACCCAGGCCCTCACCAGGGGCTTTGCTGCGCCCACCTTCCCTGTGAAGGGCGTTTAGCGTGGCCGCATTTGTGTCCTCAATGAATAGAATTTTGTGAGCCAAAATGGCTCAAGTCTAAAGAGAAGTCACTCCCTGTGTTCTGAGAGGACAAGCTGTGATAATCCCATCACCATGAAGCCATGCACCGGCGGCGGCCACCAAGCGGACACAGGTTTGTGTTCGGTTCAAATAAACACCGAAAACTGGCAGTTCAGAAATCAGCCTTTCCGCTGCAAACGAAAAGCAGACTGAGAGCTCCAGACCTGCCCTGGGATTGAGTTTGATGGAATCAGTCCTGAAGCCAAGTGTGGCTGTTCTTTATACCGAATTTTCAAAACATCGACTACACGAGGTACGGTTTACATGGACTAACACCACGGTACGTGCGTTTCGATGAGTTTTCACACACTTACACACCTGTGCAGCCCCGGCCCCAGTAAAGATGCCGACCACCTCTTGTACCCCAGCGAATGCCCAGACCATCGTCTTCTGCACCCCTGCAAGCCCTGCTCTGCTCCCTGTTCCTGTAGATCAGGTGTGTTGTTTTCAGAATTTAACGCAAATGGAACGATTAGTGTTTGTTCCTTTGTGTCTGGTTTCTTGTGATTGGCTTAATGCCTTTGAGATTTATCTGTGTTGTTGCTTTTTGTGTTTTATGTAAAAAACCTTTACCTGACTCAAGGCCACAAGGATGTCTCTCCTATGTCCTCTTCTTGGCTTTAGTCCTTGCATTTAGGTCTATGGTTGGTTTTATGTTTATTTTCCTATATGCCATGAGGTAGAGTTGAGGGATTTTTGTTTTTGCCGTTTTAAATTTTGCATGTTGGTGTCTGCTTGCTCCAGTACGTAAGTGAAAGGACTGTTCTTTCTTCTCCGCGTTGCCCTGGCACCTTTGTTGGAGATCAATAGTCCATCATGTGCGGGTCTATTTCCGGATTTCTGGTTGTGCTGTATATCAATATTTATATGTCTACCCTTTTGCCGATACCACACTTGCTTGGTTTTTGAAGCTCTGTAGTAACTATTGAAATCAGAAAGTGTGAATTCCAGCTTTTTAATTCTTTTTCAGATTGGTTTGGCTATTTTGGGTCCTTCCCATTCCCACATAAATTTTAGAATCAGCTTCAGTTTCTACCAGAGAAGCCCACAGGGATTTTGATTGGTTTTGTGTTGACTCTATATATCAATTTGGGGAGGATCGATCTATTAGCCATCTTGAGTGTTCTGATCCATGAACATGGTATATGTCCTCATTGAGGTTCTTTCCAACTTCTCTCAGCAGTGTTTTATATTTTTTTTAATGTGCAAATTTGGAACATATTTTATTCTCTAAATGCTTCATTGGTTTTCTTTTTGTGTGCTATGTAAATGGTATTTTTATTTTAGCTTTTAATCTTCAATTGTTCCTTGGTAGTTTGCTAATAGAAATGCAATTGTGTATTGACCTTGTATCTTGAGGCCTTCATACATTCACTATTATCTCTAGTGGTTGTCTGTAGACCTAAGAAATTTCTATGTAGACAATCACATTGTCAGCAAATATAATTTTATTTCTTCCTTTAATCTCTATGCCTTTTATTAATTTTCCTTGCCTTTTTCACTGGCTAAAGGTATATATTTCTGCTTCAGTGAACTTTGCTAGTTTTTGTCTTTCAGATAATTGTTCTATTTCATCCAAGTTTTCACATGTGTGGGAATAGACTTGGTATAATATTCTCTTACTGTCCTTTTAGTGTCAGTGGATCTGTGATGATAGCTTCTCTTTTTGCTTACCAGCTTTCAAAGTAATGGCTGGTTCTCTAGCATCCTCCAAAGGGCACAATGAGTTTAAAGAATTGTCACTATGGACCCACGGAGTCGAACAATTTAGTGCATTTGAGCTGCTGCAGTTGTTATCGTTACTGCTTCCAAACTTGTCCTGTCCGTGGCAGAGGGCGGCATCTGCCACTTGGATTCCGAGTGCTTTAGACAGGGCCCCAGTCTGTCTGAGCCTCTGTGATTTCCGCTAAGATGAAACGTTCCAGGCGCATCTTGCTGAACCAGGTATTTTTCTAAGAAATGTTGCTTAGTTTTAGTGGGAAGTAGTAGTTTAGGAAATAGGGTGGTAGGAATTGTCATTGCTACTGAGTTGGTCATTGTTTTTAGACTTCATCAGTGGTCAGGCTAAAAAACACAGAGATGTTTTCAGAGGTAAAAAATTATAAATTCATACTGGTAGCTTCAATTAAAGTTAAAGACTACAGAGTTTTTACGTAACCTCTTTAGTGTTATATCTGTATCTCCTTTCTCCGTGCAGAAAACTCCATTTCTCAATTATACCAACAGAGCTACTGATACGCTTTATCCACAGCGCACGCACATACGCGAGTCTCAGAATAGCGCAACCATCCCCGCTCCCACCTCCAACACCAGCCCCGCCACCGACAATGGGATTCCTGAGATCGGTTTAAGAGTTTCCTGTAGTTCTTTCAGTCCTTCGACGACAGCCCACCGGGGATGCACGGTTATCTCACTGTGATTTAATGCGACTTGAAATAGCTCCTCGCTGAGAGGTGACGCCATTGAGTCCAAACACAGTTATGCTCATATGGTTCAACTTTGAATTTTAGAGATGGGTTTTTTTTTTTTTTTTTTTGAGACAGAGTCTCACTGTGTTGCCCCGGCTAGAGTGCCGTGGCATCATCCTAGCTCACAGCAACCTCAAACACCTGGGCTCAAGCGATCCTCCTGCCTCAGCCTCCCGAGTAGCTGGGACTACAGGCATGTGCCACCGTGCCCGGATAATTTTTTCTATATATTTTTAGTTGTCCAATTAATTTCTTTCTATTTTTAGTAGAGACGGGGTCTTGCTCTTGCTCAGACTGGTTTCGAACTCCTGAGCTCAAACAATCCGCCCGCCTCGGCCTCCCAGAGAGCTAGGATTACAGGCGTGAGCCACTGCGCCCGGCCGAGATTGGTTTTTAATTTAACTTTGTTTATAGACACGTAAAATATTTACCTGTTTCCCAAGTCAAATCTATAAAACACGTCCTTACCATAGAAGTCAGGCTTCTGTCCTTGTCCCCTCCACTCTGTTCTGTCCTCCCCAAAGCTAGCCATTCAAATGATCTTTTCATCTATTCTTTCATTGCTTTATTTTTATATATTCAAATATATATTTACATACTTTAAAAATGTTTACTTCTTTCTTAAAAGAACATGTTATATGTATTTTTTGTTAATCTTGCTTTTTTCCATTTAATAACCTCCTGGAGGTCACTCCATATAACTACATATGGAGATTTCCTTATTCCTTTTTATAGCTATGCCACACTCCATTGTGTGGATGTGCCATTGTTTAATCAACCAGTCCCCCAGTAATGGACACTTTAGTCAAATCCAGCCTTTTCCTATTAAATAGCCTGGCGCATAGGTCTAACATGAACCAGGACGGATTTCTGAAGATGCAATTGTTGGATCAAAGAATAATTGCATATGTAATTTTCTAAATATTACCATATTCCCCCAGCCTTTATAATGGTCATAACAGCAACATGGTGATTTTTAAATTCTATCCTCCTTTTGCATTTGCTAACCGTGAATTGCCGCCAAAGACAATCTCGCCCCCATTAACTATTTGGTTGACCCGAAATACAGTCCTACAACACAGGCAGACAGACGCTGTCCTCTTTCCCTTTGTTTATCAGTATTCAGACGCAGTCGGCACGCTAGCAATCTTCAGATGTGGTCGATGAGTTTTCTTCAGTATCATTATGAACTCATGAATTTACATATATTTTTTGTAGTTCAATCCATCAAAGTCATTTATATTTTTTAAAACACATTTGTTATTGGAATAACTTTAAGTTTACAGAAAAGTTGCCAAGACAGGGCAGAGTCTGTGCGTACTCATCGCAGTTTCCCCAGTGTTAACGTTTTATGTTGCCACGGTGCAGCCGTCAAACCTAAGAACTTGACACTGTTCCGCGGTGATTAACTAAGCTCCAGACTTTCTTTGGATTCCTCCAGTGTTTCCGCCGTTGCCCTTTATTGAGCGATCCAGTCCAAGACTCCACATTATATTAAACATTCATATTTTTAATGTTTAGCTCTTTCCTCCTTTGTCTAGTGAGAGTCCTGCCCGGTTGGCTCCTTCTCCGGGGCCATGGTGAAATCCCCATGGCCTTTGATTGAATGTGTGTGTGCATGTGTGTGCGCGTGCGTGTGTGTGTGCACGTGCGTGTGTGTGCGTGCGTGTGCGCGCGCGCATGTGTGTGTTTGCGCGTGCGTGCGTGTGTGCGCGCACATGTGTGTGTGTGCGCGTGCGTGTGCGCGTGCGTGTGTGCGTGCGTGTGTGCATGCGTGTGTGTGTGCGCGTGCGTGTGTGTGTGTGTGCATGCGTGTCTTTGGGCCAATAGCACGCTCTTAAACTCATCCTGAATACCTCTTGCTCCAAACCTGGAAGGAGCCACTTTTCCGGGAGCCTTTGGTCTTTGTGGGGAGAAATGGCGTTTAGAAAGCGTCACCTGAGCGCGAGGGGTGCTCATTGCTATTGGATTATCCTTGATTTTAGGCTTTTTCAACGAACAGAGATAGGAGATATATACATTTTAGAAAGAAAAAACTATGAGCTTATACTGATAATAACAACTCAAATGAAAGATTACAAGATATTAAACTCAGTTACTCTGATTCTATACTTGTTTCTCTTTTGCACCAAAAATCTTGGTTCCTAAGAGCAGAATCGCTATGTTCCCAGTTATGTAAATAGCTGTGCCACTTATTATTTACCCAGCAGTGTTAGCAGAGACAGGCTATGCTATGCTGTGCCAACTGGCAGCCCTCGCACCTCAGTGACGAGCAGCAGCGGCGCCGGCTCTGGCTCCCGCCCTGTGTCCACCTGGGGCCAGCGGTGGCCCTGCTCCTCTTGGGCTCGGCGCAGAGACCCAGGCTGAAGAAGACCCTGTTTCTGGAGTGGGTCGGTTGTCCTGGCAGAGAGAACACAGATTTGGTGGACTAGACGTTGGCTTTTACACTCCTTGCCACCTCACTGCCACCCACATTTTATTATTTTTTTTTTGCCACATCCAGTCTCATGGCCAATCCTGAGCTCAGTGTGGGGGACTTCTAATCTTCCTGCAGAAAGGACTGCAAACCAGGTGGCCAAGACTGCTGTCGGGGAGGCAGGGATGTCAGACCCTCCTGCAGGGAGGGACGTGACTAACCCACCAGGAACGCTGGCACTGTTGCTGAAATAAGGCTGCTGCGTGCAGGTGAAGATTCCCTCTGCCCACTGGCTTTATCGTGCCGCATTGGGCTGAACAGTCAAAACACTGTTTCAGATTTATTCACTGTAATTCTTTCTC
>NW_012151641.1:1153187-1155369 GCF_000956105.1 Propithecus coquereli | reverse complement strand
GCCTATATTTTTTAATAAACTGTCACTTCTTTCGAACTTTGCAAACACCAAGTTTCCTTTGCAGCCTGAATTCCGTGCTTTGTCTCGTCTTGAACATAACAAGCAAGTGCTGCTTCTTACCTTCCCCAGTGAATCGCACAGGGATTTGCAATGATAAACAAGTTTGTTTTAAGTCAGTCCAAACTTTCAGGAGCTGTGCAAATGCTGACTGCTTCTTGGGAGAATGCATAACCACACGGCTGCCCGGGCGTGATGAATCCCAGCAGTCACTGCCTGCCTTTCAACGGGTCACGTGCCGCCTTCGCCAGCGCCCCTGGCTATGGTGGCTTTGGCTGCGTCCTGTGGCCTGGCACACTGTCCTCCAGCCCCACGGTTTCCCGCCCCGTCCTGGCCTCTGGGGGCCACCTACTTGCTGCTGCTCAGGATGCCTCAGAGCGGCCCAGTAGGGGGCCATTCCCACGTCTCATTTTCTCTGCATCAATTTAGATAAATAGTTGAGGGGTGGAAAAGGGACATTAAAGGGATTTTCCTGAGTTGCCTAAGGCAAGAACAGGTTTCTCTTTCGAGGAGATGGACTCATCTTAATGGGGAGCTGAGCCCCACCCCGGTCCCTCCTGGCCCTCGATTGTGCTCAGAGAGCCAAGCTGGCTGCACAGCTGTGCAGAGGGTTCCAGCCGCGATTTCCCCACCTGGGGGCAGCAGGAGTTTAGGATGGAGACTGGCTCTGCCTTCTACATTTCAACTTCAAATCTTCTTTTCCTCCTATGTCGAAATGTTCGTTCTGCCTTGTGGAGGGACGTCTTCTTATCAAGAGCCCCCCAGTTTTTGCCAAATGCAATTCCTGATAAGGTTTGCAGGCTCTGGGCTGGTTACTGATGAAGGGTAATTAGGATAATAATAATAATAATAAAGGTAGTAGCTCGAGGCCTGCCCTCAGGGGAGCCCATGGCAGTCCAGGGGCTCTGCGTGGGAGTCACCTCCCTCAGGTGTGTGGGATCAGGCACCCAGCCACATTCTCCAACAGGGACAGGCAGACCTTTGTCTCCCTCTGCCCTCCTCCCTGTCTCTCCTGGGTGGTGCAGGACTCCAGTGGGGCCGTAGGGGGCTGCCCATCGGTCTCCCGGTTAAGGACCATCTGAGGACAGTCTCTGAGTGCTCAGTTCAGCAGAAGGCAGGGTCATAGTTTTGGTGAGGGAGGTCAGGGAGGGGAGAGGCCTGGGGTGTTCCTGGGGGCTTTGTGAGGAGGGAAAAGTTGATAATTGCAAACCCCAGGCAGAGAGCAGACCAGATCTAGAAGAAATTACCTTTTAGAGCAGGAGAAAAGACAAGCACTTTAAAGACGGAGGCAACAGGAACTACAGATTTGCAGTAACATAACTGTAGCAAACTGTGTACATCTTTATATAATTACAAATTAGAGGACCTAGTGAATGGTCAGTGAAAAATTTTCCTCTAAATATATATTACTTCAGAGAAAGCCAGAATGCACCTTTTCCTGGGTAATGAGGGGAAAATGAAATTGTCTGGATCTTGCCTTTGTTTTTTGAACAGAATCTGTTAAAATAGAAATTATAAAACTGACAGGTGGACTCTTTGTGGCAATAAGATACCAGATTATACACACGACTAAGGCCACGCCAGGCGAGGGTTAAGCCACACCCCTATGCTTAAGGAATAAACCACGTTCTAATTGACACTGACCCCCACACCCCGTTCCACAAGCCATAACTACAGCTTTGATTGGGCAAGAGACTGATTTTGGTAACTTTCTCCTGATAAGATGCCGCCAACCATGAACTGGTTCTGCGGTTTACGGAGGCCGCACACTGAGTGCCTTGCTGTCCCTGCTTCTCCTTTTGGTGTATAGGGCCTAAGTTTAGTACATTTGAATGTTATGTCTCCACCCCGCAGTGAACATGGGACACACGCAACACGCATGTCTGCTTGCTATGCATGCACGCGTCCTCTCTTTGTGAATGTTCATAGCTCCTCCTAGAACCTGTTGAACATATACGTACACTTGGCCGACCCATTCAGCATAAATTCCCATCTCTTACCCCGCCCCCAAAGTGCCTGCCTTTGGGCTTTGCCAGAGGCTATGCTTCCCGGCTTTGGGATGGCCAGCCTGCAGCCTGCAACCCTTTAGAGGAAATAAAGCTCTCCTTTTTAAATTGAGAGATCT
>NW_012151641.1:1150407-1153137 GCF_000956105.1 Propithecus coquereli | reverse complement strand
TGTTTTATAGAAAACATTTACAAAGTTCCAAATGCAAACTCTAAAGTCAGATGCATTCGGAGAAGTTAGCTCATCCTCCTGTCCCTTCCCCTCTCTTCTCACCTTTGTGCTGTTGCTAGTGTTTCTGTTGTTGTTGTTATGGTGGCTTTTATCATTCCTTTGTCTATGTGCTGGAACATACATGGAACTATGCACATATTTGTGCAACACGTGTGATGTCCTACCTTGGAGGATGTATTAGTTTCTTGTGGCTGTTGGAACGAACAACAACAGACTAAGTGATTTCCAACAACAGAATTTTATTCTTTCACAGTTCTAGAGGCCAGAAGTCTGAAGTCAAGGTGTCAGCAGGGCCATGCTCCCTCTAAAGTAGCAGTCCCCAACCTTTTGGGCACCAGGGACCGGTTTCATGGAAGACAATTTTTCCATGGATGGGGGTGGGGGATGGTTTCAGGATGATTCAATTTCATTACATTTACTGTGCGGTCGAACCTCTCTGCTGTGATGATCTGTATTTGCAGCCGCTCCCCCGTGCTAGCATTGCCACTCAGCTCCACTCAGGTCATCAGGCATTGGATTCTCATAAGGAGCCGCAACCTAGACCCCTCAAATGTGCAGTGTACAGCAGGGTTCACGCTCCTGTGAGAATCTAACACCGCCGCTCATCTGACAGGAGGCGGAGCTTATGCCATGATGTGAGTGATGGGAGCGGCTGCAAATACAGACTATCCTTAGCAGAGAGGTTTGACTGTACAATAAATGTAAATACAGATGAAGCTTCACTCACTCGCTGGTGCTCACCTCCTGCTGTGCCACCTGGTTCTTAGGGGGCCATAGACTGGTATTGGCTCTCAGCCCAGGGGTTGGGGACCGCAGCTCTGAAGGATCTAGGGAAGAACCTTCCTCGCCTCTGCCTGGTGTCCGGGGGTTGCCGGCAGTCCTGGCGCTTGTTGGCGTGTGGCTGCATCACTCCAGTCTCTGCCCCCATCATCACATGACCTTGTTCCCCTGTGTCTGTGTCTCCAAATCTCCTCTCCCTATAAGGACACAGTCACTGGGTTTAGGGCCCAGCGTGACCCAGTAGGACCTCATCTTGCCTTGATTATATCTGCAAAGACCCGGTCTCCAGATTAGGTCACATTCACAGGTACTGGGCATTAGGACCTCAACATATCTTTTTGGGGGGCACAGTTCTACCCACAGCAGCGACGCTGTGGTCCCCACGAGCTGTCACGCTTTTAGATGGGGGTATACTGACTGTCGCCCTCTGAATTTCTCTGTAGGGCTGACTCATATCCTGAGATGTGTGGCCTCTCTCATTCCCTGGAACGATGGGGTCTGACTGCCTTTCATTCTGGTTTGGGGAGTGATTTGTCACAAATCTTTGGTGTCTCTTCCCTTTGCATCTAGTTTAGAGCCATGCTTGCTCTGAGGGGAAGGTGATATTGAGGTGTGGCCATTAACCGGCCATGGAGCTTCCAGCATGTGGCCCTGAAGTTTTTGCTGGACACAGAGAGAGAAATGGCACAGGCTGGCCTCTCACTCGGGTTTTCTTAATGGCTCCTGGCCTCACCTTTCCCTGCCTGCCCCAGGCCCTCTGGGACCGCGTCCCTCCCCTGCCGAGTGAATTGCACATTAGCTGCAAACGTGGAGCCTTGAGACCTCTGCTTCTCTGAGGCCAAAGCGAGTTTATTTTATGGGCTTGGAGGTGGATTTGGAGCCGGGTGCACTTCCAGCCCCAAGAGGGCGGCAGGTCAGTAAAGTGGGGCTTGTGATAGCGCAACCCTTGCCCTGAAGTGTGCCTGTTATTGGCGCTCAGTCCAAAGGGACCTCCCTGCGCTGCCCTTCCAGTGCCCACCCACAAGCTGCCCGCCTGGGTCAACCGGGCGTTTGCTCTTCCCAAAGGAAATGTCGCCGTGCAAAGAAGCGTCTCAACGTCAGATGTGCCGAAAAGCAACGTGTGTGTCATCTTCTGGTCTGAGTTCACGTGTCTTAAAATAGGCGTCCTAACAAACAAGGCTGACTTTATTAAAACTCAGGGGAAAACATTGCTCGATAGGATCTCTCTTGTGTCTCACCCTCTCCTGGAACCAAGGGAGTAACCCGTTTTAACTTGCCATGAAAAAGCCCGCTGGAAGGGGCTGCACCGGGCTGTGTTAGGAGGCTGACAGGTGCTCGCAGATAAGAGCCCTGCGGCTCTGATGGCAGATTTCATATGATTCGTGTCTCCTATAGATGCTGCCAATGCAGCTAACGAGGCCTGGTGCTCCCAGTGATAGGAGCGGCTGTTTTGGGTGCCGTTTTGTACCAGGATGTTGTTGTTTGTGGAGATGCCGTGTCACACGTGGAGACTCACACACTCCACCGACAAGGGTGGATTCCAGCCAGAATTTGGTTATTGGTTGACGGCCTCTTTGGGGTCCTAACCGTCCATGTACTTACGTTTCTAGAAGTGATCTCAGTTGTAGGTTGGCATTTCGGTGCACAACTTATTTGACTGATGTTTGTTTCTCCCTCATCTATATCCTGCAAGGACAGGGGTCATGTGGCTTTTTACTCAGAATCATACGCCCACCCCAGTGTCCGGCCATGGGGGACGCTTGAGAACTTCTGTGAATACATAAAAAAGGATTCACTGTTCTGCGTTCCTGAGAGAGCTCCTGGGCCTGACCACTCATCTGTTGGTTTTACAAACGCTCCATGGTGGACCAATGCCGGCAGGTGACCCAG
>NW_012151641.1:1139560-1147932 GCF_000956105.1 Propithecus coquereli | reverse complement strand
TGCCAGAGGCTATGCTTCCCGGCTTTGGGATGGCCAGCCTGCAGCCTGCAACCCTTTAGAGGAAATAAAGCTCTCCTTTTTAAATTGAGAGATCTCAGGATTTTCTAAGTTGATAAGTCTAAACCCTGCAGCTGGCCATGCCTGTGTCCCTGGGGCTGGCAGGGGAAGCTGGCTGCATTGGTGCACATAGCAACGAGGTTCTTCCAACTTTGGAAACTCGTATACTATCACAGGCAAAGCACAGGCTCTTGGTTCTGGAAGACTGGGCAGCACTGTCATTGCTCAGGGGCTGGGGGTGCTCCACGTCCTGGTCCCCCTCAGCACGTGCATGTGTTGGGCCCAGGCATTTGGCAGGGAGCCCTGCAGTCTGCTCTCTCCTGGGGAAGAACTGAGTCACCTCGACCCTCCCTCCATCCCAGCAGGGAAATCCACAAGCAGCCGTGAATGCAGCCGCGTAGGAGAAGACGCTGCGCTTCCTTAGACAGAGCCCGTCTGCCCGACTTTGGCTCATCTAGTTCACGACTTTGCATATTTAGAAGTGTTTGGTGATGACTGTTAAACAAATGAATGGTTTGGTTATTTATTTTTACTGGATAGGTAAATAGTTCAATCGTTAGCAAGCAGGAGCAGCGTGTACAGCCCCCTCCATGGCAGCATCCTCCCCAGAGGCAACCGCAGTCCTGGGCTCCTCGGGTCTCATTCCAGCTAAATGGTAGCGCGTAAAGGCACATGTATTCACACGTGTGGATAAGTTAATGTAAACACGAGCATATACGTCCTATTCTGCTGCTTGTATTTGTCACCCAACGTGACTTGCAAATGGTCCCCCATTAGCACTTGGAGATCTACCCCCTTCTACTAGCGGCTGCCTGGAATCGCAGAAATGGATGCGCGGTAATTTCTTTAATGAGCCCCCTAGTGGCGGTTGCCAGTCACTTGCTATTTCGAACCACACGCAATCGGCATAACGGTACCTGCATCCTGGTGCCCGAGGGCTGTTGTTTCCATGACATTCAGCCCCAGAACTGAAGCCATTGGGTCAGAGGCCAGGTGGATAAAATACTGGTGGATGCTGCCAAAGTGCTCTCCAAAGATGACGTCCCCGTGTCCGGGTCCCCTCCCACACTGACACAGAGCCACATCACGGGGCCTCCCCCGCCTTGGCCGGTTAGGACAGCCGTTCACCATAGCCGCAAACTAGGGTTCGTCTGGTGGTTTTGATGACGTTTTGAAAAATGAGCTTTGAAAATGGGTTCTCTTTAGAAATTCACATTACTTCAAACTACGAGTGTTTTGTGTGTTCTATACGACATTTCAGATGTAAGCGTTACTCCTTTTCCCCTTGAAGGATACCTGTCTGAGGCTCTCTTGCAGGAAAAGGAGAAGCTTGATCGAGGTATGTTGGGGAAGGGCTGGGTGGGGCCCCACCCTCGCCGGGCCCCGCGTGGCTGGGGCGCCACATCCTCAGACTGGGTGCCTGCTGTGTTCTCGGATGAGCAGCTGAGCCCGGAGGGGTGCAAGCGCTTTCCCGTGGCTGCGCCCTGTGAGTGGCGGAGCCAGATCAGACTCGGCCTCTGCTCGCCCTGCCCTGGCGAGTGTCCAGATCTGCTCCGGGGCCGGGTGCCGTGGTCGGAAGCAAGGGCTCCGTGCAGGCCGCTTGGAAGCGTTTCGTTGATGCGTGTATCTACCCGTGTACACACACCTGTGCAGACGTGTACGAATGCGGCTGCCGAGCTACGAACCGACCCTGTGGCAACACGGAAAGTTCTTGCGGAGATCTCATGCAAGCCCCCCTCACGTGCCGGTTTTTGACCATTCGCCCAAAAGGTTTCCATGTTATTTTCAAACTATTCAAGTTAGGAATGAAACTGGAAGGAAAGTCATGCACACACCCCATACATTATTAATACAGCGGAGAAAAACCAAAAAAACACACTGTGATCTTTGGAAAAGCATGTTAACTCGGATGGGGCCGCATGGGTGTTAGGGGGGAGACGGGTCATTCCAGCCCGCGCTCCTGAGCCTTTGAATGTGGCAGAGAAATTGATAATGAAGCCCGAAGGAAATAATTCGGACAGGCACAAACCTGCATTTTCCCCGTTACTAAGCGGGTCTCTTCCTGAAGAACAGAATATTTGGCAAAATATTTTTCCTGGCAGCGTTCTCAGCAGTGCGGGGGATTCTTGAGTGACAGCTGTGAGGCCCGCTGCCCCCCGTGCGGGGCGGGGCGGGGTGGGCAGGTCCCACCCCAGGAGGAGGAGGCCCCCTTTTCTTCGGATCTGAGCCGTCCCCAGGGCAGGGGTAGGCAGGCTCGCTGTCTGTCCCTAAAAACGTTTGGCTTTGGAAACTCCCAGGTTTACCACACAGCTCACGGCTCGCTCACCCGCTGCAGGGACCGGCACCTCCCCGCCACGGAGACACGAATGTGCCAGTTTCCTGCGGCCGTTGTGACAATTACTGCAAACTACGTGGCTCCTAACCACGGACATTCCCTCACAGTGCTGGGAGCCAGAATCCCGAAACCCACGTGCTGGTGGGGCCACGCTCCTATCGAAGGTTCTAGGGCAAGATCCCTCCTGCCTCCTCCGCTTTGGGGGTCTCCTGGCGTCCTGGCTCGTGGCTGCATCTCTCCCGTCTCTGCCCTGTCCTCACATGGCCTCCCCCTGTGTTCTGTTCCACGGTGTTTCTGGCCCCCCTTCCTACAGGGACAGCAGTCACTGGATATAGGGCCCAGCCTGCTCCATCACGACCTCATTTTAACTCATGACATCTGCAATGGCCTTATTTCCAAGTGAGGTCACCTATCCAGGTGGATACGAATTTTGGGAGATACTTTTCAGTCCACTACACTAAATAAATAACATATTTAGCTTAGAGACTGACAAACTAGGAAAAATATTTTATACACAGAGTTCCTCGAATTAGGGAATTCTGTTGTCTTGAACGGAGACACCGTCGCCTAAGCCTGGTGCTGCCGCCTCGGCCGGCAGACGTGGCGAGCGCCTGGCCACCGGGGAAGTCGGACCGGCTGGGGGTGGGAGCAGGGGGTCAGTGATTCCCACTTTCTCTGGTCCGCAGAGGCTTCCAGCACTTTACGCCAGTGAACGTATCAGACGGGGCCTTGACATTGGCCCCGTGTCAATTCTCTCCCCACTTTACGTTTTTCGCTGCCTTCAAATGGCGCAGTGCGGCCCATCTGGGCCCGTCGCGGCCGCCGAATCCGTCCAGAGAGCACATCTCCTGACAGCGTGGGCCTGGTCGCAGCCTCAGCCTCCCACAGCGTGGGCGCGGATGCAGGAGGCCGCCGACCTTCAGCATCTGGGCATGGCTGTGACTGGGCCCCCCTGTGTCACAGCGGGGGCTGCACTTAGTGACGGCCTGAGAAGGGGGTCCCCGTGCTTTGGGATGCACGGAGGGAGGTGCCTCCGCGAGGTTGTCGATTAGGTTTCAATCCTCAAGGGCCAGAGTTGTGGATTCTTTCATGCTATTTCACTTTCGTTGTATCTTCTCAATAGTGTCTGCTTTGTTTGTTCGTATAACCAACTGGGCTGTTCTTCCACCAGAGTTTCATACTACAGAACCATAGTGGCGTAAATGACACGAACTGCTACCTGCCCCACAGCCCATAGAAATGAAAGCGCTTTCATGACGTCAAGGCAAGTGAGGGACTGCTCCCGGTTTAACACGTGGTTGCAGGGGCAGGAGGAGACAGATGCCACAAGGTCAGTGCTGGGAACAGGGCTCGGTTCTGTCCAAGTCCCCCCGACTCTGAGAACCATGCCTTGCACAAAGTCCTCGGAAGCTCTTTGCTCCTTCGCCGGAGACACTGGTGCCTGCGGCCATCGTGCCCCGCCCCTCCCCGGGGCAGGACGGCGGCGATTAGTGCCCGGTGTCACCTCAAGTCCAGGCCTCAGGTGACTTTGGGAGGCTGCGCAGCTCTTGTTTCATGCGGTCACGTGAAGCTTTTGAAGAAGATACGAGTTTGGGAGTTTTCGCTCCTGAGCAAAATCAGAACATTCTAGGATCTGGTAGCTCCGTAAAAATAGGTCAACTGTGTAGAAGTTACAATGATACAGAGTTTCTGCAGTTCACAAACACAGACATGAGGCTGGAAGAACTTAGGGGAAAGGGAACTATGGATTTTTCTGTAATGCTTGATTTTTGGAATAATTTTTAAAAGCAAAGTATCAGTAATAAACCTATATGGTGTAAAATGACAAATGACGTCACTGCGCTATTAGCCAACACGAGCAGAGGCTGCCCCGACGCCTTGGCTCACTTGGATTCTTGCTCCCGAGAGAAACGCCTGAACCTTTCTCGGCTCTTTCTTCCGGCACGTTCGTCTGTATGTCTGCAAACGGGCTTATGCTGCTGCTTTTGACTGTTCTGTTTGGATATTATCTAATGACTTTCCACTGCGCAATATTATTTGATAATTTCTTCTTTTTTGGGGTCCCCTGTTTCTGGAACTCGAATGGCTTGCATGTTGGACCCTCCTAGACAAATCACCTCATTTCTTTTCTCTCTTTTTTTTCACCTCCTATTTTCTATCTCTTTTTATTCGCCTTTTTGGAACATATCCTTAATTTTATTTCAAAGCTCTGGGGATGTTTCTTTAACTCTGCCATCATAGTTTAATTCCTAAGAGCTCCTGCGCCCCTGAATGCTCCTGTTTTACTGACTCCCGTCCCTCTTTTGGGGAGGCAGCGCCTGCCGCCTCTCTGAGGATGCGGAGCTCAGTTTGTTTATCGAGGGTTGCTCCTGTTCCGACCTCTGCGTGGTGCCCAGAGCTTTGAGTCTCCTTTGCTTTTGCTGGTTTGGTCTCCAGCCGCGGGACCCTTCTGCCTGGCCGGGGGAGAGGGGGTTGGGGCCGCCCCTGGCATCAGGAGCGAAGGCCCGGGACCCTGTCTGCCCGGGGGGCTCAGGTGGACGATGGCGGGCCCTGCTGGTTTCAGTGGGAAGCTCCGGGTGTCACCGTCTGACTTGGCTCCTGGGCAGAGCTGTCCTGGAGAGGAGGCCTCTACCTCCTGCTCTCCGGGCATCTCCGTCGGCTCTGGCTGCCACAGTGCAACACCACACGCAGCCTGGGCGGCTTTCACCATAGAAATTTGTTTCCTTACGGTTCCGGAGGCTGGAAGCCCAAGAGCAAGGGGCTGGCAGGTGGATTTCTCCCGAAGAGTCTCCTGCTGGCTGGGGGCTCGCGGGGACTTTGCTCTGTGCTCGCGCTGAGGACTCCAGGGCTGCAGGGTCAGGGCCGCCCCCTTGTGAACTCATGTGAACCTAATTACCGTAAAGGCCCCAGCTCCAACTGCAGTCACATGGGTGGTCAGGACTCCACCTGTGACCTTCGGGGTACAAAGTTAGTCTACGTCACGGGGCGTAAATTGGCTGTTGGCACTCAGGAAGCCCAGGGGTGGGGGCTGAAAGGATATCAACTTGTATGTAACACTCTTGTGCTCAGTGTTTGATTTCACTCCCGTTTGCAGGCGGGTCTCGTGTCCCTGAGTCCAGAGCCTTCCTGATTCTGCCTCCCCAGAAAGTAAATGTCCGTTTTCTCCTGGGTGGGCTGGGGCAGGTCTGGGAATCTCCCTGTGCCGCCTGTCACCGCGGCTGCTGTTTGCGGGTGCACCTGCACCCACTCAGAGCAGTGGGGGCCCCTTCCCTCCTGCAGGGATCCTGGGCTGCACCCCCTCCCCGAAGGCTCTGCCCAGTCGGTTCCGCCCTGACCTGCCCCCCCATACTGTGCAGCTGACCTCCTGGTCTGTGGCAGCTTCTTTCTTGCCTTTGTCCCCACGGGGCTGTCCCTTTGCTCTTCCTGTATCGTCATTGTCTGGGTTTGGGGCAGTAACAGAGAAGGCAGAGAACGTCTGATCTGCGGGTCTAGCCAGAGTCCTGCTGTACCTGAGACTAGTGAGTCTTCGCCTGTCAGTGAGCGGGGAACCTGGGAGGGGCCGTCCTGTGGGTGCGGCTGGCGCGGCCGTTGGATGTCACGACCCGAGAGGGCGGGGTCTCATCCACAGTGCAGCGTCCACCGCGTGGGACGAGACACAGCTTCTGCTCCTGCAGAAAACCTCAGACATTTGGCTCTCAGGAGAGGGGATGAAGTTCACATAGCACTCGGGGTTTATTTAACCTGCATCCAGGGGACATAAATGCTACTGAGTCAAGGAATTCTTAACGATGCAACAGCAGTATCCGCTTTATTTGAACGGAATATAGAAAAATTAAACAGAAAAACAGCATTCCGGTGTGATTCTGTTACCATCTGCTATAGATTTGGAGACTTAAGTCAAAATATTTTCCCCCCTTCGTATATATTTCCAAGTGTCTGTCTTTATCTGACAAGAGTTTTTTCACATCGTTGCTTCAAGTTGACACTCTGTTCTGCCTAAAGTTCAACATATCCCTCTTCTTCCTGCTCTTTTCCGTTGTTCCAGCTCATATTTTGACCTTAATTCTTTGCCTCATCAACATTCAGATAACAAAGTAACCCAGTGGGGATCCCTCCCATTGCCCCCTTCAGCTTTAATGGCTAATGTACGCGAATCGAGCAGAGCCCACGGAGAGCAGCCTCAGTGTACCCCGCCCTACGATGAGCCTAATTAATGCCAGAGTCTGTAAAGGAGCCGCGTGTGCCTCATAAAACTTGGAGAAGGCATCAGGTCCCACTGGTGCTGTTGGTTGCCATGGTAACCGTTTGAGGAGCGCTTTATTGTTGGTTCCCGCCCCTTCCTGTTCTGGCCAGGGGAGGATCCACGGGTTTATGGGTCTTTCATTTTCACCCTGTGGAATGTCTGGTCCTTGCCTGAAGGTCAGACTCAGGGACGCAGGGGCCTGGCTAACTGCGTGGTCATGGGAGCATCTTGGGGCTGGTGGAGGGGGCAATGGGGATTAGAGGGAAGTTTGCTGACAGCTCAGCGCTGGCCAAGAGGTTCAGGAGCCACTGGTGGAGCAGTGGAAAGGGGAAGAGATGTGCTCGGTGTTGAGGTTTCCGAAGTGCTCTCCCTTAGGAGACTGACGGCCCTAGTGGACCCCTGGGCAGGAAGTCCAGGGAGACTCATGCCGCTGTGCCCAGGAAGTGGTTTTCTACCAGGGCTTCTGAGTAAGGGGACAGTTCCCAGGACTGGGAAGGGCACGGAGCAGGGCCAGGTGACTATTGTGGGGGACTCCAGGGAGGAGTCTCGGCCTGGAAGCAAGGCCAGACTTGGAGGCCCCCACCTACCCGACGCCCTGACTCCTCTGACTCCCACCCTCGGCACCAGTCCTGGCCTCACCAGGACCATCCATTTTGGGGGTTTCCAGTATTTTTGCACATGAGTCACGTGCACAAAACCTCACCATGATCAGCATGGTGGAAATGAAACGAAAAGGTAAGAAACCGAGCGCAGTGATGCCTGGGGAGACTGGGGTGCGGTGGGGCGCAGTGGGGAGACCCTGGCAAATGGATGGGATTTCCAGTGGGTATAGCTGTGGGATAGGGAATGGGGTTCCAGAACCCCCAAAGTGGCTAATTTGGAGGGTGTCCATCATTTAGAAACAGTGGGGTCACACGTGCCCCAGCGCTGGTGCGAGCCTTAAACAGGACGACCTGCATCTGAAGCACCTGGCACGATGGCGGACACATGGCCACCCCCAGTAAGTTGTTTGCCGCTGTGTTGTTGGTTTTACTGTTGGGACTGCACCATAACTTTGACCTTGGATTTGCACGGCAAATTGGGGCTACTTTGCCCAACGGTGATGATGCTTCAGCTTTCAGGAGCACGGGAGGAGAATAATGGCCTCTTCCCCTAGTGGCGCCTGGAGATTAATGAGCAAGGGTGTGGGCAGCGCTTCGAGGCCATCTGGCGTAAAACACTCCTGTGAAGGGTGGATGCTCCTCTGGGCGATTTGTTCTTCAGGGGAAAGCAGCCGGGTGTTGTCTCTGTAGGGACCGCCACGCCGCCGACACCTCTGTGAGGGCTGACAGCCCTGCCATGCGCCTGCGTCTCGAGTTGCTGAGCCGAAGAGGACGTCTTCTCCATGTGTTGGGGGCGCCCGGGGGAGGACTCCGTGGTGGCACTCCAGGCAGCACGGTGGAGAATTGGCACAGAGGGGGCCTCCGGCAGAGCGGTTTGGGAGGAGGCAGGCGGGGAGGGAGCTCCTCCTGGGAGCTCCCGGGGAGGGCGGGAGGGAGCAGCTCCATCCTGAAGCTCCAGATGGAGATGGAGCCCAGGGGAGGCGAGTGTTGCTGGGGACGCCTGCTTTGCGCCAGGCCTGCTCACGCACCCACGCTGGAGTGTCGGGCACAGCCTGAGCCTGAGCAGTGGGGCCACCGAGGTGTGGCAGCTGTCCTCTCTGTCCTCAGGACACACAACAGAGCAGAGACAAGTCCA
>NW_012151641.1:1135486-1138865 GCF_000956105.1 Propithecus coquereli | reverse complement strand
GCCAGGCAGTGCGGATAAAGCGGTCTGTGTTTGTTGCTGCAGTGAGCTGGGTTTTTTAAAAGATCCCCCATTCTTAGAGAAGACAGATCTTTCTAACCCAGTGGCCGAGGGTGTCCGGGTGGTGTTGGCTCTCCAGCGCCCTGGGCCTTCCCGGCGGCCTCTGCCCGGGGCTGGCTTTGCTCTCAGCCCTGAGGCCCCCGCTGGCCACTGGCTGCCCCTCCTAGAGCTGATCCTGGGTCCCGGCCCAGGGCTGGGGTGGAGTCCGCTTTGTTCCTCATGGACAGGAAAGTGGTATAGCCTTGGGTCTTAAGTTTGGCTCTGTAAAATGTAAACTAACGTTAATTAAAACAGAGTTAGTGTTTCCATTTCCCTAAAGTTGGTGTATGTATTAATAGTTTCCTGCAGCTGCTGTAACAAATTATCTGAAATTTGGTGGCTGAAGACAACACATATTGATGCTCTTATCGTTCCGCAGGTGAGAAGTCTGGAATCATCTTCCCTGAGGCTAAGGTGCTGGCAGCATCGCTCCTCGGGCCCCGGGGAGACTCTGTCCTCCAGCTTCGCCTTGCCCCGGAGCTGCTTCCTTGGAGGCCTTGGCTCCAGGTCCGCTCTGCCACCTTTGCAACGAGCAGCACGGCATCTGGCTGCATCCTCACATCACGTTCTCCTGTTGTCTCAGATGCCCCTTTGTGTCCCTCTCTTAAGGAGATTGGTAATTGCATCAGGGCTCAGCCGGATGATCCAGGTAATCCCCTGCTCTCTCGATCCTCATTTAGCCGCATCTGCAGCCTCGTTTGCCATATTGGAAACACTCGCGGGTTTCAGTGATTAGGATCTGGACATCACCTGGGGGCTGCCTGTTAGACAAAGCACCCCCCGGTTGGGAGCTCAGGGTGGTGGTTGAGACCTCTACCACTGCAGAACAAGTCACCCCAAAACATGAAAGCTGAAAACAACCACTTTTTATTTCTGCTGGCCCTGCAGGCTGACGGGTGGTCCTGTGTGCTCTGGGGTTGGCGTGGCCCGTGGTGGCTGGGCGTGCTCGTGTGCCTGTGGTCCACGGGCGGGTTGGCGGGGGGTTGGCTGGTCTGGGTGGCTCTGCTGGGACAACCTAACGCTTCTTGGACTGTGTCTCTTGTCCCTCCCCTGGGCTGGTCCCGGCACACACTCAGGCTGGTGTGGTCGTGACTGTCGTGCTGATGTCACAGAAGCCAGAGAGGAAGCAGAAACACACAAGCGCTTTTTACGCTTCTTGACATTACGTTTGATGCTGTCCCATTGGCCAAGAATCAGAATCAGAGACGACAAAGTCGCAGGGCAAGGGGAGGACACAGGGTGACCATGCGGTAGGGCCATGGGTCTAATCAGCGTGCCACGTGGTCACCGGAGCTGCAGTTGACTCAAGTCCTGCTTCTGTTGCCAGCCGCGTGGTTGTGGACAAGTTTCCTCAGTTGTGAAGCGGGTGCTGAGTGTGTGCCGTAGACACGCCGTGAGCGTTCAGTGAGTAATGCATTGGAATGCTCCGAAAAACGCTGGAACACGGTCGAAACGAGATAAATACTGGCTACTGTTGTTCCCCGAGGTAAGCAGTATGATGATAATAGCAGTAGCAATTATTATTTTTGTTTGTAGGCACCATTGGCGCCATTTTGTTGTGAGAGTTCTCTATTCTGTCTCCTTATGGTGGGAGAGAACACATTAGAATCTGGACGCGGGAGGCATTAAACTGGAAATGTCCATGAGGTCCTAACTCAAGCCGTAGCTGGGAAAGATCAGCCCACAGAGCTGCGTAAACACGTTTGCGCAGCTCTGAAGAGGCTTGCGTGCACTTTCTCTTTCCCGTGAAATCAAAGCTTTTGCAGCTTCAAAGTGGGATCAGTGTGATTTTAACAGTGAATTTGTAATTGGATTTAACTATCATTTATTAAAAGTGATTAGTTTTCGTGTTGGTTTCTGAAATGGAAATGCATGGAGTCAGACTCAGAGTACGGCGCATTCGCGACTTTCCTCTTCTCATGCAAGCAGATGTCAGTGAAGAAAAGAGGGTATTATTAAGTTGGAAGCTGCTTAAAGTTTAAATGAGCAGAACAAAAACCTTGCAAATAATGAAGGGTTTTGAACTTTAATTTAGCATTAAATTACTGTGAGGAAATGCCCCAAATTAAGAGGCATTGGGGATTCCATTGTTTCTAAACCCAGAAAAAAGTAGAATGAATATACATGAAACTGGCAAGTGAGAACCTTTAAATTCCACATCGCTGATTGTTTTCAAAATCACATTTCTGGAGACTGTTTTTGGTCTGATGGTGTTGTTGCTGGTGTGAGGCTGGTGTTGCGGGAACAGCTCATATTTTGGAATTCTCTCCAGGCCCAGAGGTTCTACCGACCAGAATCTTCTCCCTTTTCTCCACTGCTCTCTTCTGAATCCTCAAGGGCTTTTTATAGAAAGCCTGAAAGTGCTTCTTGACAACTTTAAATCACTTTTATCTCTGTGACATATGGGCTTTGGATGGTTTCCTAGAGAAATACTTGAAAATATAAGTGCTTTTCCCAAATCTCCCAAATCCATGGTTTTCAAATGTCCTTTTCACTGAGTGACAGTCCATTTATACCTTGGGTCCCTAGACACTGGGGTGCATGCCTCTTGAGATTGTCCCTGCAGAAATAGAAGTTCTAATTTCAAGGTGGTTTATTTTTAAAAATTACAAATGTTGGCTATTTTTAATGTAATTATTTTGTTTAAATCTGGAAGGCTCAGTGGCTGCCACTTACCAATGAACATTGAGACCTGTTTAGGTAAAGCTGCTGGAACAGCCTGTCCAGTCCAGGCTGGTCCTTAACTCTGAGAACCTCAGTCTTCCCAACTGTAAAGTGGGGAGAAGGGGACCAACCCCATGAGGAGAGGATGTTCTGAGTTCTGAGTTATGGGTTATGTTATGAGTTGTGGGTTATATTATGAGGTTATGGGTTATATCATGAGGTTATAGGTTATGTTGAGTTATGGGCCATGTTATGAGTTATGGGTTATATCATGAGGTTATAGGCTATGTTCTGAGTTTTGGGCTATGTTATAAGGTTATGGGTTGCCAAGAGGTCAGTCTGTGCGAGGGCTCTGTGATGGTGAAGCACTCTTCAAGGGTCAAGGTTACTCCTGTTGTACTTCTATCATCCTGATCCTCCTACAGTGGCCCAGTAAGCACTTAGGAAATGCCGAAATATTAACATTATGTTCTATTTTTTTTTTTATTTCAGCATATTATGGGGGTACAGATGTTTAGGTTACGTATGTTGCCCTTGCCTCCCCCCCAAGTCCGAGTTTCAAATATGTCCATCCTTCGGGTGGTGTGCATTGCACTCTTTGTGTATGCAAAAACCCGTC
>NW_012151641.1:1134591-1135436 GCF_000956105.1 Propithecus coquereli | reverse complement strand
GTCGGGCACAGCCTGAGCCTGAGCAGTGGGGCCACCGAGGTGTGGCAGCTGTCCTCTCTGTCCTCAGGACACACAACAGAGCAGAGACAAGTCCACGGCAAAGCTGCCCTGCCTGGTGTCTCAGGAGGGGATTTGCGGCTCTGGGCAGCTGTGGCCTGGTGCGCTGGTGACAGACGCTGACAACGGTGCTTGGTGGCATTGCATCTCACCTCGAGCTCTGAATCCTGGAGGAGGAGCTGGTTCTACTCATTGCAGCTTCCATGCCAAGTGTGTTTGTTCATATTTGGTCTAAAGCACTGCGCTTGGAGTTTTACAGAGATTATCTCTGATCCTTGTAAGATCCTGAAGGTGGAGGGCGTTCTTCCCGGTGGATAAGGAAACTGAGCCCCCACGGTGGCCACGTCACAGTAGGGGAGTGGAGCCGTTGCCGGGCCAGTCTTGACTCACCCTTGCGAACTCACGGATCCCATGGACAGAAGCCTCCAGGCCCAGACGTGTTCCTGTGCTTCAGACCTGGAGTTCTTCCGCTGACCAATTGTGCGGTCCATCGTGGTAGCACATTTGGCCACTAAATTTCAATTGATTAAATAGGCACACATGGCCACTAAATTGCGATTAATTAAAATGGAATGAAACAAAAAATCCAATTCCTCAAACACACCGGCCACGTTTTCTGTGCGTACCAGCCACGGGCGGCAGAGGCCGCCTCTGGACAGCACCGATGAACATTCCCACTGCGCCGGAAGCTCGGCCAGGCAGTGCGGATAAAGCGGTCTGTGTTTGTTGCTGCAGTGAGCTGGGTTTTTTAAAAGATCCCCCATTCTTAGAGAAGACAGATCTTTCTA
>NW_012151641.1:1117436-1130846 GCF_000956105.1 Propithecus coquereli | reverse complement strand
ATTTTCATTTTTAACTTTAAATCCACTTTAAAGCAGAATGTATCTATTTTTAAATGTTGAATACGTTAAATCTCATTTTCTAATGACAATGTTTTAAATGTATTTTATGCTGTTATATAGTTTTTGTGTTCATGTGTGTAATTATGCAGGTATTGTTATGTTAGTCCCAGCAGATTTAACCTGATAGAGCACCCCTCCCTGCCCGCAGGACGGCGTCCAGCTTGCTGTCTGAGTGTCCCCACACCCCCGCCCGGCACTCGTGGGGAGGACGATGTCTCGTTTATCTTGCATAGCACAGAATCTGTCCCACAGAAATTGCTTGGTACGTGTTTGCTGGTTAACTGAAAGAAAAGCTGAAGTTGTAATCCCTAACCGGTGAGAATTAGCGCTCCGTGCTCTCTTCGCCAGTCCCGGTGTGGTCTGGGCGAGGGTCTGTTCAGGTGCGCCAGTTTCTCCTGGAGCAGGTGCCGAGACACAGTTCAAGGTGCAAGACGGGGAAGGAGGCGGAGTCGGCAGAGAGAGCGGTGGACGGGCGGTGGCGCTGGCCCGGCGAGGCTCTCCAAGGCACCAGCCCTGCCAGAGGTGTCCGCCTTGGGCTGACCCGGGGGGCTTCCACACCCCACCTCGCTCAGTCGCCAGGTGCCGGCTTCTGCAGCACGGGAGTGCCGGTCGGTGTCCCACAGTTGGCTCTCTGGGGAAAAGCTGGGTCTGCAGCGCTCGTCAGCTTCCGTGGCGTAGGCACTCTCCTCAGGGCTGGTTGCTAGCCATGACGGTGACCGTCGCTGCACAGAGATGCACCCACTGGCTCTCCCGGGCCCAGGACTTTGCTGAGCGCGGCCCGGGGAGGGCCTGGCTGCCTCGGCACCCTCCTTGCTGGGCCCCGGGACGAAAGAGCCATTAAATGCTCAGAATGAGAAGCAAAGGTTCTGACGGCTCCTCCTCTTCCTTTGTGCGTCTCCAGCGCAGTCACGTCCTGCGGCACGGGAGGTTGGGACTTCCACACGCCAATTTCTGGGGGACACGATTCAGCCCACGACAGAAGGCTTCCTCCCTCCCACAGACTGTCACGCCAGGGTGACTGGTATAAACCCACTCACAGAAATGAGTCACAGATTTGTTTATCCACATGGATACTTTTGCAGATTTCCTGTACTATTTTGTTTGTAAATGACGATGACTTAGAGCCCACGCAGGATGGCAGCCCGACGCCAGTCCCGAGAGAGTGCTGGGGACAGGCGGGAAGGGGCCTCCCCTGGACCCAGCATGGCAACCCCATCTGGGTGCTGTGGCAAAGCTTCACGGAGTCTCTCAGGGCCCACTGGAGCTCTCAGGGCTGATTTGGGTTCTAGAAGGAAAGGGCCGTGGCCCCATTAGCCACTGTGGGATGTGGCAGAGCCTGCCGGAGCTCAGCCACGTGCCTTCAGCAGTGCTTGGCCACGTCCTCCAGCCCACGCCCGACGGCTGGGACCTGCGCCCTCCCCTCAGGCTTCTCTGCACCGGAGCCCGCTTGGTCTGGGTCCCATTCTCCACCCTAGAGAAGCCCTCCGCCCACGACCGAATGACCTGACTGGAAGCTGAACCCCCGTTCCCTTGCCCCGGGGCGTAACTGTGAGGTCTGCGCCCCCAGAGCTGTGACGGGATTAAGCACCCACTGTCCACAGTGCTACCTGCTTGGCAACACGTCTCGGTTTTTCTTCCTCTGTTCCCTGCTCCAGACTCTCCGCTCCCTGGCCGGTGCTTCCTGGGATCATGTCCCAGATATTAATAAACTCCTCGCACTCAAATCTTTGTCTTAACGTCTGATTCTGGGAAGACCCAAACTAAGACGTGGCGAGTTTCTGTCTCGTAGGAGGAGCCGGTGCCTGTCCACAATGAATTGTTTGTTGGGGAAAAATTAATCCGTTATGCTCGAAGCAAAACAAATCCCTCCCAAATATTGCATTACACACCCCTTCCTCATCTTCGGTGGAGCCCCGGTGAGGAGAGCTGCCTTAGTGCCAGGAATCGCCACCCCCGAGGATTACCCCGGAGTCCTGCGTGGAGCCTGAGCACAGTCTCTCATGGTCCCCACCTTGGAGGAGACAGCAGCGCTGTGTGGTCTCCCAGGAGTCGGCACGAGGGGACACAGGCTGATCCGCTCATCCTCGTGGAGAGGCTGTGTCAAGATCCCTCTGCTCCTTCGGCGCAGGCTTGGAGCAGGCACCTGTGGCCGCTGGCAGCGTCCTGCCGTGTGTTCGCCCACCCCACTCACCTGACTCTGTCGGCCGTGAACGACTTTTTTTTTTTTTTTTGAGACAGAGTCTCACTGCGTTGCCCGGGCTAGAGTGAGTGCCGTGGCGTCAGCCTAGCTCACAGCAACCTCAAACTCCTGGGCTCCCACGATCCTCCTGCCTCAGCCTCCCGAGTAGCTGGGACTACAGGCATGCGCCACCATGCCCGGCTAATTTTTTCTATCTATTTTTAGTTGTCCAATTAATTTCTTTCTATTTTCAGTAGAGACGAGGTCTCATTCTTGCTCAGGCTGGTTTCGAACTCCTGAACTCAAACAATCCGCCCGCCTCGGCCTCCCAGAGCGCTAGGTTTACAGGCGTGAGCCACTGAGCCCAGCCGTGAATGACTTTTGACTGTTCCTGAACTTCCCATTTACTTTCGAAATTTGAAGATTTTCTACCATTTCAAAATAATTTTTTTATACCTGCTTGAAAGCAGCAAAGGTTTTCCAGTAACAAAATAAAAAAAATACTGTTTTTAAGAAACAATGTGTATTTGGATGTGTAAATTTGACCCATCTGTTGAAACTGGGACGTACCAGTCACATTGTCTAGAATGACATCTCTCGTGTGACCTTTTGCTGTCAAAGTAGGCTTTTGAAAACCATATTGAGTTTTCTTTTTTTTCATATTGAGTTTTCTATAGAAACGTGATTTTTCTCCTTAAGAGCTTGTCTTTTGTATTTGTCCAAAAAAGCCTTCTCCATCCTGTAGTGGACAAAAACCAAAACAACTCACCATTGTGCTTAACCTCTGGAGAAAGTATTGCACCCCTGAAATCTGCGTTCTAAGAAAAAGGCTCTACCCATGAGGTCTGCAGGGGTGTGCTGAAATTTCTCATGTGAATGTACTGGGATCAATAGATTTTTGTTTCCTGTTTTTTCTTTCTGAAGAATCTTAAGGACAATTAAAGAATCAATACATTTCTGAGGATGTGCCGTGTGGCGGGTGAGTGCGCCAGCACAGCGTAATGCCCGGGCCCGGGGGAGCAGGGCCCTTTTGATGGGAGCCGACTTTGCCAGATGAAAGGAAGCCACGCACATGCCAGGCAGGAACACGTCGGCATTCTCAGAGAAGGCGGCAGGTTTTAATGATGTCAGTGCTCCTTTCATCAAAAAACCCGGAAATGTTCCCCTGTGGACCGCAGAAAGTGTGATCTTGTACCATCCACCAAGAATCACACTGATGTTAATTATTTTTTGAATACTCAAAGTAAGCTTGAGAGTAGCTTGGGCTCAAGAATATTTCTTTGAGGTTTGGAAAGATGCATGTTTTCATGGAAACAGTATACTTTTTATATCCCTCAAATTCAACAAAACCTTAATTTAAAAAAATTTTTTTTTAAAAGAGGGTCTCGCTCTGTCACCCAGGCTGGAGTGCAGTGGTGCAATCACAGCTCACTGTAGCCCCAAACTCCCGGGCTCAAGTGATCCTCCCGTCTCAGCCTCCCGAGCAGCTGGGACTGCAGGCATGTGCCGCCACACCTGGCTAATTTAAACAAAAAAAATTGTAGAGATGGACTCTTGCTGTTGCCCAGGCTGGCAAAACCTTAATTTTTATAAAGAGATGTTGGTGAACCGGAGCCTTTGGGAGCCCACGTTCAAACTGCTGTTCTGTTCCCACTCCCCAGAAGGAAGAAGGACGGCCCTTGTGCGCGTGCCGGCAGGTGACAGGGAAGGTTTGGACTTCTGGGAATAGTTCCTCCAGCGTGATGTCCGACACCCCCAGCTGCCCCCGGCACCGTCAGGGACCAAGCCGAGCTGGCTCAGGACCAGGGACGGGGCTGGGACATGCCGTGCATCCCGCAGCCTGGCGTGCTCTAATGGTGCGGTGCGGATTCTGTGTGCCGTTGCCACCTCCTCCTCCCCCCAGACAAAAACACGTCCCCGTTTCCACGGAGAAAGATACTCCTGTGCGCCCTTTCTCTTCCGGAAGGAGGCTTCTCATTCTGATGACCTCTGGGCTACCTGTGAGTGAAAAGTGTCTCCAAGACAGACTCCTGCCGGGTCCCCTGGCCCCGAGGTGTACCCAAGTCAAAACTTCCCGTCCTCTGAGCCCTCAAGGTCTCCCTACTTTCATTTTAGTTGAGAGGGAAAGGATTTTGCCAAACACGTCTTTTTTACCTGGGACTTTTGACTCAGTAGCTCCACGTTTGCAACCCGAGGAAGGAGGTCAATCGCTGAGCCACGACCTCCACCTTTCAGTCGATAACAAACTCTGCAGGGGTCGGGTTTCCCATTTCCCGAGGGTGGCATTAATGGACTGTTTAGAGACATTTCTTGGGAGCATTTTCACGGACCTTGAATCTAGGGGCCGCACCTCTTGTATTCACTTCCCAGGGCCGCTGTAACACACTACCATAGACAGGGGGTCTAAACAACAGAAATCTATTCTCTCACAGCTCTGGAGGCCACGAGTCTAAAATCGAGGTGTCGGCAGGGCCACGCTCCTTCCAGCGGCTCTAAAAGGAGAATCATTCCTCGCCTCTTCCTGTTGCTGGTAGCCGCAGGCATTCATTCCTTGGCATTCCTTGGCATTCCTTGGCATTCCTTGGCTTACAGATGCATTGCCCCAATCCCTGCCTCTGTCTTCACATGGGCTGCTTCTCTTCTGTCACTTGTAGGACATCTGTCATTGGATTTAGGGCCCACTCCAGTAATCTGACCTCATTAAGATTCTTAATTTTATCTGCAAAGACCTTTTCTCCAAATAAGGCCACATTCACAAATTCTGGGGATTAGGGAGTGGGCACATTTTGGGGGTCACCGTTCAACCCCAGGCCTCCTTTGTGCTTTATAGTCAAAGCATCATAGCACACTCTTCCTTGGCTGTTGCAGGTTATCCCTGAGCTTCCCGCGTCTCTAACTGCTCTGGAGGCGGGATTTCCTGTTTTTCTTTCAGGAACTAACCTTTACCTGGGCTTCTGGTGCAGCTTACTCCGCCTCCCAAACTCTCTCCTCCATTTTATGACAAGGCTTTACCCTCCTGTCTGTATTTAACCGCCTGTTTGAAGACTTCCCCACACCTGCAGGTAACAAATACGTGAATACCTGACGCTGGTACTGACCTATCGAACTCTACCGACAGGCTCCAGCTGGCCTCGCACATACTAGGGCAGAGCAACAGAGCCAGCTGGAGGGCATCTGGGTTAGAACTGGACATGTGGAGGTACGAACACAGATGGGTTTGAAGATTGAGCTCCAATTCCCTTTGTAGATATTAGACTAACATTTACCTGAAGTTACAAGAAGCCAGGATGCGAAATGAAAGGTTTGTTCCTGCTGAAGAGGGGCGGGAACCCGCCTTTCTCCCCGGGGACGTGCTTTTGCATCGGTCCTACCCTCATGATCCACACCGGAGCTGCTTCCTCCTAAAGTTTTTTCTTCTTTGCCACTTTCTTCTCCTCCTCTTGAAGGGCAAACCCTGACCCAGGTCGGGCAAGCTGTCGCACACCCTCCCTCCAATGTCCTTGCGACCCGGGATGCAATGTCATCTCCCTCGCCGGTGCCCTTATGCCTTCCCCACAGGTGTGGCGCCCGTGGTGGGGAGTGCTCCGAGCTCCACGGTCTTGCCAAACCGCTAGGCTGGAGTGTAGCTGATGCCACTGTCAGCTCTACTTCCCTGAACAAGCTGGGAACACTGATCCTCTTCCTCCACGCAGCTCTGGGAAGCTCTAATTTCCTCTTGCACTTAAGGGTAATTTTTAATGCAACAATCTCACTCCAAGGAATTCATCCTAACGCAATATTTGGAAAATGCTCGTAGGTGTATGCACAAAGTGATGCATTCGCGATAATCTGGATGAGCACGGATAGGAGACTGGTTGTGCAAATCGGTGCTCACCCCCCTGCCACGGGACAACCGCACCGCCCTCGGCAGGATCAAGGTGGATGTCGAAGGGCCTCTCAGAGAGGGGGTGCTGGATGTCAGCCAAGAGCTCTGGCCGTGGAGCAAGATCACTCACACTCACGCCTGAGCTCTGTCCTTACTGCCCGCGTGGCCTCGGGTAAATTACCACGGGCTCCAGGCCCCACTTTCCTCACCTGTAAAATAGGTAGTTGTGAGGATTAAATGAGTTAATGTGAAGAGTGCAGGATATGGAGTGCTTGGGACGTGGGAAAAACTCAGCGAAAATCAGCCATTATTTATGAAGTACCCTTAAGTGAATAAGATATGGGTCATTAAGTAGACAATCCTATTTTTGTTTCCTACGACTCCATATTGTCACATATTGTACCAATCATTAATGCACTTGTTAAAAGGTCCTGGATTTCAGATGATTTTAGTTAAGTCATTTACGCAACCAGGTGCCGATTTTGCTATTTCACACTGGACCCTTGTAGGCATCCTGTTCATACCAATCGGCTGGACAAACACTTACCGAGTGTGCTAGGCCAGCGGAGGACGGGGCTGACGCTCCTGGAAGGTGGAGGGGGCTGTTCACACGTGCTCTTAGCCGAAAAGCCGAGAAGGGATGGGGTGGGCTATTCAACGGGCACATAGTCAGTCAGTTAACGGCAAATGCAGTAAGAGTTGGCGAAGGGTAGACAGCACCCCTGGGGGTGTTGGGGGGACCTGGGAGAGGTCAGGTTGGAGCTGATTTTGAAAGATAAGCAGATATTCCCAGAGGAGATGGGGCATTCCTACAAGGGGGGCAGTGGGACAGCAGGTAGGAAGGCCTTGGGGCACTGGGGAAGTTGGGCATGCGCATTGAGTCATTCTTGTCATACCCAACTAAACAGCCGAGAAGCCAGGGGAAAAAGCGTTTGGGGCATATAACATTGCTCCAAAAATGGAATTCTCTGCACGTGCAGCTGCTGAAACGTCCTGTCGTAATCTGAGACGTTTTATTTAAACAAGGCTGAAACACCCTGCGACAACTCTAAGGCTGGTTTTACCCACCCCGTCACTCACCGATCAGAGCTCGTCACCTCCCAAGACTTTACCAGTAAACTTTCTTGCAAGACCACACACATTTCTTTTTAATAAAACCCCAAATCCTCTCTTAACTCTTCAGATGTAACAAAGACGGCCTGGCCTGTGTTGTGCCCTGAATGGCAGCTCTTGTACCCGCATAAAACAATAAATTCAGAGAGTCATCTCTAGTTTTATTCTGATTGCCACAGCGCCAAGAGTTCTGGAGCTGACAAGGGCAGGGAGCCCGGAGGATGAGAGATTTAAACAGCGGTGAGATGTGACTAAACGTAGGGTTTAAAAGGATCCCCCACCTGCCCAGTGGAGAATGGACCCAGGGGCCCTGCTAGGAGGCTCTTGCGGTCACCCAGGGGAGAGGTGAGGGTGGCTGGGATGAGGGAGGTGACTCCGGACGTGGCAGCTGATTGCCTTTAAAGACAGTCTAGATTCAGAGAATTGCCCAACTTAACTTCGTTAAGAAGGAATGCAGCTCAGAACAAGACAGAGCAGTAAACTAGCACGCGAGGGGCAGGGGAAGGCACGTAGCCTCACACAACCTTTAAGGCCACGAGTGCTGCCTGTGAGATGCACCATCTACCCCGTTTAGCACCAGCTGCACCACCCAGGGCCGGAAAACAGGCGTTGGTGTGTGTGCTCAGCACCCGCCCAGCCCCCGGGGACATCGGGTCGGCTTCAGGCAGCACGGTGCCCAGTTCCTGAGGTCTGAGAGGAAGGTGGCCTGCCTTCCCACCGTCCCTGCATCTCCTGCGGCACGGCCAGCAGGGAGGGCTGCAGGATTTGAAGGGAATGACAAAATAGAACTTGGCAGATCTTTCTCAAGGCTGGGCCCGTCTGGTGCCCAGCCAGCATCCCGGCCAGAGGCGTGGGTTGCCTGTATGACAGCGCTTCTCCCTGTGAGAGCCACAGGCCGAGCCCACCCAGGGACTCCCATCTGTCAGCCTGGGGTGGACGCAGCACAAAGCAAGAGCCCAGGCAGGGCCACCCACCCAAAGGAGAGGGGTGACTGTGTCTTCTGCTTTGACTGATTTTCAGTTTACATGCACGAAGGGTGAGCTGTGAGGCGCACAGACATTTAGAGTTGTTATGTGACAGACTGAATCTTTAATCAGCGTAGACTTTGCTCTATCTCTAAAAACGTTGTTTGCCTTCAAGTCAACTCTGTCTTGAGTAAGTACAGTTACTTTGGCTTTGGTTAGTTTTCTTTCTATAAAGTACGTGCAACTATTACTTTCCCTTAAAAACTGCATTTATCCTGCTAGTTGAGGTCTGCATCACGTGATTAGCGTTAGGGAGATGCCAGGGGGCGTGACCGTTGCCAGCGGGGCGGTCCTGGGAGGGTGGCATAGAGGTGGCAGGGAACCTGCAGGTCTGTCGCCAGGGTGGGTGGTCAGACAGGAGCAGCTGCAGCTGGAAGCCTCGTCACTGCACGTGCAGCTGGTCTGGACGTGGCCGTGCGCCTGGGGGAGTGCTCTATCCCGAGCGGGTACCGCGCTGAAGTCTAAGCCGGACGCAAATCCTGCCAGAATCCAGAAAGGGCTTTGCAGATGCGGAAGGGAAGTTGATGCAGATTTTAAATAACACTAAGAGCACTATGAGTGGTGAAATACAAAAAGATTTACTCTATATTAAAAGGAGTGTAAAGCTACTGTAACTTTAGACATTACTGTGTTTACGCCCACATATCTGCAAATAGTTCAGTGAAATCAAACAGATCAGACACATGCCAGATGAATTCCGTCAAGTCAGGACTCAATTGCAATTGGAGTATCCCACCTCAACAGGTGCAAGTAAGACAAAGAAAAGAAAAACACCGGTCCAGTATCGATCACTGGGACAGGCACCTGGTGTGGGCCTCAGGGGCGTCCAGGCTGCCTGGATCTTTAGGCCACCCAGGAGCTCTGCCCACCGCCTCTCCACCCTATAAACCCAGACTTGTGATAGTGTGCGCAGCTCCAGGCCTACACGCTAACAAGTCTGTGATTATGGCAATTACAGAGGTCATTGGAGACTCACTCTCCACTGAGGGGAAACACTCACCATGCGGGTGGGACACGCGGTGTTGTGGCCGACACATCTGGGTCCCGCGACTCCCCTGTGGCCACACAGCTGGCCTATAAGCAGCATAAGGGGGGCAAGGAGTGTTGGGCAGAGAAAAACAATAGCCACGCCAAATGATCATTTAGTGCTTCATCTTTAACGATGAAGATGGTATCTCAAATCAGTGGTACTATGGACTAGAGGTTTGTTTTCCCCCAAAGCTTGCACACGGAAACCCTAACCCCCATGAGATTCTATTTGTAGACAGGGACTTCAAGAACGTACTTAAAGTCAAATGAGGTCATGGGGCAGGGCCCTAATCCCGCAGGACTGCTGTCCTTACAAGGGCAGGGGACACCAGTGCCTTCTCTAGCCCAGGAGCACAGCGGGTAAGACACACGAGGACACGGAGAAGGTGGCTGTCTGCAACCCAGGAAGAAAGGCCTTACCAGAAACAGACCTGTTGGTCCTTTGGTCTTGTACCTTTGACATCCAGACAGTAGCATTTTGTTACGGCAGCCTGAGCAAAGTGCCAGGTTGGGTTAGGAGTAAAATAGTCGTAAGTGATAATGTTGGGAAGTGATATTAGAAGAAAGTAGATACTTGACTCACATCAAATCTAGTCAATCCACACCAGGGAGAGTTATCAACAAACAATTCAATTTCAACAATATTCGCTTTCATCAGTTTAAAGCGGCAGTCTCCAGCCTTTCATGGAAGACAATTTTTCCACGGACGGGGTGTGGAGGTCGAGGGGGAGCTTGTGCAGTGATGCATGTGATGGGGAGCGGCTGTAAATGCAGATGAAGCTCCGCAACTCACCGCCTGCTCTGTGGCCCGGTTCCTAAGTGTCATGGAAGACAATTATTCCATGGACTGGGGCGGGGGTGGGGGGCAGCGTGGAGCTCAGGCGGTGATGCGAGGCTTGTTTCCTACCAGGCCACAGACTGGTACCAGGCCACAGCCTGGAGGTTGGGGACCGAAGGTTTAAAGGACAGGACTAACTGACCCCATGCTTTGCTGCAGGAAGAATGTTCTATTGATATGTGGCTTATCAATATACAAACATATTTCCTTCCAACAGTGGAATAATGAATAATTCTATTTCCAGTGTGTGCAGTTATCCAGGATGCAGTAATAGCTGCCCATGAAGCCATTTCTGATGAGTAGTAATTGTATACTATAATCAGTGTATTTCTGAAGAGAGTAACCGTTAGAAAATTAACCTCTCTCTGGTCACACGCTCAGCCCAAACGGTAAGATTAATCTCAGCTAACCATAAAAACTTGACCAAGATGAATCCCTGAGTAACTGTGTAGAAGTGGGTAACGTCATCACATCCAGACTGCCAAAACGTTAAACATGGCCTTTGTGTAGGCAAAAAACAGCTTGTTTTTGTCTCCTACTAATTTATGATGGAGTAATTTTGTAAATGATAATAATAACCATCATCATCACAGCTACAGATTATATACTGCTTACCAGCTGTCGGGCCATGTTCAAAGCATTTTGCTTATCTGATTCACTCTTCACAAGGACCCTCTGAGGCCGGTTTTATCATTACTGACTTTGTGGGAATGAAGACACAGAAGGCCTGAGAGGTCAGGGTCAACAGTCCACGGACACCCAGTGGAGCTGGGATCTGGGTGCTGTCCCCACAGGGCAAGACACACCATAGCAGCCGGTCACTGACGTGCACGTAAAGAGACCACTCAGTACACAGCACGTGGTACACACTTGGACCTGCGCTGCGGCTCCGTAACATGTGGGGAATAGAAACAAAGGGGAAATCTTCCTACCAGAGACTGCTTTTCACTGGGTAGAATGAACACAGCCGTTTAAATAAATTCAGACTTAAACTGTTAACAATTATGTACCTTATGTACATTTCTACGTAAATAATGTTTCTGTTAGAGCCACTGGCTGGTACTGTATTAGCTTCAAACTTTGGAAAAAAATTATCTTCTTAAGAGATAATTTGGTAATAATGGTCACACACATGTACGTACACTAGGAGGGGAGGAACAAAGTATGCAGTACAACACACTAGAGTTAATGCGTAACAAGACATAGAGGGGACAGAGTGGCATTTAATGTGGAAAATCCTAACGTAAGTCACAATATCTGTTATGTTACCTGTATATATTCCCTACCCACAACTATGGTGGATCCCACCATGGAGAATCACACAGATAATTGTAAGCTCTGCATACTAGAGGGTTCTGTTCTGTGCATTGTAGGCTGTTTAGCAGCAACCCTGGCCTCTACCCACTAGATGCCACCGCACCTCCCAATGTCCAGTTATGCTAACCAAATATGTGTCCACATATAGCCAAATGTCTCCTGGCAGGGAATATCACCTCTCATATTTAACTATTGGTATATAGGCAAATATATTTAAAAAAATTTCTGATGGTTTAACATTTCTGTTCAAAAATTTATGTCCATATTATACCAGTTGATAGTTTTCCTTGATTTGAAATTCTCTGATATGTAAAGTTGGAAGGTTTGTTGAAAGCTTGGACACACTAAAGATATTTATAAAGATTTACTTTACTCTCAGCATTTAGTGAGATACCCTGTCTGATAAGGTTTTCCAAATATGCTGCAATGTAGCTACCTGTATTTCACTGATGCTTCCATAAACTGATTTGGGGATCAAAGGGGAAAACACAGGCTTCTCTCCCCCTGTGAATTTTCTAATGTACAAAATCTGGTACCTTCTCTCAGGAAGTTCACAAAGTAAATTAGCTACAGTGGGCTATTTATGTTGTATGCAAACAGATCACACAAACAATGGCTCAACAATGCAGGTATTTATTTCTCACTCACGGGAAGTACAAATGGAGGGTTTTGAAATAGAGGTGGGAAGATTCCTGCTCTCCAATGAATTCCTTCTGTCTCAGTCATGGTGGCCTTCTCCCGCTGTGGTTCCCAAGGCCAACCTGGGGGTCATGTGCACTTTAGCCTCAGGGCCTTGAGAAATTAGATATAGTCATGTGGACCTTGCTGCCAACCCTGGAAGTGACATTCATCCCTGTGCCCACATTCCCCTGGACAGATCTGTTACAGGAAGCCATCTATAGCAGTGGGCAGCTGAGAGATGCAGGCCAATTGTGTGTCTAAGAGAAAAGAATGTTTTTTTGCAGAAACACAGAGCCAAAAACTGCCACACAGGATTTCTCCTTTATATGGATTATCTGATGCTTCTTGAGGTGTGATTTGTGGCAAAGGTTTTTCCACGTTTGTTACATTGCTAAGGCCTTTCTCCAGTGTTGAGTTTTCTGATGTATAGTGAGGGCTGACTTCTGGTAGAAGGTTTTCCCACATCCTTCACATTCATATTGTTTCTCACCTGTGTGGGTTCTCTGATGTGCAGTGAGGGCTGACTTCTGGTGGAAGGGTTTCCCACATTCAGTATTGTTCACAGGGTTTTTGCCCTGTGTGAGTTCTGTGATGCACAGTGAGGACTCACTTCAGGTGAAATGTTTCTCTATTCGTGACAGCCATAGGGTTTTCCCCGTGTGAGTACCCTGATGCATCCTGAGGTTTGACTTCTTGCGAAAGGTTTTTCCACATTCATTACATTCATAGGGTTTTTCCCCTGTGTGAGTTCTCTGATGTGTCCTGAGGTTTGAATTCTGGCGAAACGCTTTTCCACATTTTTTACATTCATAAGGTTTTTCTCCTGTGTGAGTTCTCTGATGTGTAGTGAGTTCTGACTTCTTGCAGAAGGTTTTCCTACATTCATTACATTCATGGGGCTTTTCCCCCGTATGAATTTTCTGATGCACAGTGAGGGATGACTTCTGGGAGAAAGTTTTCCTACATTCTTCACATTCATATGGTTTCTCACCTGTGTGGGTTCTCTGATGTACAGTGAGGGCTGACTTCTGGCTGAAGGTTTCCCTACATTCCCTACATTCATAGGGTTTTTCCCCAGTGTGAGTTCTCTGATGCACAGTGAGGACTGATTTTTTGCGAAAAGTTTTTCCACATTCATTACATCCATAGGGCCTTTCCCCAGTGTGAGTACCCTGATGCATCCTGAGATTTGACTTTTGGTGAAAAGTTTTTCCACATTCATTACATTCATAGGGTTTTTCCCCTGTGTGAGTTCTCTGATGTACAGTGAGAAATGGCTTCAGGCGAAATGCTTTTCCACATT
>NW_012151641.1:1113592-1116596 GCF_000956105.1 Propithecus coquereli | reverse complement strand
CAGATGGAAAGATTTTCCTGGATCAACTACTTGCAGGTGTAGGGGGAAGGCCATTTCCTGGTCTTGTAAGCAAGAATATGGCTTAGGGACTGGGTTTTGCATTTGTGTTTTAGTTTTCATTCTTCCCTGTGAATGGCTATAGGTATCTTGAAGTTTTTCCAATACAATCTCTTATTCCCCATGCTAGACAGTTTCCTGCAACTTCCCAATGTAACCCAACTCCTCTGCCTCTCAGAACCCTGACAGGCCCAGGAACCTTCTGTCCACCACCCTGGGCACCCCATTCCTGCTGCCCCACAGGATTTGGTTCTGCAATCCAGGCTGTGCCCGTAGTCTTAAAGGGAGTATTTTTGGCTCCTTCTGAGATCAATTGCCCTGACATTCTCCCTCCAATTTCTGGCCCAGGCACCACTGCTCGATAATTCACTGTTTCAGATGGCTTTTATATTTTTTGTTGGAGTTTAAGCTTTCTCTTAGTTTCATGGAAAATGAAGTCTCCTGTATATTTGCCATTCTTTTTGTTGTTTTAGAATAATTTCTACAAAGATAAGGGGAAAATACTAACTCTACTCCCAAACAGAAATCTGAGCTCTTCAACATAAAAGCCTTGGTTTTCTTGACCCTGGGACCCAGAATCTCCTGGTTCTCATCCCAAGTCAAGGCCCCCCTCATTTCCACACCCCTGTGCTGGTTCCTCCTCAGTGTCATGATTTCTGATATCAAGGTACATAGGGCTCACTCCTACACTCCTCATTTTCTTTCAACTCCCTGGGTGAACTCCTTTGTAAGTAAGGCATTGAATACTAGTTTTAAGCTACTGAGTTCCAAATTTGTATCTCCAATAGTGATGTCCACTCTCGAACCTATATTTTATATTCACCTATTATATGCCAAAACTGGAAAAGAATTAACTGGAACTGAATCTATGCCAAAGTAAACACTTAATAATCAAGCTAATAATGCCTCCTCTGACCATCCTTCCTAAATTATCACATTCCCTTACACTCATTCTCTCACTTTGGTTAAGTATTTCTCCTGCTTCTTAAAGAACTAGTTAACATACATTATTTTCTTGTTTATTTTTCATCAGAATGGAAGCTCCATGAAAAAGAGACACTATTTTGATCATTGTTATAATAATAAAATCACCAGTGCTTAAAATCTGCTCAATTAAGATGTGCTGAAAGAATAAATTGATGTAAGAATAAATGTCTGAGGGAAAACACCAGTCCATGGGAACAGAGGAAAAGAGGGCAATGGAGAATATTGACAAAATAAAAGCAAAGAAAAACATCTAAAAAGAGGAAGGCAGGCATTAGATTTTGGATAAATATTAATATAAGAAAATATTCAGCAAAATAAAAGGCCATGATATGTGAGTGAGAGCTATTCTTGGAGTCTATGAATGTGTTTGGTGCATGCAGACCACCTGTCCTGAGGTCTGGGCCTGGGTAAGAAAATTGGTGAAAACAGGTCCACACTGCCAGCATCTGCTGGACTTTACTCCTCCTGGCATCTCTGCCCAGTACTTGCTAACTGACCTGAGAGGCTCTGGTTTGGGGGTCCTTCTAGCATCCATGGCTCTGCTCCTTGCTCCAACTCGAAGATCACCTCGGGTTTGGTATTGCAATGCCCTGTTAGTAGGAAATAATGTAGGACTTTGTCAAACTGCTCAGTCAGGTCCTTTGAACAATGACAAGAGGTCGGCTTCAGGAGCTGTGCAGTGAAAGAGCCAATTTGAACCTTTCAGTGGAGAGGGGTGACACATTTTCCATGGACTGGAAATTTACAATGAATAGCACAAAACCTGTAAAGGCTTCCTGTATTTATCAAGAAGAAAGAAGTTTTGCTCACCCAGCGACACCAGGTTGCTGTAGGTCTCCAGCATCACGTCTCTGTACAGGGTCCTCTGAGCATTGTCCAGGTCCCGCCACTCCTCCCAGGTGAAGTCCACGGCCACATCCTCAAAGGATACCAAGCCCTGTAATGGCACATTTCTCCTCAACTTATCAGCCCTGGGACACAACAATGGGACCTTGGAATTCACTCTTCTGTATGTACGTGGTGTCTCACGTAAGACACATGAGATCAACGCATATGAGATGCTGGTTCTTTGTACTCTACAAGGTGGGAGAAAGAAAAAAAACAGTAGAAATATCCTTCTGCTGTAATAACTTAATTACTGAAAATAGTATGACAAAGTTTGTCTTTAAATCTAGAACCATTCTTGCTGTTAGGGATAAAATTATGAATAAAATTCTCCTCCTCCAAGGAGCTCATGATCTGGTAGGAAGATGTGAGTATAAATACATACTTGGAATAATGAGTTACAGGAACTAATTTAGACACAAGTTCAATGTAGACTGGGGTAAGAAAGCAGGAGAAAATGTAGTTCTATTTTGTATTATGAGGTTGTACTTCCTTGAAAAACTGAAGATGTTTAGTTCTTCCTTGTGAACCATGCATTCTTATGACTGTGAGGCAACAAGAGAAGTCCAGATACAAGGACACAAAAAACACACTCCACGTTGGTGCAACTACACACAGCCCATGTTTAGGTGAACAATCCTGGGCCGTGCTGAGAGGTAAATGCGATGCTGAAGGAACTGATTATGGAGCAATTCTGCACTTACCGCCCTGATGTAATTCTAGTAACGAAGCACTTCATGCACATATCATGTGTAAGCTACAGATGTACTTCAGTACCCCTGGGGGTTGATTCCAGTATCCCCTACGTACACCGAAATCCACGCATGCTCGTCTCTCACATAAAATGGTAAAATATCTGCATATATCCTACGCTATGTAAATACATGTTATGCTGTGTTCTTTAGAAAATAATGTCAAGAAAAAATTCTGTATATGATCAGTACAAAGGCAACCATCTTTTTTAAATTAATATTTTCAATCTGAGGTTGGTTGAATTCACGGATGTGGAATTCTTATGTACAGAAGATAACTATACTTATAAATTTAAAAAAATGTACACAGGCATTCTAAAATT
>NW_012151641.1:1111197-1113542 GCF_000956105.1 Propithecus coquereli | reverse complement strand
TTTTCCACATTCATTACATTCATAGGGTTTTTCCCCTGTGTGAGTTCTCTGATGTACAGTGAGAAATGGCTTCAGGCGAAATGCTTTTCCACATTCATTACATTCATAGGGTTTTTCTCCCGTGTGAGTTCTCTGATGTGTAATGAGATCTGATCTCTTGTAGAACGTTTTCCTACATTCATTACATTCATGGGGCTTTTCCCCTGTGTGAATTTTCTGATGCACAGTGAGGGCTGACTTCTGGGAGAAAGTTTTCCTACATTCTTCACATTCATACGATTTCTTGCCTGTGTGAATTTTCTGATGTACTGTGAGGGCTGACTTCCGGGAGAAGGTTTTCCTACAGTCATTACATTCATATAATTTCTCGCCCGTGTGAGTTCTCTCATGCATTGTGAGGTTTGTTTTTCCTAGTTCAGCTCTCTCCTCAGTTGATGTTATGCTGTTGCTGATGACAGTTTGCCACAAACATCTACCATGAGTTTCTTGGCTTCTCTTAATTCGGTCATCAACTATCTGGACATCTGAAGTGGAAAAAAAAGACACCATATCCATGAACCACATATAAGCATTTCTTAAGGAATGCTCATGTAAAGGTAAAGAAATTACTTCCTATTCCAGTGGCATTTTATGAAAATAAATACTGGATGTTGATTTTATAAGTGTGTGTGTGTGTGTGTGTGTGTGTGTATTTTACTACTGACAATGTAATGAAGTTCATTAATATATCTTCCAATATTAAATTGTTTTTCTTTCCATTCTAATGTTTTCCCTTTCTTTTTAATTCATAAGGAAATATTTGCTAATAACAGTCACTTACTGCCCAGTTGTAGTTTTCATTTAAGTGCTCATCACTTGCCATCTGTTTTCCCTCTCCTTTTTCTCTATTTTATTTATTCTTATAACAATGGCGTGTGTCTTGTGCTGGCATTTCTCTCAGTCTTCGACTTTGCAGATGGAAAGATTTTCCTGGATCAACTACTTGCAGGTGTAGGGGGAAGGCCATTTCCTGGTCTTGTAAGCAAGAATATGGCTTAGGGACTGGGTTTTGCATTTGTGTTTTAGTTTTCATTCTTCCCTGTGAATGGCTATAGGTATCTTGAAGTTTTTCCAATACAATCTCTTATTCCCCATGCTAGACAGTTTCCTGCAACTTCCCAATGTAACCCAACTCCTCTGCCTCTCAGAACCCTGACAGGCCCAGGAACCTTCTGTCCACCACCCTGGGCACCCCATTCCTGCTGCCCCACAGGATTTGGTTCTGCAATCCAGGCTGTGCCCGTAGTCTTAAAGGGAGTATTTTTGGCTCCTTCTGAGATCAATTGCCCTGACATTCTCCCTCCAATTTCTGGCCCAGGCACCACTGCTCGATAATTCACTGTTTCAGATGGCTTTTATATTTTTTGTTGGAGTTTAAGCTTTCTCTTAGTTTCATGGAAAATGAAGTCTCCTGTATATTTGCCATTCTTTTTGTTGTTTTAGAATAATTTCTACAAAGATAAGGGGAAAATACTAACTCTACTCCCAAACAGAAATCTGAGCTCTTCAACATAAAAGCCTTGGTTTTCTTGACCCTGGGACCCAGAATCTCCTGGTTCTCATCCCAAGTCAAGGCCCCCCTCATTTCCACACCCCTGTGCTGGTTCCTCCTCAGTGTCATGATTTCTGATATCAAGGTACATAGGGCTCACTCCTACACTCCTCATTTTCTTTCAACTCCCTGGGTGAACTCCTTTGTAAGTAAGGCATTGAATACTAGTTTTAAGCTACTGAGTTCCAAATTTGTATCTCCAATAGTGATGTCCACTCTCGAACCTATATTTTATATTCACCTATTATATGCCAAAACTGGAAAAGAATTAACTGGAACTGAATCTATGCCAAAGTAAACACTTAATAATCAAGCTAATAATGCCTCCTCTGACCATCCTTCCTAAATTATCACATTCCCTTACACTCATTCTCTCACTTTGGTTAAGTATTTCTCCTGCTTCTTAAAGAACTAGTTAACATACATTATTTTCTTGTTTATTTTTCATCAGAATGGAAGCTCCATGAAAAAGAGACACTATTTTGATCATTGTTATAATAATAAAATCACCAGTGCTTAAAATCTGCTCAATTAAGATGTGCTGAAAGAATAAATTGATGTAAGAATAAATGTCTGAGGGAAAACACCAGTCCATGGGAACAGAGGAAAAGAGGGCAATGGAGAATATTGACAAAATAAAAGCAAAGAAAAACATCTAAAAAGAGGAAGGCAGGCATTAGATTTTGGATAAATATTAATATAAGAAAATATTCAGCAAAATAAAAGGCCATGATATGTGAGTGAGAGCTATTCT
>NW_012151641.1:1086899-1109292 GCF_000956105.1 Propithecus coquereli | reverse complement strand
ACAGTGAGACTCTGTCTCAAAAAAAAAGAAAAAAAAATGACAACAAAGGATTTAGAATATTACATAAACTCAGCTCATGAAGCAGCAAGCAGGGCTTGAGAAGGACTCCAATTTTGAAAGAAGTTCTGCTGTGGGTAAAATGCCATCAAACAGCATCTCATGGTACACAGAAATCTTGTGAAAGAGTCAGTCGATACAGTAAACTTCATTGCTGTCTTATTTTGACATTGCTGCAGCTATTCTAGCCCTCAGCAAACACCACCTTGATCAGTCGGTAGCCCTCAGTGTGGAGGGCAGTCCCTCCACCAGGAAAAGATTACAACTCACTAAAGGCTCAGACGACTGTTACCAATTTTTAGCATTGAAGTATTTTTTAACTAATGTATGGTACCTTGTTATTATAGACATAATGCTAGTGCACACTTAGTAGACTGCAGTATAGTGTAAACACACTTTTACATTCACTGGGAAATAACAAAATTCATGTGATTCGCTTTACTGCTTTTGCCTGGAACTGAACCCACGATCTCTCTCAAGTACGACTGTACTGTACAGTATATTTAAAAATTTGTAAAATGGTGTGTCTTTTGGCATATAAATGGTCTTATCCTTATGAAAAGGGGGAAGGGTGGAAACTGTTGATTGTGATGGTTATGTTTATGGCATTGTTTGTGGTGATGGTTCCATGGGTGAATACTTATCTTCATATTCATCAAGACGTACACATTAAATATGCACTTTTGTATGCCAGTACCTCAATTTTTAAAATTATATAATTAAGAATTAACAATGAATACATATTTGCTAATTTATCAGTATATGTTAATTTTATTATTAGCCTTTATCTTCAAGTCTAGGTTGCTGTGTGAATACATTGAGGTGGCCATATTTCCTAAACCAAAATACATGTATCTCTGGAAATTTTTTCTGGAGTTTAAACTTGGGAGTGTAAGATGTTTTATAATATTATAACAATTGAACCACAATTCATTATGTGTTTAATTAATCACTTTTATTGGAAACAATAAAATTATACTCCACTGGGACAAAAAATATCTGGACACGAACAAAAATGAAAATACAACATTCCAAAACTCATGGGATGCAGCAAAGTGGTGCCAAGGGGGAAACTGACAGCTGTAGATGCTTACCTTAAAAAGGACAGATCTCAAATCAATAACCTAACTTCACACCTTAGGGAACTAAAAAAAAAAAAGAACTAATGAGAAACCAAAAACAAGGGAAGAAAATAAGAGATTAGAGACAAACAAAATATAGAAAATAGAAAAAAATGAATAAACCCAACACCGAGTTGTTCAGTCTTTCACCATGGGAACCCTCTACACTGTTGGTGAAAATGAACTGTATGTGATTTTGTAAAATGTAATACAGCTATGGAAAACAGTGGAGGGGTTCCTCAAAATATTAAAAATAGAATTACCATTTGATCCAGCAATCTGACTTCTATACATACAGTTGATCCTTGAACGACACAGGTTTGAACTGATGATCCATTTGTATGTGGACTTTTTCTAAACAAGTGAGAATAAAGAATTGTGGGAAGTGAAACCCGTGTAAACCAAAGGCTGACTGTACATGTGGGTTCCATGAGGCTGCCTGCAGGACTTGAGCACACTGACGGATTGATGTATACCCGGAATAATCATAGCAGGATCTCGAGGAGGTATCTGTACACCCATGCTCACAGCCAAGAGACGGAAGCAACCCGTCAAAGAACTGGAGCAGGTGCCCTCTGGGACAAGTTACTGCTCCCACCAGTGCCTGCAGGGTGCCTCCTGCAACCCACCACCCATCTGGAGGGGAGCACCCCCCGTATTCCTGCTGGTCTCCTTGCTGTGTGCTGTGAGTGGAGGGGCAGATGACTGGCCACCAGGACCTAATCTGGTTGGGCTTTCAGCCATGCTGTAATAGGAAAAGATTTCTGGAGTTCTTGAGAGGGGCATGGTATATTTTGCACATTGGAGAAATGCAAAATATTTGTGGCCAGAGGGCAAACTGGTTTATTAAAGATTGCTGTAAATACCTACCATCTCTTTTCCCGAGAGGTAGAATCTAGCTGCCCTCCAGCTGAGTTGGGGCTGCTCTTAGTGATGAGCTTGACTCAGAGAATGTGGTAGAAGAGATGCTCTGGGAACTCTTGAGGGGAGATCCTGAGATCTCACAGCTTCTGCCTGGGCCTCCTGGACACCTGCTCTGGGAGAAGTCAGATGAACCTGACCACCGTGAGACTACCAGACTAGGAGGATATCCATGCTGGCCGCAAGGAGGGGGCTGGATGCCTGTTCAATGTCCCCAGACACAAGTGTCCTAGCTGAGATGCGACACCATGAAGCAGATCAGAGGCATCAAGAAGCAGCCAAGCCACACTGCCTCATTCAGTTTGCTGACCCATAAACTTCTGACATAAGAACAAATAAGAACAAAAAAAATAAGAACAAATTCTTGGGTTAAAGCAGTAAGTTTTGTGGTAGTTTGTTACGCAGCAGAGACCTGGAAATTGAAAAAGTTATTAGAGATCCTAGGTAGTACCTTGGTTTGAAACATGAAGTGTGGGCTTTTGAATGGGTGCAGCAGAGAAAGATGAAGCTTTCTTGTCTCCTTTGGTGCTTAAAAGAGAACAATCTGGAAAATAGAAGGCCACAGGTTTCTCACTCTGCTCACGCTGCCCGCAGACACCGCTCCGCCCGCGTCACCTCGGACTCCAGCACCCGCTCGCGGAGCTTCTGGAACCAGCTGTTCCTGAAATCCACTCCGGCCCTCCGGGCAGCCAGCGTCTTCCGACTGCGGCCAGCGCGGCCCGAGCCGCCCTCCCGGACCGGCCCAGGCCGCGGCCCGCCTGAGAGCTGTCTTGTCTCTGCTCTCACCGAGTCAGGGGACAGCCAGGCCGACCCCCGGGCCCCTCGTTCACCCGGCACCAACCTTCAGGGACACAGACCCAGGCCCACACCCGAGGACAGCAGCGCGAGCACCGCAGAACCGGAACCCAGGGCGGAAGACGGCAGGCGTGGGCGGGGCTGCGCGTGCGCAGAGGGAACCCGGAAGCCCCGCCCCTGGCCCTGGGCTACGCGCGCCTTGGAGGAGAGACCACACTTCCCAGAAGGCTTTGCGGCCCCCGCCGGACCCAGGGGCGATCGGGTTACCAAGGAGACCAGCACCAGCGGGCTCCGGGCCGATCTCCATCCGCGTGACGGAGACGGGGAATCCGGTTCTCCATTAAAGCCAGGTTTGACTGCCGGGAACACTGTGGGAACCGTGGGGAACTCGAATGTGGGCCAATTAGTCGGTGATAAGTCGCCTTACTTTAAAAAATCTGGTACAGGTAATGCAGTTATAGAACAGGCACTCTTTATAGATACATTCTAAAGCATGTAAAATGTGTTTATTTCAAGTTTGTTAACAAATTAATGAGAAATTACAATGGAAGTCTCTTCCATTAAAGGATGTTTATTCTCGCTAAGCTGATTCGTGGGTCTTCAGTGGGTTCTGTTACACAGTCGGAGGAGAAAGCGCTCGCGCACCTGCTTGACTAGAGCAGCAGCCGCCTAGGGCAGGTGCACCTGTAATCCTCGTGCCAGTTCACACTTCCCGCAGCTGGCAATTACTTGCCCCGAATCTCCCAAGTTCCATCCATCCATCCATCAGATCTGTACATAATATATTGATTTTTGTGACATGGACCTGAACTTTGCCTTTCTGTCCGGTTTTTGCCACATACCAGGCAAGGAGTTCTGCACAGCGCTTTCTCAGAGCTCCGGCTACCAACGAAATTCCTCTTTAAACAGGGAAATGCCGGCTGGAGTGATCAGGGTTGATGGCTTGAGCGGTGGAAAGGGGGCGGGTGAAAGGGGGATAAGGTTTTGGGGTGGTTGGGTGGGGGTGTGTAGAGAGGCTTGACTCTTGCCCAAACCTGTCCCTGGTTTTGTCTTTTCCTAACGTTTTCCCTGCCTTGTTCAAATCCTGTATCTTTCTCTCTGATCCTACAATTGCCCCTCAATGACTCTATTCTGCAGATCTTGGGAATTGAGTCTTGACTCTCCCAGAACCCCGTTGCCTCAGACTGTGGAATCTCTAGCCTTCCTTTCTTATACCCTTGGAGCCCAGTCCTCTCTTAAACACTTACTGGTGTGACATCTGGGGATCCTTTAAATACAGAATGATTGGCAGGGGCTGGGTGGGGAGAATCAGTGCCAGATATTGGACCTTGTAGGACATGGACGGCCATTCCCTCTCTTTGTGTGCTTCAATCTTCTATCCATAAAAATGGAGACAGTAATATGCATTTGGTTGTGTAGACCTCACCCTGAGCCCGCCTCTAATAATGTAAAGGCCAATAATGCCATCCGTCCCCCACCCTCCCCATCGAGGGAAAGGCCCCAGAGCCGAGGGGAGGAGGCTCCGGGATGATACCTGGGTGTTTCCAACACTTGACATGCATTTTAGTTTTCACTGTTCCAAGGTTGTACTTCTGTTGTTAAAGTTATTCCCGAGTATTTTGTTTTTGGTTCTATTGTAATTAGAATTATTTCTTTAATTCCATTTTTCATGGTTCATTTCTTGTGTACAGAAGTACGGTTGAGGCCTGCCTGAGATCCCCTGCCTGGGCCAGGCTGCAGGGGTGGGATCTCAGCCCTCAGCCCCTCATGCCTGTGTGTTTCCATGTGGGTCAGCACAAGACTCTCTAGGAATCCCATGTGAGTCCCTTGAAGCCACTTCTTCTCCCACTTCTACATCCTCCCTGGCAGCACCAGGCCCAAACCACAGGGCCATCCCCAGGCCTCCTCCCTCTGACCTGCCACAACCAGTGCCAGCCCTGGTGGTGCTAAGGTCAGCATCGCGGTCCTGCTGCCCTCCTGCGTCTGCTCCGTAGTCAGGAGGAGCCCAGGTGAGACCAAGGTCGAGTCTTCCATCGATGTCCATGGTGTGTCTGGGAGCACCACAGTGGAGACCAGAGCAGCCAGTGTTTGTCCTCGGGAGTCCCAGGCACCAAGCAAGAGAATAGACAGAGTGGTCCGTTGCGGGGCATGGCGGGGACAGACCTGTAGAGCGGCCGCTGGTGCCTGATCCTCCAGATACAGGCCAGACTGTAGTGTTGGCAGCTTTCTCTGGTGTAGATATTTGCCCCAGGGCTGACTTCAATGAAACCAAATTTATGAATATTGGTCTTTTTTTTAAAAAATGGTGTCTACTCTGTCACCCAGCCTGGAGTGCAGTGGCATTATCTAGCTCACTGCAGCCTGGAACTCTTGGGCTCAAGGGATTCTCATGCCTCAGCCTCCCCAGTAGCTGGGACTACAGGTGTGCACCATGATGCCCAGCTAAAATTCCCGAGCACCAACAATCCATGAACCTCTGTACCACAGCACCTTGGGGGTGTGGGGTGACAGACGTCCAAGGGGAGGGAATGGCCAGTGCAGAGGCCTGGGGCGTGACGGTGGCTGGTGGGCATGGAGGGGCAGAGCAGTGAGACGTGGTGAGGCAGCAAATGACTGGATCCAGGTCGGCTGCTCTGAGGACTGGGGGAAGCTGGGAGGTGTGGACCAGGCTCCTTTCTGCTCCCAGAGTCCAGAGGGGCTGGCCGGGGAGATTGTGCCCTGGACAGCAGCAGGCAGCAGCTGCCTGAGGAAGGTGAGGCTGGGGCAGCAGGTGGCCCTTGTCTGTCCCTTCCCACCGTAGAGGAGCTGGTGGGACGTGAAGCATCGGCAGTGCTCCCTGTGTGGCCCGCGGGCCTTCCACTGTCACCGAGGGTCTTCCTCTGCAGCCAGGAGGAAGCGCTGGGGTGAGATGTGCAGGTGGAGGAGCGGCAGAGGGGAGGCCAGCGCCGACACCCCCACCATGGCGAGCTCTCGCTCTGTTAGCACCAGCCGGAGCCGACTGTTCAGAAGCACCTGGCTTCTCCCCCCCGCCCTCCTGCATCCTCTCCCGGGTGCCCCTGCGCGCGGCTCCCCTTCCCTTTCCTGGGTGAGCGGAAGCTCCCTGTGCTTCTCGCACAGCCTGCAGGACTGTGAGCCAAGTAGTTCTCTTTTCTTTATAAATCACGCTGCCTCAGGAGTTCTTTTAGAGCCACACAAGTGGACTGGGACAGAGTTGGTACCGAGGAGTGGCTGTTGCTATGAAGACACCTGAGAAGGTGGAGGCAGGCAGCAGGCGGAGGCTGGGGGACGCTGAGGGGCTCAGGAGGAGACAGGAAGATGAGGGAAATTTGGAGCTTCCCGGAGATGGGTTAAGTTGTGACAAAATGCTGCTAGACATCTGGACGGGGAAGGCCGCCGAGGTCTCAGATGGAGATGAGGAGCCCATTGGGTCTGTGCCCCAGCGCTGTGTGGAAGGCCGAACTTAAGCGCGATGACCTAGGGTACCTGGTGGAAGAAATCTGTAAGTGGCAAAGCCTTCGAGGACTGGCGTGGCTGCTCCTAACAGCCTCCTGCCAGACGCGCAGGAAACGAGCTCCCTAAGGGCGGAACTTGTGGTTGAAAGGGAAGCAGAGCTAACAATTTGGAAAATCCACAGCCTGGCAGCATGTTAGAGAAGGAAAGTGCGTTTTCAAGAGAGGAGTCCCAGAGCGTGGCTGAGGGCACAGGCTGCTGGAGGGATGGCGTGGATGGAAGGGCCCGGGGGCTAACGGCGGACGGCAGGACGAGGCCCAGAGCATGTCAGAGATCTCTGAGGCTGCCCCTCCCGCCAGGCCCGGAGGGTCTGCGCCCACCCTGGGATGATTTCTTTCATGCCTTCAGGTGGGTGTGAACTTCACGGATGCCCAGAAACAGCAAAGAAAAATGAGGATCGGTGCGCTGGGTTGGAAAGCCGGTCAGTCCCATGCTGTCGTGCCCCGGCTCGCTGGGAAAAAGATGGGTCTTTTGAGACCACGTGTAGTTTCTGCTCTCACGGACACACATATATAACTTGTGTGTGTCCCTCACACTGTGGTGGAACTCCTCAGTGTGCAGGAAGTCAGTCAATCAGGGCCTCACTTGTCTGCGTCCGAGGCGTGTTTCAAATTCCCGGAAATGCCTCACCGTTTAAGGCCAGTCATGGGAGTCAGGCTGCAGCTCTAGGGTCAAAGGGCGTGGAATCAAGGGCAAGGTGAGTGTGAGTTGTCACCTCCATTTGGGAAGCTGGCCGTGGTAGACACCAGATAATCTCCCACCATGGGCACAGACTAGAGAAATGCCCATACGTGTGCACCATGGTAACATACGGGCCTAGCCGGGTGCTAAGTCTTACGTGTCCATTTTAGCAAACAGTAGAGAACGCAGGTTTTCGGTAGAGACCGTGTGTGCTGGTTTGAATGGGTCTCCCGCAGTTCGCGTGTTGGAAACTCAGTCTTCCGTGCAGCAGTGTGAGAGGTGGGACGTTTGAGAGGGGATGAATTCGGGCGGGCTCTGCCCTCGTGGGAGGGTTAATGTTGTTGCTGAGGGAGTAAGTTTGTTCTCCCAAGTGCGGGCTGTCATAAAAGCGAGGTCGGCCCTGCCTTGCGCCAGGGGATGACCCAGCACGAAGCCTCCCCACACGCCGGCACCGCGCCCTCGCACTTCCCCGCCTCTGGAGCCACGAACTAAATAAATTTCCTTTCCGTGTAAACTACCCAGTGGGGCGGGGGAGGGGGGGTTCTTCTATTGCAACTTAAAACAGGCCAATGCAGAAAACTGGTGCTGGGAAGCGGGGCTGTTGCTATGACAAGTGCCCGAACTCGTGGAAGCAGCTCTGGGGCCGGGCAATGGGTGGAGGCTGGAACGTTTGAAAGCGAGTGCTGAAGACAGCCGGTGTGGCCGTCAGTGAGGCGTCGGGGGGCGTCTGGTACCATATCGGGAGGAGAGAAGACTAGGGAGAGCCTGGGACTGCTTAGAGGTTGCTTTTTCTACCAGAGCGCTGGTGGGAATGTGGGCAGTGAAGCCCATTTCGATGGGGTCTCGGACGGACATGAGGACAAGGTATGAGGAACTGGAGCGAAGGCCACCCTGCTTATGCATTTGCAGAGGGCTTGGCGGAGTTGCGCGGACGCTCTAAGGCTTCATGGAAGGTGGAATTCAAGAGTGATGAACTTTTTCAGAACCAGGAACTAATCACTCTCTGCAGTTTGGGTCAGAAAGAGGCCAATGTCCACACTCTAAGGTCTACCTCTCCTCTGTGAGCAATCAAATGTCACCTTGCACTATGGTGAGTTCCTGGCCAAGGAGGACATTTGTGGCTTTTGCTGCCCTGAATCCAGTTCACAACTTCTCTTTGGGAGAATGACTCTTTCCCAACCCTCAACCCCTGATCTTTCCTTGTAGCTGGGCCTCCAGGCCCCCAGAGTGGCATGTGACAGTCGGCCAAGGAGACTAAATTCTGACACTGTTTGAACTATTGGGGAAGGGGACACCAATCTGTAAGTACAGAGGGCTGGAGCACTGCAGGCATTTTGTCATCATGAGGAGAAGAGCCTGCCTGGGAATGACATAACACCAGGGCTGGACTACAGTGAGGCCAGTGAGGTACCTGGGATGAAAAATTTAAGGAGGTATCACTCTCAGGGTTGCACAAGTGCAGGTGGGCCCTGGGCTGAGATGGGGAATAAAACAGTTCCTGATGACGTCTGAGCTCCTGGGTCCAGCTGTGCCTGAAGCCTGTTGACTCCTAAGTTATTTGGTGTGTGAAGCGGCACATTTTCTTTTGCTCAAGCCAGTTGGAGTTGGATTTTCTGTTTCTTGCAACCAACAGAGCCCTTATAATATACCTGCCCCTGTGGTACTCCCCGCTAGGTAGGGAGGAGGCGCTTGGCCAGTCTCTTTGCCTGAGAATCTTAAAATGGTGTCCCAATGTCAGAGCACCTGTCTCCAAGATCTCTATATTCTTCTCCTAAGGGGCCTGCTGTGTCTCACTGCAAGTGGAACTCCTCCTGTTCACCTTTGCGGTCCCCAAAGTCCCCCAGGTGGGACTGTCCTGCCAGCTGGGCTGATCTGGGGGCCCCCCCATCCAGGAGCGGTCAGCAGAAAGCCAGGAGACCACCGAGAAGAGGCGTGAGGTCGAGGGGGGCTGTTTTAGTTTCAGAGGAACCCGCAGTGCAGAGAGATGACAGGTGGTTGTTAGAAAAATGTGTGTGATGGTCTCAGGCCTAGGAGGGCAGCGTGTCTGTGGTTCTAAAATGAAATTAAGTTTTCTGAAAGCTGAGGCTGCTCGTGGCGCAACCCTCGTAAATATGCATGGGGTTTCCAGGTGAGAGCCAAGGGGTGGGCCAGGCATTCTCCGCCTGCCTGTGCCACGTCTCTGTGCCGCGAGGCCCTAAGCATCCCAGGACTGGGGTGGCCTGGGGGGAGGACATTCTCCATATTTTGTCTGCCCCTCCCATGCCCTCTTCCCCCGGCCACAGGCTTACTTTTGTGCTCACAGCCGATACATTTTGAATAAAAGGTTGTGTTCTGATAAACACGCATAAACCATCCTGTATTGCAGAATTACAGAGAAAACCAGAATTTCCTGTAAGAGACACAATAATGCCTCCTAAAGATGTTCATGTCCTGATCCCCCAAACCTGTGCTTATGTCACCTTATGTGGCCAAAAGAACTTTGCCGACGTGATTAAATTGAGGACCTCGAGGTGGGGGTATCATCTGGGGTTATCTGGGTGGGTCTAATGTAGTCAGAAGGGCCCCCGTGAGAGGCAGGCAGGAGGGTCCGCGTCTGGCGGCAGGCAGAGGTTGGAGGTCGGAAAGGGGCCGAGAGCCAGGGAATGCTGGCGGCCTCCAGGTGCTCGAAGAGGCCACGGATTTCCCCCTGGAGCCTCCAGGAGGTGGACAGCCCTTCCCGTCTCAAGAATCGTAAGGGGCCAAGTCTGTGTTTCTGTCTGTTACCAAGTTAGCGGTAATTTGTCACAGCAACTGCAGGAAGCCTGTCCTCTTACTGTGTAAATAACCGCAGCAGTGTGCTTGGCAACTGTACCCGCAGGTGCTGAGAGATGACGACAGATGCCCCTGGCCCAGGTGTGACCTCTGGGGCTGCAGGGGATGACCTACAGAAGGGGCTGGCCGGAGGGAGGGAGGGAGGCTCAGGCCCGGCTCCTCTCCATGCGGCACCTGGGTTGGAGACCTCCACGCTGGCTAAAGCACTGCCGGGTGCTCCAGGAAGTGTTCTTGGTTAGGATGCCACACTTGCAACCTCAGAGATCTCTGGGGCGGATTGAAAAGTAGGCTAGGGAATCCCAACATGTGATGGAAACACAAAGGGGGCACCGCCCTTCACCCTGTAAAATTCCACTGTGCCGCCTTTTGCTCACCTGGCCCCACCTGCACTGCCTCAGACTGGCAGGATTTACCTCTGTTTCTGTGGCTCTGCCCTCCCTGGGAAGAAGGACTCCTCTGCCGACACTCCTTTGCACCCTGTCTACGTGGAAATCACAATAAACGGGGTTTGCGCAATCTATTTATGCAAAACACTGAGTTTATTGCTCACTAAGATTGAAGTCTACAGCAAACCTCGCTTTGCTGGTCTACTGCGTAGCACATTGGGAGGATGTGTAGTTAATGATACAGTATGAACTAGATAGCTCGGTTCTTATAATAATTTTGTTATGGTCAATCTAAGCCTAATGTCCTTTTTTCATAGTATTTTCTGCTATCCTAAATCTTTCCTCTGAAAAGCAATAATGGGAAGGCCATCAGCAGAGCTTATGGGAGACGGTCGTGCTTAAAGCAACCCCGATTAGCGGATGATGGCACTGCTGCCCCTTCGGAATGAGCTGGCGCTGGAATGTTCCCTGGCCCAGTGATTTGCACTCCATCTGCAAGGCCACCGGCTCTGACCGTCAGCGCTCCTGACGGACGCGCCTCCCCGACTCTGGCACCCGCAGGCTGAGGGCAGGGGACAGCGGCTTTGCCACACTGGCCCTCTCCTTTCCCTTTGCTGCCCAGGGTGGGCTACAAAGGGGCGAGACGCCCGCTTGCAGAGGCCTGTGCTGAGGCGGGCCCCGAGCAAACACCCTGCACTGCCGTCTGGTTCATTCGCGAGATTTTCAGAGGAGGTTCTTCAGGCACGACTGGACACAGGCAGGCACAGCCAATTCTTCTAGCACTTTCTGCAGCTCTGCCAGTAATCCGAGGGGGACTCTTTGTGCTATGTCCAGGCTGATGGGAGTTCCCTTTGTTGAGGACGCCCACCCCAGCAGCACGGTCAGCCGAAGGTCTCCCTGGCTACGCTCCTGGGCCATGTGCAGGGCGCTGCTTGGAGGGCCGGACGTCCTGCCCAGAGCATTTGTCTAAAGCCTCACATGTTAGAGCAGCATCATTCCCCAAGCTCGGGGGGTCACCCGGATTCACAAGGCGTGGGAGTCCTGCCCAAGGTGACAAAGGAGGTTTGAGCTTCTGCGAGTTGTCCCTCCCTCCGAGGCCGTGAGTAGAAACAGGAGGGTGTCAGATAAGCTTAGAAGCTCCAGGAGTTACAAAGTGCAGAGGGTGACACCAGTCCATTGTGTTTGTTTCCTTGGGCTGACTTTTCCCTCACAGTTCTGGAGGCTGGAAACCCAAGTTCAAGGTGTTGTCTAACGTGTCATCAGAGCACGTCTCACCTTTCCCTCTGCTGCTGTCGTTCCCGAGGTGCAATAGGGAAGTGATTATCAAAGAGATGAATTGTGGGAGCTGATGACGTCATACACAAATGTTCACTTCTCAATTGTCTTAAATTCAGCAAAATACATGATGGTGGATCTGTGCGTTCTGCCAGCATTATGGAATCCACACTCGTGTCGTGGACACGCGCCAATCAACATCGTCAACAGTCGTCAATAAAAATGAATCTTTTGGATTTTGTAGGAAGGTGCCCTTTATGCTCTGTTCTCCTTTAGTTTTAGGGAGAGGTGTTATATTGGTTTGTTATAAATTTCAACAGCAGATGCATTTGTTCTCCCTGATCAATCTTGGATATTCAAATATTTCTTGGCCAGGTGGTGTCCTGCTGGCGTTTTACGGACACTTGAACCTGGAGTTGATTTTACTTCACTAATCCCGGGACCCGGGACTCAGAGAACTCATCTTTTTATTTTTTTATTTTCTATTTTATTGTGGTAAAATACACATAAAATTTGCCATCTTAACCCGTTTTAAGTGCACGGTGCAGTGGCATCAGGCACATTCGCAGTGTTGTGCAGCCGTCCCCTTCCTCCACCCACCATCTCTAGAACTTTTTCACCCTCTCAGACAGACTCCCTCCCGGTTAAACACTGACTTCCTGTTCCCTAAGCCGTCTTAGGGCTCAAATCATTTGCCCACCAAAGGCCGTTTGTACAGCTGACAGCGTGTGAACAATGCTTGTATTGGCACCGAACGTGACATTTGACGATTTCCCCAGGGCTTGAGGCCGCAGGTGCGGCCCTGCCAGCTCCCTGGCTGTGGGGCGGGGCCTGTGCTCAGTGGCCGCGATGAGCCAGCCCACCTGGTCACACTCCCAGTCCTCTCTGCCTCCCACCCACTGTCACTTACCTTCTGTATGCCTCTGTCTGATACTCTGGGACGTGGAGACTGATGAGTCCTCCTTCCGGATAGTGTGGGATGAATTGTCCTCCCATATAGGTCTGCATACAGTAAGTGCTCAGTACATGACGTAGGAGATGTATGCATAAGGTGGAGTGTGCAAATGAGTGCTCTGTAGATGGTGTGTGTTCCCAGTGGCACCGCTCCCTCCGGAAGCAGGGTTTCCGGAGCCCAGCGTTCAGGCAGTGCCGTCCCTGGGTGAAGCTTCCTCCAACACAGGGGTGCGCGGTGTCCACCCCACCCTCGGGCCAACGAGCCTTTTTTGCCTTTTCCTGGGTCCACAGATTACCCAGCCCTGCCCGTGGGGGTGGAGATAAAGCTGCTCCTTTCCCGCCAACGTCTGGTGCGTCCCCTGCAGACCCAGGCGACGAAGGGCGTTGGCCCTTCACGGCGGGCAGGTGGGTGGGCGCACAGAGCCCGCCAGCTTCCCTGGGCTGAAAGCAAATGGATCTTTAACTTCAGGTCTAAAAAAACTTGTAAGCAAGTGATTTGACCTTTGGTTCTAGCATTTGCTGCCATGTCCTTTTATTATCTGCCAAGGCGGCAGCTCCCCAGGGTGGCCCTGCCTGACAGGTGGGGGCTGGAGAGACTGGTTTCTACCGAGGCTGGTGACATGCAGCGCAGAGGTTCTGGCCTGCGGCACCGGACGTTTGCTCCTTACACGGCTGCTGGGGAGGCTGGACGCGGCTCACGGTGATGTGGGACTGAGCCGTCGGCTGGGGAGAGCGGACGGGGTTCCAGCAGAGTGAATGAGGGACCCTGATGCAGTTAATAGCCCTTCCAAGGAGAGTCACCGCATGGACATCGGTCCCCCACTTGTAAAATGAGGGGTCTCTGATCCTTTCATGAGAAAGGGTCCTGTTTTTCATTATCCATCCACGGAATCCACGTTCTAAGCAAAGAGGCATTTGTGTGCGTGTACACACACACACACACACACACGCACGCATACACACACACATGCACACACACACGTACGCATACACACACACACACGCACACACACAGGGTTTGTAGAAACAAGATGATGTTGCACAAGGCGTCGTCTCTGTCTTCACTGTGTGCGTGGAAGCCGGCTTATACCGTCGTTATTAATGGCCGCATTAGGGTTCCACTGAATAATCAATGTATCATCATTTCCATAACCACCTCCATAATCACGGGTGTTTGGGTTGTTTCACCGTGATTCGAATATTTATCTTTTGCGCGGCTGTCTAGTGATCTGCCTGGGACGGGTTGCCAGGAAAGGCACGCTGGGCCCACGGGAATACGCGTGTTAGCCTGGATTTCCGTTGCTCCACTGGCCTGCGTCGTGGCCGTCTCCATGGCCCTCCCGGTGGTGGCGCACCTGGAAATCTTTGCCCCTCCCATACGTGGGCAGTGAAGTCCATGCTCCTTTTACACTGGAGTCTTTGAAGCATTCTGTCGCTGTCCTCAGGACTTTAAAGCCGCTCCCCTGTGCTGCTCACTTCCTCACAGCGCGGGGGACCAGCTTGTCCCGCGCTTCCTGTTTGACGCGTTCGGAGGCCTGGTCCTCCCTCGCTGGCCGCGCGGGCACCTGGATGGGAGGCGCAGGGAGGAGGGCAACAATGGGATCTTTATGTCAACAGCAAGGTGTTGGAAATCATTGGGGAAATAAAAATCGGATGCGTCACCATCCCTCCTCGATCAGGGCCGAGTCGGCGGCACGGCGCAGAGAGGGTGACAAATGGCCAGCAGCGGAGGGTGGGTAAGTGGTGGAAAAGATTTATGATCGCTCGCTCCTGCGCGAGAAGGACGGGGAGGCCGTGATGAGAGAAGTTGAAGGGCATTTAATTTAAAAAGAACTTTCTGGCCAGCCGTTGAGTGCGCTGCGAGGAGGAAGCGCCGTGTGCGGAGACGGCCGCTCCCTCTCAAGCGTGACGGCAAATTCGCTTCCTCCTGATCCTCTCAGCATCCTCCGATGCTCGAATCACGTCCACAGAGGCGGGTCTGTGGAGACAGCCCTGCTGCTCAGGGAGGACGGGCCCACACAGGCGTGGACAGACACACGCAGGGGAGCCCAGCGAGGCCAGTTCTGCCAGGGGCTGGGCTGGGCCCCCCACGTTGGCCCTCGCAGCCCCCAGGCCTGCTCAGTCCCCCACTCCGTTCTGTGCCTCCCACCCGCTTTCCTCCTGGCAGCTGCACCCCGCCGGTCCCTGCTAGAGACTCCCCAACAAGAGCTCCCCGAGCCCAGCTTCCTGCTGCCGGGGCTGGGTGGGGACGAGGCTGAGCAGCCGTCCCTTCGGACTACACTGGCGCCTCTGACCTCACGCCCACGGCGTCCAGAGCCTTGCAGAGGCAGCCGACTCTGGCCCGCACTTCTAAGGGAGGCCTTCTGACCCCGCCCAGGAACCTGCTCGAAACTCTGGGGAAGAGACACAGGAGACCCGAAGAGGACATGCCATGGTGCCCTGGCTGGGACGGGGGCATGAGGCCCCCCCGGGCAGGCTGGACTCAGGGGAGGAATGACCACCTAGGGCCTGGCTGGAGGGGGGTGTGCCAGACCCAAGGTGGGACCACGGTCAAGGGTCTGGCCTTTTTACCTGGCGGGAGCCCTGCACCTGGCGGGCCCTGGCCGGCCACAACCCGGAGACCCCAGCCCTGTGGGGATGCCCCGGCAGGGCCAGCCCGTCCCAGCACCGGCCTCCTGGGAAGAGCTGACGGGGCCGTGGAGCAATGCGAGGTCTTGGGGGTGGGATCGCTTTGAAAATCCCTCTGTGGTTGTCAGGTGTCCTGAGGAAGGTTTGGGTTGAGTGAGGACGTGTCCCCTGCCTGCCCTGCGGATTTCTGAGGGGGGGCTCCTGGCTGCCACTCGGAGGGGGAGCACTGAAGGACGTAGGTCGGGGCTGCTCCCTGTCCGTGCGGGTTCTGAGGACGGACGTTCCCAGACCACGTCCCCCTGCTGGGACTTCTGCCTAAACACAGAGCCTAGTGTCAGGTCCCTCCGAGAGCACCGTGTCTCTTTGTTCTGACTTTGTCAGAAGTCACCTTGCATTTTAATGACAGAGTATTCCTTCAGGACTATGGCTTTGTTGGTTAATTGAGTGTCACTGGTATTTTTCTGAAAAATACATTTTTTTCCAAAATGTGGTGTTATATTTAGCTTTTCAACAAATTGCCTGAAACCTTTCTCACCATTGTGTTTTATTGTTCATAAATTGAAAATCTTGATATCTGTAATTATCTCTTTTCTATAGACCATACTATCATAATTAACCTAGTAAATCCAGAGACAATTCTTCTAAATGGGGGGTTGTTTTAACTTTTTTGCCTCGGGGAGATGCGTATACATTCCAACAGAGCAGGGCTCAGGAGAGGGCGGGCCGCTGCTGGTGTCTTTCGGCTTGACCCTGTGCTGAAGGGTGGAGCTCGGACCAGCTCTGCTGTGCCTCTCAGGCCGCGAGGCCCGGCCCCGGCAGAAGCTGGGAGCAGAGATGGGGTCCACCCCGCCCAGCTGGACTTACTTTGCTGCAGCTCTTACTAATACTACTTTATTAAAATAAAAAACGTGAGGCAAACGCTAAACTGGAGGGACCCCGGGCGAGCAGGTACCGACTGGATGGCCCTGGGCAGAGCGGGAGGTGGGTGGGCTCAGTGCTCCCCGGAGCAGACCTGGGCACACAGTGCACCTGGGGGTCACCTACCTCGGCCGCTGCAGCTGGCCCAAGACCTACAGAGACTCTGCGGGGAGAGGGTTCTGGAAGGATTCTGGAAGAAGGCCTGGCATGACCAGGGGTGTCAGGCTGCTGCTCGTGCAGGTGGGGAGGGAGGCCGTGTGCCCCCCCACCCCGTTCTGGTCCTAAATGCAGACGGTGCAGCAACGCCCTGTTCATGGCATCGCAGACCTGCCCGGGCACTTCCTTAGACTCTCCAAAATGCAGTGGTCAAAGGTCGCGCCCACTGCCCGGAAGTGTGTCCTCCATCTATGGCGGTGCCAGCACAGCCCTTTCCGGAAGGCAGGTTCCTGGTCAGACTTCACTTCTCAAATGAACCGTGTGGTGGCTTCCGAGGGCGACCGTGACGAGTTACCAGGGACTGAGGGGCTGAGCACAGCAGATACTCGCGGTCTCGCAGTTCCGGAGGCTGGAATCCAAGATCAAGCTGTGGGTAGGGCTGGCTCCTTCTGGGCGCTGCAGGAGCACCTGTTCCGTGGCCCTCCCCGCTCTGGCAGCCACCCCCGTCCTCGGCTTGTGGACGCATCCCCGCTCCTTTCTCTTATGGGGACACCCGTCATTGGATTTAGGGTCCACCCTAGACCCAGAATGATCTCATACTGACATCCTTAACATGGTCACGTCTGCAAAGGCCCCATTTCCAAATCGGGCCACACTCACAGATGCGGGGGTTGAGACGTGGGTCCACAAGGGAACCCGCTACCCTCGACTTCCACATCTTCCCTTGAACTGCTGTGTTTCCAAGCTGAGGGGTTGGATCATAGCCCAGCTGGAAGGCAGCCACCAGCAGGGTCTGTTCTCGGGAGGCAGCCTCAGGGCTGGGTGGGCTGGGTGTTCCCGCAGCCAGACAGCTGGGGCTGGGGCCACGGCCAGCCCTGGCTCCAGGTCAAGGAAGCCCATGGCCACCCTGCCCCGAGTCCCTGCTACCTTGCCCTCAGAGCCTGTGCACGTGGCTGGGGCCAGGCTGTTTTCCAGCATCTTCCCTGACAAGCTTCATCCTCAGGGATATTTTTCTACGGCAGAAATGGAGACAAACAGAAACAACTGTATGGGGACTTTTTTCCTCTTTCTGAATGTGACATTAGAAAACACAAGAAAGTTAAACTACACCCTGAGTTGGGGGAGGGTGGTGACAGTCCTGTCTGTGTCTCCAGGTTGGAAGTGATGGATTAGCTCTGCATTGTCGCCGAGGAGGCTCAGCGGCCGGGCGGCTATGGGGAGGGCGCTGGGCGCTTCTGCCGGCAGAAGAAGCCGCTCCCTCCCGCTCGGAGGCCCCCTGGCTTTGTCAACTCTTGGCAGTCCTGGTCCTTGGGAATCAGCCCGAACACGTGCACACACAGCCATCTCCGGGGACCTTTCTGCTGTGTCCCCGCGTCACACAATGGGAAGCGGGAGGTACAAGAATTCCCGTCCAGAGCTGGCCCTTGTCCAACACACAAAACGGAGCTGATGAGACGAAGCAGCCGTGTGCTGGGCGCCTCCGCCCTCTCCAAAGCCTCTCCCGGTTTCTGGGGGCTGTGGTGATGGGTCCAGCGTCATCCTTGGGTCACGTCGGGGCCGAATGCTCATCACAGGCCTCCCGCAAGAACGGGCTGAGCCAAGGTGTTTCCAGGAAAATGTGGGCTTTTCTGCTTAAAGGTCGTGATTCCCTACAGGATTTTCTGTTCTTCCCCAACTCCAGACCCTCTGGCTGCAAGGACAGAGCCGTGCTGGAACAGGAAGCTGGACAAGCCCGGAGTGCACGCGCCCTGTCAAGGATGCAGATGTCTGCCTACTCCCACCCCCGCGGCGGCCCCCGCCCGCTTGCTGTGGGTGCGCCGGGGGCGAAACGGAGGAGGAAGCTTCTGCCAGCCGCTTCTTCAGCACGGAGCAGGCGGATCCAGGCGCGAAGCCGCAAGGAGACAGGAGCTGGAGGCCCGGATTGCGTCGGTCCAGGCCAGGGATGTAGTACCAGGTGTGGCTGTGGGGCCGTGTGTGCTTCCCTGGAGAGAGCGAGACACAGATAGGAGAATCAGCGAGAACATCACTCGTCCCTCCCGGCTCACCTGGCTCCTTCCTGACTCAGTGGGCTCATCTGTAAGTGGAAATCGTTTCCCCACCTGCCTCCCACGGCTGTTGTCCACGTTAAGTGAGAAAGTGGGTGATGAGATGCCGAAGGTGGGGATGCCCGGAGGAGCGGCAGCCGTGCAAAACCGCAAGGCTCTGACGTCTTGGATGCTCACTGTCCCCCGCCAGGCCGGCTGGGGACACCTCCGAGTGTCGTTGTGACCTCAGTGAGTACCTTGAATATCTCTAAACAAATCAAGTTCGATTTAGGGTAAGGAAACACGGGAGGCGGGGCGGTGGTGGGGCTGGACAGCAGAGCTCCCCCTGCCACGGCATGGCCACCCCCACCCCTGGTCTCCCCATTTCTCCAGCTTTCAAGGCTGAGCTCTGCAGAGCGGGTGTGGGAAGCACGTGTTAGATTATTGTATCTGAAATCGTTACATAAAATGTTATTATAACTGTTTTCCATTTAAAATAAAACAAATGAATATTTACCAACAGAGATGGAGATGGGCCCCCTCCCTTGGTCTCTGTGTCAGACAGTCACGCTTCACCTGCAGTCCCCGGGGAGCCCCCACGCAGAGAGCACAGAGAGGGACCCCGCCGTGGGCTGCTCTCGGTGGGCTGCGCAGCGTCGCCGCCCACGCAGGCCAGTGAGGGGTTTGTGGGTCGCTGCATCCCGGCTATGGGAACCATCCCGCTCACCAAGTGGGCTCTGAAGAGTCCTGAGGAGAAGACCGTGGGTGGAAGATGTTACTCATGATGCCAGCAGGGTCTGGCAACGAGAAACGGAGACACTTCTGTGCCCGGGACGAGCTCTTCACCAGCGACATAGTCAGGAAGACAGCCAGAAAAATCAGTGAGGCTCCAACTGGGTTTGACAAGAAGAAATTGGGCCAACGGATTCGACGTTATTAGGAAGGCTGCGCGAGATACAGATTTACAGTCCCTGTTCTTTCTGAAAATGAATCGTACGGAGGGTGGTTTGCATAGAACAGCTGCACACACCTCCACGACCTGCGCCCACCTCCACGACCTGCACCCACCTCCACGACCTGCGCCCACTTCCACGACCTGCAGACGTGCTTTGACGAAAGTTGCCTGCGTCATCACCTCCATGATCAAGATATATTATGATTTATTCACCCCAAAAGCTTCTCTTCTGCTTCCTCTCCCCACTTTTAGCCCTGGGCAAATACTGATCTGCTTCTGTTACTGTAGATGAATTTCACACAAGTGGAATCACATGGTTTATCTTCATTAGTGTCTGGCTTCTTTTTCTTGGCATAAGGATTTTGAGATTCATTTATGTTGTGTGTATAAGAAGATAAATTCTTTTCTTTTGCTAGGAACTGTTCCAGTGTTTGGCTATACCACGGTTATTCATCTACCCATCTGTTGATGGAAATTTGAGTTGTACCCAGTTTTAACTTTATGAATAAAGCAGTATAAATAATCATGCCCACAGTTTTGTGTGTGTGTGAACATAAGTTTTCATTTCTCTTGGATAATACTTGGGAGTGGAAATACTTGGTGAGTGCATGTGTAACTTTACAAGAAACTTGGAGCACAGGCAGCTCACGCCTGTAATCCCAGTGCTGTAGGAGGCCAAGGAAGGAGGACTGCTTGAGGCCCAGAGTTCGAGATCAACCTGGGCAACATAGCAAGACCCCATCTCTACCAAAAAAATTTTTAAAAAATTAGTGGGGCTTGGTGATGCATGCCTATAGTCCCAGCTACTTGGTAACCTAAGGCTGGAGGATTGCTTGAGCCCAGGGATTGGTGGCTACAGTGAGCTATGATGGTGCCACTGCACTCCAGCCTGGGCGAGAGAGAGACCCTGTCTCAAAACAAACAAACAACAAACACACACACACACACACACACACACACACACACACACACACACACACAAACCGCCAAACTCTTTCCCAAAGTGGTTGTACCATTTCATGCCCCACCAACAATATATGAGAGCTGGTTTCTCCACACCCTTGTCAAAGTGTGGGATTGTCAGTCTTTGTAATGTTAGCAGCACTGATATGCACGCAGTAGTGTCTCACCGTGGCTTTCATTGGCATTTCCTAACGATGAATGACATGCAATTTTTTTTCGTGTGCTTATTGGTTATTCATTTATCTTATTTTGCACAGAGTTTGTTCAGATCTTTTGTTTATTTTAAAAAAAACCTTTTTCTTTTTGGAGTGGAAGAGTTCCTGATATATTCTGGGTTTAAGTCCTTTTGTCAAAAATATGCTTTGTGAATCTTTTCTTCCAACCTGTGGCTTATCATTCATTTTTTAACCGGTGTCCTTGTAAAACTAATTTTAATTTGATGAAGTTCAGTTTTTATTTATTTATTTTCGGCTCATACTTTTTGGGTCCTGCTTAAGAAAGCTATGCCTTTCCCAAGGTCTCAAAGATTTTTTAAAATTTTTTTTCTAGAAGTTTTATAATTCTGGCTTCTACATTTAGCATTGTATTTTTCCCCCCTTTTATTTTTTGAGGGTTGTGGTTTATTAAAACATGAAAATCTCCAAAAGGAGAATCACAGAAGTTGCAGAATATTTTACTGGTTGACTTTAAATAATGTTTTAACAAAGAAAAGTAATAAGATTTTTCTGTTCTCAAGATAAGTACAGAATGTATAAAAAAATATATGCTAAATTATAGTTTGCTTCAGGCATTGTGGGTTGGGAAAGAGACACAAATTTAAAATTTTTCAATGATCGCTTTCTACCCACACTGCCGTTGTGTCTCTGTGACAATGTGCATGACCCCAGGCATTGCCAGGACTGCGCTAGCAGCCGCGGTAACAATTACACCTCCCCTCCACCTTTTTTCTTTTAGGCAAAGGCTTTTGCCTACTTTCCAGGTCATGTTATGTTTGTGGGTTTGGAGGTTTTTGTTTTGTTAACTTAAACTCTTTATTTTGAGGCAATTGTAGAGTCACATGCAGTTAAATGACGCAGAGAGATCCCACACACCCTTTCCCCAGTGGTGACGTCGTGCAAAACCGTGTACCACGCCACAGCCAGGGTGTCCACATCCACACAGCCAAGATTCAGAGCATTTCTGTCTGTCCAGGGACCTGCGCCTGCCGTTCCACAGCCACCCCTGCTCCGCCCCCAACCCTCCTTGACCCCTGGCAGCCACTGTCCGCTCTCCGGCTCTGGAGTTGTGGCTTAAAGTATACATTTGCCACGGTCACACACGTACGCACCTGTGACAACATCCCGGCAGCCATTATGACAAACATACAAATCCCCCCACAAAGCTTCCCCCGCTTTCTGTAATCCCTCCATCCTGTCTTCCCCACCGCCCCCGCCCCCATCTCCAGGCAACCTCCCATCTGCTTCCTGTTGCTATGGTTTGCATTTTCTAGAATTTTGTATTAATGGAAACATAAAGGAAATTCTTTGCGTGCGGCTTCTTGCACTAGGTGCGATTATTCCGAGGTTCGTCCCGGCTGTTGCGCGTGTCCGCAGCTCACTTCTCTCTGCTGCTGAGCAGCACCCCACTGCACGGATCGCCACTGCCCGTTCACTTACTGGTGGACAGACGTTTGGGGTGTTCTCACTTCTGGGCTATTATAAATAAACCTTCTAGAAACGTTCATGCAGAACTTCCAGTGGACAAGTGCTCTCATTTCTCTTTGGTAAGTGTCCAGGAAGGGAATGGCTGGACCCTACATCAGGTTGAACTTAACGTGTTCAGCCATTCCTCTGGCTTCTTTAAGGTGTGTGCACGCGGTACCGCCACGGCCATTCTTTAAATGTCCTTGTCTGTTAATTACATCCTGTGCATCCATTTCGGGCCAGTGTGGATTGATTTTCCTTCCCTTATTGGTTATATTTTCTATTTCTTTGCATCCTCATAACTTTTGATTGGTTGCCAGACACTGTGAGTTTTATCTTGTAGGATGGGGAATACTTTTTATCCTATAAATACTTTTTCCTCCAGGTTCATAATTTATTGTAGAAATTGAGTATCACATGCCAAGGTGACATCAGCTTCTCCAGGCGTGGGGCCTTAACAGATGGGGTACAGTTTGGAATTCATTCATGTTACTTTCACAGCTGGAGATTTTTTTAGACCTCAACTTGAAGCATGAGATCATCAGAGCAGAGCCTC
>NW_012151641.1:1014391-1086204 GCF_000956105.1 Propithecus coquereli | reverse complement strand
GTGAGCTGGGGCGATCATATGACCAACCTTATTTGTTTCTTGTCCGTGGGTCCCTGTTCCTCGTTGTCTGATATCCAATGTCTTCGGTACCATCGTTTCATATATTTTGTCTGTTTTTTAAAGTTGTTTCGGGCAGGTGAGTAAATCCAGTTCCTGTCAGTCCATCTTGACTTGAAATAGAATTTTCTCTGTTAAGCAATTTTGCATCTATATGTCATGGGTGATAGGTATCTGTATATATATTTTTTCTTCTAATATCTTTGGTTTGGGTATCGGAGTATTGCTAGTTTCGCAAAATAGTTATTTCTTTTGTTTCATTTGCTCAAATGTTTTGGCAATATTTGTGTTATTTTCCTTTAAGTGTTAGACAGAATTCCTCAATGAAGGCAGCAGATATTAGGGTTTTCTTGACAGAAAAGTTGTCATTATGAGTGGAACCTCTTTAATAGATGTAAGAATAGGACTATTCACATCTTCCATTTCTTTCTAAGTCAGCTTGGTAATTTGTATCTTTTAAGGAATGTCTATTCTGTTTAAATTTTTGACATGTTTGACATAAAGTGGATCATATTGTTCCTTTATTACCCTTATAATGTTTGTAGGCTTTGTGGTGATGAGCCCTTTTTTATTCCTGATAGTGGTAACATGAGTTCTTTTTTGTGGATATTTAAAAAAATTTTGTCTTTATCTTTAGTTTTTTTCCATTTAAATAGTGTGTCTTGGTTTGGTTTTCTTTGTGTTTATCCTTTTTGTTTTTCATTAAGAAACTTTGATAATGTAGTTTTCATCAAATTTGAAAAATATTCAGTCACTGATTGTTTAAATATTCATTTTGTTTTCCTTCTCCTTCTGCTACTTCAATTATGTATATATTGATATGTCTCGAAGCTTCCTTAAGCTCACTTCTTTTTGTTTAATTTTCCTCTCTTGCTTCCATTTGTATAGTTTCTCCTGGCTTGTCTTCAAGTTCACTGATATTTTCTTTCATGCTGCCTAATTTGCTATTAAGTCCATCTAATGAATTTTTTTTTCATTCTAGATATGGTATTTTTTAGCTTAGAAGTTTTATTTAGTTTTTATCTCCTATTTTTTTCTTCTGTTCATATTTTTATTTCGGTCCTTGACTCTATAATAGGTTGTGTAGGTTCAACAGCTAGTTCTGTCATCTCTGCCATTTATTGGTCTGCTTCTATGAGCTGTCTCTTCCCTGGTAATGCGTCACATTATTCTGCAACTTCACATGTCTGGTTACTTTTTAACTGAATAATCAGAAATTTGAATGTCACATTGTCAAAGGCTGGATTTTATTTTTTCCTTCAAAGAGTGTTGACCTATTTTCTGGCCGGCAGTTCAGTTACCGTCAATCAGTGCTATTCTTTCGAAGCTTGTTTTTAAGGCTTGTTAGGGTGGGTCTGGAGTAATCTTTGCTCCAGGGCCAGTTCAGCCCTAGGAATGACTGAGACTTGGCATTTCGGGGACTCCACTGAATTCACCAGGTGTTTACTGAGGTCGCTCAGCTCTCTGCACATTGAGAATCGTTCATCTCAGCAACTCGCCTGCTTTTCTTTCCCCAGACATGAAATTTCACCCTGTGCGTATGCAGCTTAGTATTGTGCAATGGACTCCAGGAGCCCCCGCGTGTCGTCCAACTGTGCCGCACAGCTGTTTTGTGCCACCCCATGGAGCCTGGCCCTCCTCGGAGCGGCCTGGTTGGGGGAGGCCCCGTGTGCTCTCACGAAGGGCACCGATCGCAGAGTTCATGGAAACCTCACTTCTCTGCCACTTCTTGGCCTTGCCTGCATCCCCACATGTGGCTCACCCCAGGCAGAGGCAACTCAGCAGGGCCTTCAGCTGGGGAGTGAAGCCAGCCATGGCAACAGCGGTGCCCAAGACAGGAGCCTGGTGAAGACCTCATGACCGAGGGACCTTCTCCGGCTGTTGCTGGTAACGGGAAGGGAAGGAATTGTGTTAGGCACGAGCGTGGAGCGCTGAAATGAGCCCATTCCTCACTCCCAGGCTGCCTGGTTGGGCAAACAAAGTGCTGCTGCCAGGGGGCCCCCAGACAAGGGTCTCCGTCCCCTGGGTCACTCCCTGGCCCTGCTCCCTTGCTCCATGGTGGCTGCTCAGAGCTGCCGCAGCCCAGGCGTGGCCCCTCCTCAGCTCTGCGCCCCGTCTCTGCCAGGATCCCTGCGCCTGGCCGCTGCCTGAGTCCCTGCAGCTTTCTGTCCTGAAAAGTGACTGCCCCATTAGAGGAGGCGGCTTCCCCAGCCAGCAAGGCTGCGCTTGTGTAGCGGCCCTAGTGGGGAACCACAAAACTGACTTATTTGCTTTTCTCTCGTGTGTTGGCAGAATAAAAACAACATGTATTTAGAATTAGTATTTTTATCTAAGAAATGAAAGTGTTTTCTGTAAAACAAATTTTATTATGTCAGCAGGAAAACTCTTTTAAAAACCTTATGTTGTGTTTTTTGTTTTTCAAATGAAGATTAATTTATAATTAAAACATTTTTGAAAAAGATTATGGCTGAGTGTTTTTATTTTATTCAGAAATGAACAAAGAGGTTCAAATGATTATTGACTGGAGGCTCCCGTGATCACATTAGTATTTCAATTAAGTGATTAATACCATAAATTTTGAAACTGATCTATTGATGTTCTACCTTCTTTTGGATTCTGCAGATATATTATTATTATTTTTTATAATCGATAGGTTTACAGAAATTCCAGAAACTTAGGTTTTCATGTTCCAATAGAAATTGCATTGTGGGGCCGTACTTTTGTTTCTCCAACCAGGATTTGGGAGAAACTGTTCTATTTTATGAGGAGCGTAGGTTCCAGGTGACTGAGGGCCCCTCGCCCTATCTTTGTTTTAATTAATATCAACAAAGGTTGATCGTTAATAAGTGACTTGGAATACAGTGGAGTGAGTGTTATTTAGACTAATTGAGTATTTAACAGTCTGTAAAATCAATGACGTGCATAATAATTTACACGGAAAATGAGCATCCGTGCTGGGCTCGGCCCGCCTGTGACCTGCTGGCCCGGCGATTGCTCAGTCCCAGCTGCTCCACCCAGGAGGCCTTGACAGACAACCTGGTAATTCACAGGCAGCCTGGAGCCCCTGCAGCTGTGTCAGGAGAGCCCATGTTTTCCTTGGCTCGGTCTGTTTTGAAGAGGGCTAAGTGGCTCTGCCCAGGGGTGGCTCTGTGGTCACCTTCCCTCCCAACTTCCTGCAGGTGCATTTTGATGGCTCCTTCAGAAAGCCTGGACTGCTCTCCCGGCAGGGGTGAGGTCCCTAATTAAAAGTGTGGCTTTCTAGCCCGCAGGCTCATGCTGAGATTTCTGAGACATGGCCTCCTCGGGGTTGATAGAACTAATTAGGTTTAATTAACAAATTTCAGGCATAACTACTGGAAACCCGTGGGCTCGAGTGGGAAGCGTGGAAGTTCCCCATGTGGCGCTCCCACTCCTCCTCGCTGCTGTCTGGTGGGTCTATTATGAATGTCTTGTCGCTCTGACAATGGAGTCGGGTCTGCTCTGCTCCGCTGTCTTTGATCTTTGAAATGAAGCTTTGAGCCTGTACTTCACCGATCACGGAAATGAGTCCTTGGATCCTTAATGCCGGAAGGTAGAAGCCTTCAAAGAATCCTGATTCTAGGGCAGGTTGCAAAGAGTGTGCCTGAAGGATGAGGCCGGGCGCACCCGGAGCTCCACCCCTGGGAAGGGTCTGGCTGGCTGGAGAATGAGAGAGGAGGGGGTGCGACGGCCTGGATGTGCCTCTGCCCACGCCGGCTGGGCGCAACTCAGCTCTGGCGCTAACTGTCTGGAGATAGCGCAGATCTTGTAAGGCTGCGCCCGCTCAGGTGCCAGCCTCAGGGGGATCCAGGCCACCTGCTCCTCTGGCCGACTTGGGGGATTTGCTCTTCTGCAAATTTGGGGACCCCCAACTTTGATAATTGAGTAGAAGGACTCAGAAAACTCGCCCGTCGGAGGGTGTCTTCCCTCGGAGGGTGGCTGGTTTCTCGGGCCAGCAAGCTCTCAGGCCCGGCCCCACCTGGGGCTGGGCTCGCAGAGGCCAGAGCTGGCTGCAGCAGCTGGAGGGAGCAGGGCGGCCTCCAAATCACTAGTAACGACAACAGTAAGTGAAAGAGGCACGATCCCGTCGTGTGTCAGACAAGGAGTCAGATGTGTGCGCCCTGCTTGAGCGCTGCACGGCTCCGCCTCTTGCAGAGCTGAGCTCTCCCGACGCTGCCGGCGTCACTGCGGGGTGGCTCTTCCTACCTGAGAGGAGTGAATGCAAAGGCGCCGGAACTGACCGCACATTCCCGGACGCCTGGGTGCGAAGTGCGTGAACAAGCTCTGCGGGGCCCCACCTTGCTCCAGGAGAGGGGGTGGCATGTTCCGTGAGGGTGCCGCACAGAGGCAGGTCCTCGCCTTGGGGTCACGGGTCCTGGGGATGGAATGGAGAGGCTGTCGCCAGCGTCCAGATGAGAATCGCGCTCTGCCCTCTGGCGTGGAGTCAGGGGCTTGCTGTCGGGCTCTACAGGGCGAGGAGAGTGGACGGCGTCTGCCTGGGGGGGTCTGGCCATGTTCTCCCGGGGGCGGTCTGGGGTTTTGGTTCGCCAGGTTCTTGGTGGTCTGATTAACCAGGTGCTCTTGGGCAAGGGCAACTTGGCTGTGCCCTACCCGGGCTGCGCGAGTGTGAGGGGCGTGGTCTCCGCCTCTCCTGGGTGCAGACGCCGGTGGGAGTCAGGACTCCGGAGTGGACCCTGAGCCCCGGGCGTGTCTGGGCAAGTGGGGAGCGTGTCTTCCCTGGTGTCTCCCGCCTCTTCCTGCTCACAGGATTGATGTGATGCACCGAGAGGTGGTGACTCAATGTCCAGGGGGAGTGACGGTATTCTGGGGACTTCTGGAAAAGCCTTCACTTTCTGATAAAAGGCAAATGCGCAGGTCCCTTTGTGATCAGGTCACCTGGAAATACAGCATATCCATACGTGAAATGTGGTATGTAGAGGGTGCCATGACGCAGTGCCCAGCAGCTTGGGTCCACAGTCTGCTGCAGACCCTGGGCAAGCTACTTTGTCACCGTGTGCCTCAGTTTCCCTGTCTGTTAGATAGGGGTGGCGACAGCACCTGACTTACGGAGCTGTTATCAGCTTTCCCTAAGGGTTTGATATTATTTTATAAATTAAAAATTGATTACATGCACAACACATGCATATGTGCTTGTCTAAAGCTCCAAACGATGTAGAAAGACAGACAGAGGAAACCCGAGCTTGCCTCACCTTCCTCGCCCGTCACCACCGGCCCATCACCGCGGAGTTTACTTTTCCGCCAGAGGTAATTGCTGTTAATAGTCTGGCATTTGTTCTTCCAGAGTTGTTTACGGATATCCCATTTTACATAAGTGGGATTATACTATATGGATGGTGAGTATCTTGCTTTTTCACTTGCTACATATGTATTAATATTAGTTTATCTTAAACAACAGCCATTTCTTGTCCCACAGATTCTGTGAGTCCACAGGTCAGAATCCTGGCACTGCCTGGATTGTCTCTTCTCAGCTGGACAAAATCAATGTGTCTCAGGGCTGTGTCCCTTTCTGGAAGTGCTGGGTTGAATCCACTTCCAAACTCGTCCAGGCGCTGGCAGAATGCAGTTCCACGCGGTTGTAGTGCTGAGGTCCCTGCTCCACGCCGGCTGTCGGCCAGGGGTGGTCCTGGGGTCTGGGGCCTGTGCCCTTCCTCGGCTGGGGGCCCTCCCTGCATCTTTGGAGCCACCACGTGGGAGCGGCTCCTCGCACGCCTCCAGGCTCTCTGACCACCCTGCATTTCTCTGACTCTTCTGTCTCTCGTCGGCTTTTGAGGGCTCATGTGAGGACACTGGGCCACCTGGGTAATCTCCCTACTTTACAGTCAGCTGATGAGCAAGCTGAATTCCAACTACAGAGTCCTTCCTATGGATAGTGGGTGGAACAGCATCCCCCCAAATTCCTGTTTGCCCAGAACCTCAGAATGTGGCATGACTGGGAAACAGGTCTTTGTAGAGACGTGATTTAAGAAGTGAGGTCCTGCTGGATTAGGGTGGCCCTGGAACCCGAGACTGACATCCTTAGAGGAAGAGGGGAGGACATGAGAGATGCAGAGAAACGGCAACGTGACGATGAAAGCGGGATTGGAATGACGCCGGAGCCCAGGGAGTGACCGGAGCCACCAGGAGCTGGGAAGAGGCAGGGACAATGATTCCTTAGCCCTTCAGAGGGAGCGTGGCCGGGCGACACCTCCATCCTGCCTGCTAGGCCCTAGAACTCGGAGAGAAGAATTTTCTGTTAACTTTTACGCCACCGGGTTTGTGGAGATTTGTTCCTGTGGCCCTAGGAAGTGAACAGTGGGACCTACCTAGGACAGTGTTTGGTGGCATCTGGAGGGAACGTGTTTAGAATTCTGCCTCCACAATATGTGGCAAAGTTCTTTGTCCGTGCAAGGTATTGTTACCGTGACGTGTGTACAGCAAGCACATTCCGCTTTTACAGAGACTCTCTACCTGCGAGGTGCCGGTGTCATTACAAAGTGACGTCAGTGGAGAAGACAGCCCTTCAAACTTTCACTCCGTGATCAACAGCCTGGGTGTGAGAAACCAGAGGTAATTAATAAAACACATTTATGGCCAGGGAATGATGCAACAATGCCGCGATGTATCGTCCAGTCAATCTGGACAGGTGGGAAGAGGTCGAGGCGGAGTTGGGGACCGGGGAGATCTGGTCGTTCATTAAATCCGATGAAGCTAACGCAGCCACACAAAGGGAAGGGAAGAGATTAGCGGCGGTGGAGGCTCAGGAGCTCCGACGCCAAGGGCTGGGCTGCAGCCGCTGGCGCCTGTGTCCGAGGCTGGGAACGGCTGGTGGATCCCAGAGTCAACAAACCTCGGCAACCGCCAGCCTGAGCTTTCAACAGGTATCGGGGCTTAAAAATCTGCTTAAAGCTAATTTATTTCCACTAGGACTTGGTAGTGTAATGATGTAAGTTGACCAGTTGTCTAAAGGTCAAATACTGGGTAAAATCTGGAGCCGAGAAGGTCCTTTGGCGCACTCACCCGTCTGTCTGCGCTGAACGAGTCCCTGCCCGGGAGAGTCGCAGCGCTGTCGCGGGCTGACGCACCAGCCGCACCTGGGAAAGTGAAGCTGATCTGGACGCCTCCTGTCGGGCGCTCACCTGCTCACCACACCTGCACCGAGCAGCTGCAGGGTCTGGAACACGCCCGCGGGGGGCAGAGAGGAGGCAGGAAACCGTGAACACGTCAGCTACAGCGCTTTCCGGAAGGGAAAGAAGTCAGGTGGGGGAGGACACGGGCAGCGCGGAGTGCTGCGCAGTGCTCCATCGTGTGTGGCCAGGACAGGCTGAGAAGGCGGCCTTCGGACAAAGGCTTGGGGGAGGTGACGGGAACAGCTGTGCAGAGACCCCAGAAAAGAGCATTCCTGGGGGACGGAACTGCCTCTCAAGGGCCCTCGTTTCTGGCATGTTCCGGGAACAGCAAGGGGACAGCTGGGCAGGAGAGGGCAAGAAGGAGGCATCTGGCGGTAAGGTCCGTGGGGCCGTGTGTGACTTTGGATTCTGTCCCGCTGTGGGGGTTGGGGGGAGGGGAAGCTGGCAAGGGAAGCATCACACCTGGGAGTTTCGAAGGACCATCCTGGCTGCGTGGGGAATGCTCGCTGTAGGGCACAGGGCAGCAGAGGCCGCTTAGGAGGCTGAGGCCACCACGCAGGTGAGCTAGGACTGTCTCCCAGACAGAGGTGGCCCTGATGGACCGTGTGGGAGAGGCTGGTGTGGAAGGAGGGGAGGGCTTCCAGGACCACCCCAACACGTGCCCAGGACCCGCCGCAGCCCGAGTGGGCAGCTTGGGCAGGGAGGCTCCCAGGAAACGCCCTTAGGGAATCTCACCTGAACGGCCGAGTGTTGGGCTTGGGCGCACAGGTGTGGGTGGGAGGCTCACTCAGGAGTCTGTGGCTCTTCCATTTTGTGGACAAGAGCCACAGTTCTGGCCTGGCCAGGCACATGCAGGCAGCGGGGAGCAGGGGGGGCAGGGGCTGTCACGGTGGGCTGTGGGATGCAGGTCAGGGCGTGGGCTTTGACGTCGGGGTCTCCGGGTGGTCTGCGTCGTCAGGAAGTCCCGTGGAGAGGCTGGTTAAGTCTGGTTGTTGGGCTTGACCGGTGGAGTCTGAGGGAACAACAGGTAACTCAGGAAGGGGGTCGCTTTGCAAGGCCGGTTACAAATCGTGTCGTGTCTCCAGTCTCCGTCCCCCGTGCAGACCAGGGTGACGCAGATCACGGGGCTGTGGGCAGTTGCCTGGGGAGGGGCCTCCCTAAGAGAGGAGGGAGGAGGAGGGAAGAGGAGAGAGCCCTCGGGGGTGGGGGGAGGCCTGGGTGGAAGCGGCGTGGCCGTGGGGCTTACTCTGGCTCCCCAGAAGCAGGCACTGCAAGGCTTGGCCCTGCGCTTGTGGGGAGGGGCAAGTGTGACCCTCAGGAGGCCAGCTTTGCCGTGTCCCCGTGCTGTCTCCCAAGCCACACTTACCAGACACGAAGCCAGCAAGACTGGCTGTGACACAATTAACCTGAGCTGCCCTAAAGATGACAATTTTAAGGCAGCCTACCTGGCCTAAGGCTACTGAGGGTAGCATGTAAATTTCTGCGTTTATGCAAATCGCAGCAACCCAGGTTTCTGGCAGCCGAGACCCCTGCCCAGGGAGCATGTGGGGCTTCGCCCCTTCTCCCCCTGCAGGGCTATGGGGGCTTCACAGACCAGAGGCCCGTCCATCCCCTCAGCTGCTCTGCTGGCCTCTTCAGCAAGGGCTGGCCGGGATTTCCTGGGGAGACAGGTTTTTTCCCTGCTTAGCTTTGAGATGCCAAGAGAACACCCGTCCTCAGGGTTAAACCCTCCTTTTATTCCAAGGTCCTGCCAGCCTCTCATCAATTAGTGGATGTACCACGTTCTCGGTGCAGTTGTTCTGGGCGTAAACTCTTGAAAAAATGGGTCGAGCAAGTTCGCTGTTGATCGTAGTTCATCAAACAAAGCGGCTTCCCTGTGCGGCGTCTGTGTTTGATTGACAGGTCAATTCCTGGTCCTTTTACTGGGTCTTTCTGCAAAGCCGCCGTCAAGCAGCTCAGCTCTCACGACACCCTGTGCTGGGCAGATGGCGAGTCCTGAGCCTGTTCGCAGGTGGCGAGATGCTCACCCAGGGGCCTGCTCTGTGGTCCTGCCGGAACCACCCGGGCCTGCCCAGGTGCTGCTGGTGGGAGACCCTTCCGAGGTGGGCAGGGATGCTCTCAGCCCGAGATGCTTCCTCTCTGGCTCCTGGAGGCGGGGGCCAGGCCCGGGAGACAGCATTGCGGGACTCGCCCCTCGTCACGGCCACACGGTTGCTGTCCTCCAGCTCCCGGGACACTGGCTGGCCACTCCTCCGGGATTTGCTATGGTGTGCCTGCCCCCAAACCCCCAGCCGTGAAGGCACACAGCTCAACCCCCTCTTCAAAACCCGGCCAGAGGTGGCTGTCGCTCCCCATGCTCACACTGGGCGGGGGCCTGTGCTATTCATTATGGTGTTAATACGAATGGAAGCAGGAATTTCAAGGGTTTGATGAAATTAAGACTTTCCTCTTAGTTGGCAAAACTCAGAAGGGAGTAGAACACGTCAGCCTACATGTTTGAAGACCAGGAACCTGAAAATCAGGTGGTCTGTGCTAAAGGGACTTTGGGGCATAATATAATTTAAAACCAGCCGGTTTACTGCGGTGTCTCTGCTACAGCACGCTTCGCCCGGGCTAATGAGATCCGGGCTCCTGAGCTGCCTAATCTCTCTGCTCTGATTAGAATATTCAAACGCTCTCCCCAGAAACAGGTCGAGCCGGGGCGGTGAGGGAGAAGCGATGCTGGATCCTGCCAAACAGATGTCCGGGGTCTGCCCAGACAAACACTGTCAGCCGCGCTCAGAGCGGCTGGAAGGAAAGGTCCCTGTTAGGGCGGCACTGTGCGCACGTCCTCGTGCAGGGGCACCGCGGAGCGTGGCACGGCTGCGGCAGAGACAGACACACTGCGGTGCTGATGCCTCTCCCCTGCCCTGCGCTGCACGAGCCGCCGCGGTGGCCCGAGTCCAGCTCATGACCTGTGTGATTTATCTCGGGCACCGCAGAAATATCCAAGCCACAGGTGCACCCGGCTTCCCCTCCACTTCCGCTGGAGAGTGAGTGGACAGACAGGCTCCAACACAGAGGGGTAAATCCAGAGATGAGATAATTAGGCAAAACCCACAAGAGCCCATATTGGGGAACTGCCCCGAGTGGGAGCGCGCCTTCAACCAGAAGCTCCGGGTATCACTGCGTGTCACAGGCTCCTTCCTCTAAGCTGTGCAGACAGCCCGTGAGCAGGGTCGGTGCATGAAGCAGCCCTGCTCTGGGGCAGGGGCAAGGCCAGCGAAGTGCTCAGCAAACGCAGGCGCTGGCCTTGTTATTCCACAAACAGGAGACCAGGCGCCAAGGCACGCGGGGTGACCAGCACCGTGACCCTGGCAGGCCACCGTTAACCAGCCTGTGCGCGTCTCTTCCTCTAGGCTCGCCGGTGCCAGGCTCAGGCGCTGGAAAGCGGTGGTGAGTCAGAGGTTCCCGTCAGACCCACTGTGACCACGCGACAGGTGGCCGGTGTCCCGGGATCCGCAGCCCGGGCTGGGCTGGGACGTGCTTTCCCCTTTTCCTTGCAGTCCTGACCCCAGGAAGGTACGGAAATACGTATCTGCGGGATTACCCTGGCCCGAGAGTCAGACTATGTGTAACAAAGTGAATTAAATCGGTGCTGTTGTTGTTGGAACAGGACCGAGTGAGTGTCGTAATAGCGCATGTAATTGCTTCGTTTTTCAACGCTTTTCTGCCATGTTTGAGGCTTCAGAAGAGGCTGGCACATTATATCATAGATACGGTTTAAATTCTTTAAGGAAATTGGATTAGTTATACTTGTAAACATTGCTTAAAACAATTATTACCCGAGTTTTGCTCATAAAGTATGAAGTTCGGTACGTGGAGAATCACATTTGGAGGAGCGTGAGTCCTCCTCTAGCTGCAAAGCTCTTCAGACCTCAAACATCCCAGAGCACGTGAGCTTTCTCCGTTATCATTACGTTGAATTATATTAAATTTCCTAATATTGAATTATTAATCATTTATTCACCCAACCAATTACCATAAATGCCTCCTGTATACATATGACTCTTGGTCTCATGGGGCTTAGGATCTGGTTCTCAAAGTGTGGTCCCTGCGCCACACCAGTGGTACCCGCAGCACCTGGGAACTTTTTAGAAACTCACAGTCTTGTCACCCCCCTGCCTCCCACCACCACCTGCAGACCCCATGAGTCAGAAACTCTGGGCTGGGAGCGGCCACCTGTGTCTTCACGAGCCCTCTGGCTGATTCTGAGGCACAGTCTGGTTTGAGAACCACTGATTTAGGTTTTCTATTTCTTAGGTTGGTTTTACCATCAGTATTTGCCTAGAAAATTGTCCACTAAATCTAGGCTCTCAAATATATTATCATGGAGTTGTGCACTTATCTTTTTAAGAATCAAAAGATCAGTCTGTTTCTGTAGTTGTTTTCTGTTAGACAGACTATTAAATGATTCTCCCACAGCTCTGCTTTTTTCCCAGATGACTCATGAAAAATCGGAAGCGGGCTGCTCCCGTGGTTTCTTGTCTGGGTAACACCCACACAGCGGACGCTGCTTGTCAAGGTCCCTGGGTTCCTGTGTGCAGAGGCTAACGATGGCAGCGACATTCCGCGCCACCCTGCCACGAGATTTTCTTTGGACACCCGGGCACATTGGCTGGGCATCTTCTGCTGAGAGAGGCCCGTGCGTCCTGCTGTGGGCGCGGCGCGGCCTCCCCACTTCCACGCTTCCAGCGCCTCTCCAGCTGCCGGGAGAAGCGACGGTACCTCGTCTGCCTGGGCGAGCCCGGCCACGGGCCTTGTCCCAGGGGCGATGCCAGCCAGGCCTTGGTCTTGGCTGCTCCAGACGCCCCTCACAGGCCTTCTCCTGAGCTCCTGCCCCCACCAGGAGTCTCATCTCACCTGGCTCCCTGCGGTCACGGCTCTCTCTTCCTGAAGGAGGCCCCCGCCATCCGAGGCTCCCTGCTCTGCTCCTGTGAGGTTCTCTGAGGGCTGATGGCGGCTGTTCCCTCCCAGGACAGAAACATGCCTGTCTTCAGAGGGTGCCACCTCTCAGGTCCCCTGCTAGAGTCCTCTGTGTGCCAGTCCGTGAACGGAGCTCTTTCGCTACAGAACCGTTCAGGGACCCGGGACCGCACGCTGGCCAGTGCCTTCCAGCTGGGAAGCCGATCTCGGGGTCCCTGTTGGACTCCTCCTCACATCTGGTTTCTGCTGCTCCGAAGCCTCTGCCGCCTCTTTTCCTGATGCAAACGGGTCATTCCCGTTAGGCAGGATGCTGGCGTAGTGGCTCAGCCCTTAACCCTCCCAGGCTGGAACAATAAGGAGCAAAGTTCTGCTGGTTTCAGTTTGAGAAGAGCAGGCAGGACTCCCACTGACCCCGGATGAGTCTCCGGGTGGCTGCCGTGGCAATCACAGCAAGCTGGGGCTTGGGACACAGACGCTGACCAGAAGTCTCAAACCCGGGTGCTGGCAGCACTCTCTGGAGGCTCTAGCAGAGGACCCCTCCTTGCCCTTCCAGCTCCTGGGGGCTGCTGGCATCCCTTGGCTTGTGGCCGCATCACTGCCTACCCCTCTGGGCACGTGCTGTTGACTCTCCGCCTCCCTCTTACACTGTGATTGCCTTTAGAGCCCGCCCGCAAACTCCAGGCTGGTCTCCCCATCTGGAAATTGTCACCTTGCACATCTGCAAAGCCTTTGCCACACAAGGAACACTCACAGCCTCCAGGCCTTAGACCCTGATGTCTCAGTGGCTGTTATCAGTTTCCACGGGCCCCACGCCTTCCTGTGATGCCTGGCTTGGGTGACACATTCACTTGCGGGCACAGGAGCAGGCCCCACCCCTGAAGAAGTGCAGGGGGACCACTATGGCCACAGGCTCCTTGTGAGCTGGCAGCCGGACCATTTTGCATCTCCCATAATTGCTGTTTGCGCAGTAGCATGTGATTTCCAGAGAATTCTGCATATTTTCTCATCTGACCTCGTCAGCAACAGTGAGGGGTTATCACTGACATTATTGTTATCTCCATTTTATGATGAGAAGCTGACTTCAGGGGTCAGGTGCTTGCTCTATTTCCTGCCCATAGGGGGCTGGCCTCCCCGTGGACCCCTGCTTGTTGGGAGGTCAGGTGGGGGCGGGGCCAGGGGCTCTGGCAGAGGCCTGGGAGGGGGCAGCTGTGGCTGCTGCTTGGTGCTCTGCTCCTTGGAGGGCGTGGCTGGGTCTGCACGACGGTGAGCTTCTCTGGACGCCCACAGTCCCCCACGCAGGAAGCCGGGCTAACTCCTGTTGCTAATGCTTTGTTAGCATGGCGATCGGGCAAGGCAGGCTGGGGTGAGAACCAGCAGACAGCCCAAGTCAGGTGGCTGACACCAGTGAGCACACCACCCTGCCCGCCTCCCGAAGTGGGGGTTGGGCCCCAGGTGGCTTCCCTCCCAAGTCTCCACCACCCCAGGGCTCAAGGCCACCTTGGAGACTCTCGTCAGCACACAGAGAAAGGCAGGAAGGTTTCCGGCCAGGCAGGAAGAGCAGGCATCACTTCTGCCTTCATTGCACCTACCAGACCCCAGTTATGAGGTCTCGACTCAGCTGCAAGGCAGGCTGGGAGCTGGAGGTGGCCGTGCACCTGGAGAGAGGGGCAGGGATGGGGAGCACCCAGCGTCTCGCTTCACCTAGGATGCTGCCTCTCCTAGGACGCGGCGATAGAGCAGGTGCCATTCCCTGGTTTGGGCCGGGTGACCACTGATTATTCTAGCCTAATGCTATGCTGCAGCGTGGCTGGCAGGGCCATGGCAGATCAGGCAGGGCCGGCTTCACGGGCGTGTGACCTGGACAGTTGCTCAGGGCCTGCACTCAGAGGGTCCCAGCACTTGGTTTAATTCTCTGCTGTTGCTGTCTTCTACTTGGGGTCCAACGACGGAGAACTTGAGCGGCTGGGACAAGGAGCTCAGGTATCAGAGCAGAGCGTGGCTATGGTTTGGGGGTAGGGGGGACGAGGTGGCTCATTCCTACCAGCCTCTTGCTGATCTGGGGACAGACAGATTGATTCACCAGATTATCCACCACGCAGAGACCGTTGGAATAAACTAACCGACCTACCAACCAACCAACCAAATAACTAACCAACTACCCTACCAACCCACCAATCTACAAACCAATCAACCAAACAAACAACTAACCAACTACCCTACCAACCCACCAATCTACAAACCAATCAACCAAACAAACAACTAACCAACTACCCTACCAACCCACCAATCTACAAACCAATCAACCAACCACACAACTAACCAACTAACCTACCAACCAACCATCCTACTAAAAAAACTAGCACCTTCTTGGAATTAGCAATCTTTTGTGTTTTTGGTGTTTGGAGTGCAGTTTTTCTTGTTCTGATAGTGTTGATTACTGACACAAATTTAATTTAGAAGCAAATTCCTAGAGGCTTGTGGACCCTCCGTGCCTCTGTTTTCCTGAAGAAGACACTTCATAAAGATACTTCACTGTTCGGATTTCCGACTCCTGGCACTCAGAATTTACCCGACGCTCCACCTCGGTGAGCTTTGGGGCTTCTCTTCTGATATCTGTGACACTTAATGTGGTTTGTAAAAGTCAATTTAAGTTGGAAACGGGGTTTTGTTTAGGAGCCGTATCTTGGTGAGAAGCCGAGTCTGATTCCCTGGCAATTACGAACGATTTTCTCCTGAACTGGGGCGTGAGATCTGTTTTCTCTTCTCTGCGCTGTTGTTCAGAGGTTTGGCAAGGAGGCTTTTTGCAAATGTGAGGTGACCCCCCTTTTCTCATTATCCCAATGTCCTTTAATTTGCAAAGTTTTCGACTCCCCCAGGCGGCAGCTAAACAATTTGGGTAAATATCTCATTATCGACTCTCCTCCTCCGGGCTGCATGTGTTGGATGGTTTGTTGTTTCTTGTTCTGGCCTCTGAAGCTTAATTTTCTGTCGCACAGGACTATTCGCTGGCAGAGTTTAAATCCCTATGAATCCCGTAATTCATTGAAACTCAAAATTCTTTCTTTCTCTATTCGCCATAACTTCTAAAAAGATCTCAGAAGAAATTGAAAATGGGCAGACGAGTGGTTCTATGGGCGCTCTAAGCCTTTTTCCCCTAATGAAATGTGTTATTTTGTGATGATTTTTGTTTCATGGCGTTCAATTTCTTGTCAAAGGCGATAAACAAGGAATGAATAGGTTTTATGTTAGCCTTTCATCACTCAGCGGACTATTCCCCGCTGACGGCCTCACTCACGGTCTCCTGGTGTTTCACCGCGCCGGGCTGTGACCACGCGGGAGGCTTTCCGTGACTGATCTGTGCGACGCAGCAGCGTCGTGGAGACGCGTTGGCTCCTCAGTTATGCACGGGGCTCTGTCAGGCACAGTGTCCTCGCTCCCCGCGTGCTTTACTTAATTGCCATTTTAACTTCATCTGTCGGGTTTCCAAGTTTATCGCAGGCTTGGCGCTATTCCTCCCACGCGGTCCCTCAGTCTCCGTTACCGCCTTGCCTTGCGGACGTCATCTCTCCTCGCTGCTCCAACCTGCTGCCGTCTGCTTTGCTCCAGCGTTCGCTGCGATTCACTCGGCATCTCCTCCTCAGATACTTTTAGTTGTGTTTTAAAAATTTTAAATTATTTCATCTATGTATAATATCTACATATTCCATTATTCGCATCAACTTAAAAATATCTATGAACTACTTTCGTGTCTAAAAATAACCCTAGTGAGACTTTTCCGGTCTGCTTTATGGCTTTGTGAATATTTTGAGTCCCCTGATTCGGTGAAACGTCCGTGGCTGCTCCTGGCTGTGCAGTGAGAGCGGACCTGACACCCGGAAACACGCACACCTGTGGTGGGGTCACCTTGGACCCACTGTGACACAATCAACAAGGACAGCCTGAAAATGATACTCTCACGGTTTTCACCCTCTCCTCCACACCACGTCTCCTTTTATCAGGGGCTTTTAGGTATGCACTTTTTGACACTTTGATATCTCCTTCCTCTCCTCGAAATTGGTGTTGACATTTTTCTATAAAGACATTGGTCTTTGATGCTCTTTATACAAAACTCAATTGACTGCTTCAGAAAACTCATTCATTTTCTTTTGGCTTATAGGATGGGAACACAGAGGTGAACTTATCCATTTCCCCATGGAAAGTAGAATTTGAGGGATTTCAGAAAAGCCAGCATCTGACGGTGCGTAATATCTTCCTCCGATGGACCCAGTGAGGAAGCGCCTTGTCATTCGCTGGTTTTATGCATTTGAAATGGCTCCTTAGACACCTCTGTGCGGGGCTAATGAGGGAGACTGGCAGATGTGGAACAGTGCCACGGGTTCGGAGAACTTGCCTTAGAGAGATGCTTTTTATGAGGATACTTTTAATAGGGGTGTCTGGGAGGAAGTCACATTAGGCAGAGGCTATTGTAAAATAAAAATGGCGGTAAGTGTGCGAGAGGTAATTAAGTGCTTTGCTCCGAAACTTTAATAGTGATTCCTAGGGCTTTTAGGCAAATCTTTTCCTCTAACACCAACTCTTAACAGAAAACATTGTTGGAAAAGTGTTCTCTTAAATCTGGCTCCTCAGGCTGAGTTTGTCCGGCCCCCCGACTTCCCTGGGGTCGGGGAAGGTCTGCACAGGAAGGAAACCAGACAAAATGCTACTGTGCGAGATTGATGGCCCCCAAATCACATTATTCACCTTGGTTTTAGTCCTGCCTGTCACCCTGCAGGTCCTCTAGTGTGGGTTGAGTGCTGTCCCCTAAAAGGACATGTTGAAGTCCTAGCCCAGTACCTGTGAGTGTGACCTTATTTGCACACAGGGTCTTTGCAGATGTAATTAACTGTGCATTCCAACGAGGTCCTACCGGAGTGGGCTGGCCCCCAGCTCTGTACGACTGGCGTCCTTGGAAGAAGAAGAGGCCTGTACGGAGGGGAGAAGGCCGAGTGCAGACACAGACGCAGGCAGAGAAGACGCCCGTGTGAAGGCAGCGGGGAGGGAGGTCGTCACTCGCCAAGGAATGCCAGCTGCCACCGGGAGCTCAGAGGCAAGGAACGACACTCCCCAGTGTCTCCAGGGGAAGGTGGCTCTGAGGAAACCTTGATTTCAGACTTTTTAGTCTCCAGAACTGTGAGAGAATGAACTCTAAACTCGGTTGCTTTAAACCACCAGTTTGTGGTCCTGAGTCACAGCAGCCGTAAGAATCTCACCTGGTGGCACCCTGAGAAGATCACGACATCAACCGTTTCCTCTGCCCTGTTTTGAACGTTCATCTTATTTTACGTAGATTTACTGGGCACCAAATAGAACTTCCCTCAATACCATCCGCTGCCTTACTGCTCCCCTCCTCTCCCCTCCCTTTCTCCTGTGCGCCCGCTTTCCCTCTGGATGCGAAGTTATCACCCTCCCCTACGGAGAGCCCCGTCCTGGACACATACTCTGTGGCTGTGCTTTTCCCGGGTACAGACTTAGAATCTTGGCTTAGCAAACCTCAACTGAGTGTGATTCTCCCATTTTCAGCCACTCAGTATTTACGTTAACAAGTGTAAATTCTAAATCCCAAGGGCTATGTCGTAGTCAATGATCCAGCATGGAATTCCAGCTGCCATGGGCTATGGCTGCCTTTCAAGGAGTCTATGACAAAGGGAGGGGCCCTTGTGAAGCTGTATTATTATCCTCGGGGTGGGAGGTGGGAGACACCGGGCTCCCCTGAAGAGGTGGCCCTGGCTGAAACGAGCTTTAGTCCGTAGGCAGATGGAGGTGAGTGGCAGTGTGGCTTCCCTTTGGAGGCGTGGTGTGGGGGCGCTGCCATGAGGACCCTGCTCTACATGGAGGCTCTCTGGTCTGCAGCTGTCCTGGGACCCTGTCCTGATCTCCTCGGGCCCCAGGACCAGGGCAGACAGCCTGTCAGGCCCAGGCCCCCCGCTGAGGGCCTCAGGTCCTAGCTGGCCAAGCTCAGGATGTTTCCTTTGCGGCTCTAAAGAACAAAAGAAACAAAAACAAAAGCAAAAGCAAAACCCCTAGGAAAGCAGATAAGAAGGTCGTACAAAACCTCCCTGAAACGTAAACACTGAGGTCGGGGTCCCCCAGGAGCTAATTAAGGCTGTTCCCCGGCAAAGTATCTGCTTTCTGGAGATCTCCCCGGCACTTGGCCCAGGGCCTGCCCACCGCCCCTTCTAAATGGCTTTGTCTTCCCTTCTTGACTAATTGCTGTTTAAGCTAAGTGTTGTCAGATAAATGCTTTCTTATCCAAATAACCAAATATCTCCCGGGCACTCCAGAGACCGGCTCACCTTGGGCTGGGAGCAGCCTTCAGCTTAGTTTTCCCACCTCTGCTGGGCGATTTAGCAACTGCTGGTTGAGAGCTGCTAAATTAATTAAAGAGGTGATGGTAATGTGGAGCAGGGCTGAGCAGTGAAAATCAGATTTTAATTGAAAAATGAAATGCATCTTTCTCACATCAGAGGTTAGATTTGGAATGCTGATGTTCCATTAGCACAGCGCCTGGCGTTTGAGTCTGATAAAATATACAAGGCGTGGAGCACAGGGAGTCAGGGGCACCTCCTGCAGATCGGCCTGTCGTAGGCAGGCCAGGGGCAGGCAGCCTCCTCCTCAGCCAGCCCGCGCTGAGTGGCTGTGGGGTGCAGGTGCAGAGGGAGCGGGGCTCAGGCCCTGCTCTCAAATGCCGGAAACACACCCAGCATGTGTCACCCGAGGTGCATCCCCTCAGGGGCCTGTGCCCACATCCTGCTTACTGAAGGGAGGAGTCACTCCACCTGCGACCAGTGGCCCTGGGCTGGCAGGGAAGATGCACAGGCAGTTGGCATTTGAGCCAGTGTTAGAGTTGGAAGGGACTTCAGGGTCCCTTTGTCCCACTCTTTCCCTTTTTGGTGAGTAATCCCAGGCTCAGAGAGGAAGAGTACCTAGCCCAGGTACTCAGCAGTCAGCACCCGGGTGGGAGCCGGGACCCCCAGGCAATGCTCTCTCCTCTCCGGGGCCCTCCGTCTGCAGGCAGATGCCCCCCAGCGTGGCCTGGCTGACGTTCACGGACGGTCCTGCAGGTCTGGCGCGGCGCGGGCCGCACAGTGGTGTGAGATGCAGCCTCTTTCCAGCCGTGTTTTCTCTGGGGCTGTTCAGGTGGAAGGACGAGGCAGCACTGTTGGCTCCAAGCGGGAGAGCCTCGTGACATGACGTCACCCTGAAAATGCAGGGCCCGTGTCCTCGCTGGTCGTGGCCTGCCTTTCCCTGGGCACTGAGCCGGCGAGGGGACCTGAGATGTCAAGACTGGCCTTGGTGGGGCGGGAGCCGGGCAGCAGGTGTAGTGTGCAGTGGCCCCATGGCAGGGCTGGCGGGTCTGCGGACACAGGGCCTGAGCTATGTCGAGGGACGTTGTGTGAGACCTGGACCCGGTTGGAGAGAGCGCACCCCACTATCCAGATAGTCACCCCCAGTCCCCGGTTCATGAAACCAATCAGGAATTTCTGGATCCCACCTTGTTTGCTATCGACTCAGGGAGGAAGATGGCTGGGTCTGTGTGACGCCCACACTGTGTCTCTAGTTTCTTCTCTCGGTGTAGGAGGAGCTTCGCCCACATTCTCCCTGGGATCCCCTCCCAAGCTACTGTGCGGGAGAGAAATGTAATTCCTAGTCGCAATCAGCCTGTCCCCCTCCGGTAATTTGCAAGTGGAAATGCCCTTGTCTCCCCAGCACCGGTAACCACAGACAGGAAGTGCAATTGCCCTGGGGACGGTTTTGCTGCCGCAGTTTCTGGTTAATGGGGTAAGTTATAATTTTATACTCTAAAATATCAGCATCCATCCAAAATGAGTACATTAGAAGCAATTAGTGTCGATTATGGATTTGAAATGAAGAAGGAAATATATTAATATGTCTAATTACTATGTTAATTAGACATCGGTGCCATAATATTTCATACCTAAATGCTAATGTTGATGAAGCTATAATTATTATTATTATCATCTTTTGGAGTACAAAATGAATCTCTGCTGTTTTACTCAAATGGTAAATAGCAGACATTTGCCCAGTCTTGGGGGGGTGTCTAGGTGCATGGGTGCCCACTGCCTGCCAGCCGGGCATTGGATGCCCCAGGGAGCATCTGAGAAGGCCACACGGTTAGTAGTAACCTGGCAAACATGCTGGTGGCCCCGTGGCATCACATCAGATCCCGCCTGTAACGGTACAGTGTGAGCTTAGGGATTTCAAGGAATTTGCTGGACTTTTAATGCCTTATGCATTAAATGTCTTACATTGTGTTTTGTTTCTGTAGCTTTCCAAGTCTGCGGCTGTTCCAGAGCATTGGGAATGGGCCAGCTGGGGCTACCTGGGACTCCTGAGCCGTGGAGAAGGAGCTGTGTTCATGTTTATGTCAGAGACTGAGCTGTCCCCCCAGGTTAGAGGGACAGGTAGAGTGCCCCAGGATTGCCCAGAATTTTCCTGAGTTGAAAACAGATAGTCTTGCCTGCTGGGAAACTATCCCACTTTTAAAACTGAAAGTCACATGCCCCGGGGGCCCCTCGGTCCTGGGCAAGCCACGCTCCACCCTCCCTCTGGGCTCCATGGATGGACACCTTGAGAGAGACCCTGTCTGGGAATGTGGGACTGACTGTCTCGCAGGCCACCCCGGGGGGGCATGACACCAGCTAGTAGTTCCAGCCTATAAGGTGGCTTTGTGCTCAATAGCAGCAACAACAACTGGAAAATATAAGTATTTTCCCCCATTATACAAATTCTGAACATGTGTGATCATTTGCAACGTTTTGTTTAAACATGGCCTTGGGCTTTTAGCAGCCTTAAGAGGGTGAACTTAACCTTCATGCTACAGGAGTCCGGTGGGCGGCTCCAGCTGCGGTCCTAACGGTTGTGGGCAACCTCTTTCCGCTGAGAGGCCTCGGACCCAGGCCCAGGGGCTCGGTCAGGCCCGGGAGCCTCAGGCGCTTGCCCTGTGTCTGACGTCCACGCCTCCTTCCTTTGGCAGTGTCACCCGATCATTCCCAAGGGCTGTGGTCTGATGGCACCTGGATAAACCTGCCCACGATTCCCTCACTGAACAGGTGTGTCCTCGGAGCAGCCAGCAGACAGCATTCCCTCCAAAGATTCTGAATCTTGAGCAAAGTGACAAATAATCAAAAGCGGCTGGAGACACTTCCCCCCACGGAGGCGAGGTCGTGTCTGTGCTGTGATTCCCTGGTCTCTCCGGAGCTGCCTGGGTTTTGTCCTTTCTGAGCGTGGTTCCCTGACCTATCGTTTGAGTCTGTGAGCTTCTTTCGTATCCTTCCAATGAAGCCCCCAGTGGCTTGAATTTTCCAGATTGATTTATGTCGCTAGCAAACAAAGAGCGCTGATGGGTACAGAAATGAGTCTCAGATTTGGAGCATGTCAGGGTAGGTTGAGGTCTCCTGGGTTCTCCAAATTGCGCCACTGTAATTCTTGGTGTCCTGTTCTCTCTAACCCGGTGAGGTAGTGAGTTTAAAAGCTGCTAGAATTCAGCAACCCGAACAAACTCTGAATTTAGTGCTCGCGGATCTCAGCCCCATGGGGAGCGGAGAGAAGAGATTCTCTCGGCGCCGTCTCAGGCGGTCTCCGGGTCTCGGCCGGAGCCCCCAGGCGAGCACCGGGGGGGTCGAGCCGATCCCGCGTCACACTGGCCGGGGCCCCAGAAGCGGCCCACTGGCCTCCCAGCACCGGACTTTCCCTTCTCAGCAGGTGTCTGCCCCAGCGAGCACCCGGCCTCGGGGGAGCACGGAGGGTGACTGATTATGGATCCTGAGATCGGCACCGTGGGCTGCGTGGTCCCCTCCGGAGCAGGGTGAGTCTCCTCGCTTTCCCGCCAGCTCAGCCGGATACCCAGGTTAAAATGGTCCTCGTTTTCCTGAAGGTCTGCCACCTGCCAGCCATGGTCAGGCAACCACTGCCGTTTCGTAAAAAACAGCTGCTAAGCTTGAATGTCAGCGCAAGGACTTATTGGAAGAACAATGCGGCGACAGAATAGAAATACAAAAGGAAGATGAGGCTGGGGTGGGGCAAGAGTCAGGGCAGCTCCGAGCAGCAGGCAGCAGGACGCGAGGCCGTGGCTGGGCGGAGCCGCGCCGTCCAGCAGGGGACTGTCAGAGGGAGCACCGACGGCCCAGCGTCTGTCTCTCGGTCAGCGCCTGGCCAGGGGGACAGACGCCTTCAACGCTCATGGACTCGGGCTCCCGTTTTCACGGGGAGCACAGGAGTCTGACTTGTCCCCAGGCCTCCGAGCAGCCCCGTGCACAGGGACAGGACGTCCCTCTGCCCAGGCGACTGGGAGGAGCCTCTGGGAGGCCCTGGAGGGTGGATTCAGGAGCGTGTTTGGTGACACCCCCACTGAGAGATTTGGAGTTGGAATTTTATCAGAATACTGGGCAACAGAATAGGGTGTGATCACAGAGGGGGCATTTGGGAAATCTCGTCCATTCGTTTGAGATTTTCAGGGTGATGGATCATCTCTTAATAGGACTTTGTTTTCGTGCATCGTTTACCCTCCCTACCCTCTCAGTCCATTTGTGCTGCTATGACAGGATGCCCGAGACTGGTCATTTGTAAAGAACAGAGACTTGTTTCTTACAGTCTGGGGGCTGGAAGTCCAGGGTCGTGGGGCCCACGTGAGGGACTTCGGGCTACGTCATCCCACGGTGGGAGGCGGAAGGGCAAAGAGACAGGAAGGTGACTATTTACTTATGAAAGAAGCCTCTGTCTTGGGACATGGACCCAAATGCCTCTGGGAACAATGGCCAGCGTGAAGAGCACAAGTCCCCAGAGCTCACCTGAGAGCGCGTGGGGGTGGGGGAGAGAGAGAGATTGATTGGTTGATTGAACTGACCACCTCAAGCCCTGTGACAACCGGCATTGGTCTGTTCGTGGGGGTAGAACCCTTGAGGCCTCAACACTTCCCACCAGCCTCCACGCCCGGTACTGTTGCACCGGGGGTTACGTTTCCAACCCAGCTTTGGGGGGACGCGTTCAAACCACAGCACCCTCCCTCGTGCAGGTGAGGATGTGCATGTTTAAATGCGTCTGTACCGCCTCGTGGTTGCTCAGTGATCCCAGCAACAATGTAGAAAGAACCTGCCTTTGCTAATTATTTAATACTCGGAAGATGAGAAATGATCTTTTTCCTCGTCTTTGAGAATTTTACTCACCTTTCGAACACTCAGCTTGTCAGACAATGTGTTGCTGTGCGAGTCTGAGCTACCTGGCATTTGGAAGTGGGTAGAGCTGTCCTGGTTTGTCCTTAAGGATTCCAGGGTGCAGTGAAGCAGAACCCAAGGCTTTTCCCCGGGAGAGCAATGGTGGCTGCCCTGGTGCGTTTACGGGGAGATGGAGTCAATCAGGTGCCTCCATTTGTGGTCACAGGACAGATTCCCAGGAGAAGCAGCCACGAGAGGGAGGCAGAAAATAGACTCCCCAAGCCGAGCCTCTTCCCCCTGGTTCCACGCAGCCTGCGGAGCAGGGAGCGCAGAGGTGCTGGCGGGGTGGCCGCGAGCAGCACCCCAAGTCCTCAGGCCTGGGCCGGCCCGGAGCCTCCCTCCGTCACTGCCCCTTCGCCAGCGTGGACGTGCGGCTGACACGCTGGGAAGCTGGTGTCAATTTTATGTGCAGATTGAACCCTGTCAAAGGCGTTGCTAAGATGATTAGAGCTTGCAGGACCTGGTGGATCCAGTTCCCAAAATAGAGGCCTTTTTCGTGAGCAGATGTGTCTCTTTTGACAGATCTAGAGTCCTATTTACGAAATCTTCTTAAAGCAAGAAAATCCTTAACAAAATTTGCGAGGGGGGAGGGGGGCCAAGGGCAACATACGTAACCTAAACATCTGTACCCCCATAATATGCTGAAATTAAAAAAAATAATAAATAAATAAATAAAAATTTGCAAGAGGTGTAACTGATAAGCCAGAAGCGAAGATAAAAATGAAACCACAAAAGGCACTCAAACAATCCCAAAAATAGAAGAAGAAGGAAAACAGAAGAAAGAATAAACGGGGAAAGGAGGAAACGACTAGCAAAATGGTGGATTTAAATCCAACCATATCGATAATTGCATTAAATGCAAGTGTCCTAAACACCCTAAACATGTTACAATTTAAAAGCAGAGATTGCCAGATTGCAGTAAGAAGCAGGACGTAGCAATATGCCGTTGCAAAACCCACTTTAAACATGAGGACATGGGGGAGAAGTCTTAGTACAAAGATGGAAGGCGTATCCCAGGCAAACGCCGGTATAAAGAGAGCTGGACTGGCCGTATTTGCAACAGCCAGCATAGACCTCCGGGTGAGGGACAGCAGCAGGAATGAGAAGGGGTATCATTAAATACATAATTAATCAAGAGATACAATCCTGAATGTGTACGCAGCTAATTAAAGAACTTTAAAATATGTGAAACAAAAACTGATTGGACTGAAAAGAGAAAGAGATCCCCAATTATGTAATAGTTGCAGACGGTGATACCGCTCTCTTTGTAATCGGTGGGATGCATAAACACAAAATCAGTGAGGGTACAAAGACCAGAGCAGCACTCTCTGCCAACTCGATTTATTTGACACTTAGAGAATAATTCACCCAACTACAGCAGAAGATACATTTTTTCCAAGTGCACAAAGAACATTTATCAAGACAAACTGTATTCTTGGCCATAAAATAAACGGCAACACCTCACCATATTTAAAAGAATTTAAGTTGTATAAAGTATATTATCCGGCCACCTAGGGATGACATGAGAAGTCTACAACAGAGAGGTATCTGGAAAATACCCTCAAATTTGGAAACCAAAAGACAATCTTCTAAATAATGTAGGAGACCAAGGGGAAGGCACAGGGCATGATAAATTATTGTTTATTGAATGAAATTAAAACACAAGATGTAAAACTTGTGGGATACAACTACAGCAACACTTGGAGAGAAATTTATAGCATTAAATATTTATATTAAAAACAAGAGAGGTTTCAAATCAAGAATGTGTTTCTTTCTTAAGCAACTAGAAAAAGAAAAGCCAATCAATTTAGAAACAACCAGAAAGAAGGAAATAATAAAGACAAGAGCAGAAACCAATGAAATTGAAAACAGAAAAATAGAGACAAATCAATAATATAAAAAGTCTGGCTTTTTGAAAAGATTGCTACATTGGATAAACCTCCAGCCAGACTGATTCGACGTAAGGGAGCAGGACACAAACCCCCAAAATCAGGAATGAGAGAGGGGCATCGTCACAGACCTTACGAACATGGAAGAATCAAAGGGAATATTTTGAATTGCAGGACATCTGTCCATAGCCTTTGACAAGTTATTTATTAACTCGGGGCATCAGTTTTCTCACCTTTAAATGGGAGGAGTGATAGCACCACCCTCAGAGGGTGTGAAGATTAAATGAGATAATACAGGTACCATTGCTTTTCATGGAACACGCGTACGGTAAGTCTTCCGTAAATTTTAGCTGATATGTTATCATCATTGCCGTGATCATCACTCATTGCTGACTCCATCCCGTGTGCAGGAGCGTGAGCGTATACGTGTATACGTGTATCCGGCAAAGCTCCTGGGCTTCTCCGTGGATATCTCTCAGGCCTCCCCGTGGCTCCTGCCATGGTGAGATCCTTTGCTCACCCTGAGCCGGGGGTGCACGGCCACGCATAGCTCCCCCGCCCGACGGCGACAAGGCAGTGAGGGCCCCACGCTCAGGACAGCCCAGGAGAGGAGGTCGTTTGGGAGGGGGGCTCCCGGTAACGGGACTAGTTAAGAGTCCAGATGCGCTTCCGGCGCGGTGCTGCGCGTCTGTGCGCGGGGTCTCGTCTCACCCTCAATGCGAATCTGCAGAGGCACCGTGATCACCTCTGCAAACGAGGACCTCAGGCTCCAGGAGGTTACGAAAGTAACCCAAGAGCACACAGCTTGCTGGGGGGAGGCGAAGTTTGGAACTAGAGAATGGCGTGAACTTGGAACCAGCCCCTTCCCGCGTGGCTTCCTGAGAGGCGGGGGCGGGGGGAGCAGGAGTGTGAGCAGAGGCTGCCAGGCTTGGAGCCCGTGGGAGGCCGCTCAGCCCCCTGACACCCTCTTGTCACCTCAAAGGCCTTGCTGAAGTCCCACAATTTCTCAAAAAGTCACCCCAATCATTCTGGCCACTGCTGCAGCCAGATTATTCCTCAAGCACAAGGAGTTCAGCTCTCACAGTCTTCTGGCGTGTTCTATCAGACCAGCTGACCTGGGTCATAGCACACACAGCACCCAGGGCCTCCTGTTAGAGCACAGTGCGCGTCATCCCTTGTCCTGCAGCTCAGACTCTCCCCTGTCAACCCCAGGGGCTCCCTTCAACTCCCCATCGTCTGTGATGCTCTTTATGTGCAGTTTGGAAAATGCTGATTTATTGCGGGCTTTTAAAAAAAAGTGTGAAACGACCTGCTAACAGAGCGTGATGCGGTCTCGCTGAGGGGCAGGAAGGGAGCCGCGTGGGAAGACAGACATCTGCTGGGGCTGACGCCGCCATGCCTCTTCCACGGGAGGAATCGGGCTCAGAGCGGGGGAAGGACGTGCTCTTCCTTCCACACTGGCCTCTCACCGGATGGCTTCCGAAGAACAGGCCACAAACTGCTGCTTCTGGAGGGAGCCCAAAGGTTCCACAGAAGCTGGGAGTCCCAGCTGTGGAGTGTGGTGAGCAGGGTTCAAATCCGCCCTCTACCGTGTTGCTCTGGGCTCTCAGGTGTGCCGCGGGGAGGAGGAGCAGGTGGTCCAACGTCCACGCTGGAGGTGGAGAGGCCCGACCTGCTGATGGACTCCAGGTGGGGAGGAAGGAAGAGGAGGCGTCAGAGACGGCGCCCGACGTTCACTTGCGCCGCGTGAGCCCCGGGGGCATGGTGGGGGGGCGATTGTGGCGACAGGATGCCATGAAGAGCAGTTTGGTGAGGACGTCTGGGATTCTGTTTGGGCAACTCAAGTTTGAGGTGCCTGTTAGATGCACGAGGACAGAGTGGTCTCTGTCACCATAATCAGGTCTGGGCGCTGCCGTGACACCTGTTATGCTTCCTGAGCGTGGAGACACGGTGGCCTTGATCCAGTGTGTGCCCGTGGGCTGTGTTACGTCACGGCGTCCTACGATGACAGCGGACGGCGCAGTCACGGCGGCTCTCGGACGTGCACTCTCACACGGGCTTGTGCGACGTCCTCACGGGCAGGGCCGCGTCTTGCCCACGCTCACGAGGCGTCGGGTGCCAGCCCCTCTGCAGCTGTGGGGAAGCACGCCGCCCGTTTACAGCTGGGGCACACGTAAGCAGTTTCGTGTGGAGTTCGGCTTCCCTGTAGTGCCTCAAGACTCAGGGTTTCAATTTCCGAAGTCTGGTGGCGCGTGAGGGAGCTGTTCCTGCCGGCCCGGGGTGCTGCAGGCTGGCACTGTTGTCTGGCTCGCTCGCCTCGCCCTGCGGGAGTGGCAGCCAGCGCAGACACCGCGTCTGGTCTGCGCCGGCTCCTCGGGAGCCCGGGCAGTGATGCGTGCATGGCTGTTCCCTTCCCACTAAGGATTCCTTTAGTAGACGCTTGCATCCCTGGATGTCCAAGGCCAGCTCCGGTGGCAGGGGGCAAAGCGCAGCCCGAGGGTGCGGCATCAACACCACGTGAGGATGGACACGCGCGTGAGCCCCGGCGCCGGCACAGGCGTGGCAGCCGGTTCTCCGTGACCGCAGGGCCCGCGCTCCGGCAGTGTCGGGAAGGAGGCGAGCGCCGTGGGCTTAGGGGCAGCAGGGCTTTCGCTGGGTTCTGGAGGGTGGGGCAGACGAGGTCCAGGTTGAAGGGGGCTTGAGCGAAGGCCCTAGAGGTATGAGACTACATTTAAAAAAGTCGTAGTGACAGAAGTTTAACAAACTAACTTGAGCTCCAGAGAGAATTTCCCGGCCTGTGTGGTGGCGTGGCTGGATCTAGGATCCAAACGACAGTTCGGAATCTGTCCCTGTCTCAGCTGTGTTCTCCAACCATCTTCATTGTCATCTTCCTTCGCTAGCTCGGCACCGCCCCTCCCTGCCGAGGAAAGAAGCGCTGCTTTTTGCTTGCGTTACTAGCAGTGGCCGCGGAGGTCCCGGGGCTGGCCGTCGTCGGGCCGGGGCCGGTCACGTGTCCGTTTCTGAGCTGATCACTGGCCAGAGGGTCGTGTGTTCTGATCCGACAAACCCTGGGCCGCCCCAGGGCTGCAGGCTCGTGCCAGCCTGCCCTGAACCCTGTGAGTTGAGATGAGGAAGGTGGTTCTGCAGAGGGGAGTCCAGCTCCTGCCGCCAGGGGAGAGGAGCGGGTGCCGGGAAGCAGACGTGACAAGTGCGTGGTGTAGAAGCCGCGAGTTTGGTGGCAGCAGGCGCTTCGACCCGTCCACCCGTTTCCCCTCACGTTTGCTCAGTGGATTCAGTGTACGAGCTTCGTGTAGCTGCTGGAACAAATCACCACTAACGCAGTGGCTGGAGCAGCACTCAGTTATCACCCGGCAGTTCTGGGGGTCAGAGGTCTGGAATGAGCTAAAATCAAGCTGTCAGGCGGGCTGAGTTCCTTCTGGAGGCTGCAGCCAGCACTTTCCAGCTCCCAGCGGCGCTGCATTCTTGGGGTGTGGCTCCTTCCGCCTCTTCAAGCCAGCGACCACCAGACGGAGTCGTCCTCACGCTGCCTCTCTCCTGGTCTCTCTCTTCTGTCTCCCTTTGCACTTGCGGAGACCCTTGCAACTGCCTGGCCCACCGGATGGTGCGGGATAATCTGACTATCTCGGGGTCAGCTGATTGGCAACCATGATTGCCTCCGCAGGCCTAATGCCCTTGCCGGGCAAGGGTAACGTATCCACAACTTCCAGGGATGGGGCGTGGACATCTTTTGTGTGTGGGAGGGGTCATTCTGCCACACATTCAGCTGTGTGCACGTTCCAGGCACTGCTAGATGCTAGAGACACAAAGACAAGTAACCACGGACCTGAATTCAAGACATTTCAGTCCGCTAGAGGTGGGGGGCTGAGTGCTCCGAGCACATCGCCCGCGTGGGTTTCCAGTTTGTCCAAGTGTGGAGCTGGGCGGTAAAGGCGGCGGGGTGTTCTTGGAAGGCCTGGAATGCAAAGGAGGGGAGATTCCATTCTGCAGACACCTGGGAGCCGTCGAAGGGGCGGCTTCTGGGTCTTTTGTCTGTTTTATTTCAAGCAGGTCGTACCCTCACTTAAGTCTCAGCGGTTTGGCTTTAGAGGCAGCAGGACAAGTCAGCCAAAGAGGATGACACGGTAACAGGCTTATCCCAAAGAGATGAAATGTGTGATCTAAAGCGCGAGCCGCTAATAGAACACTGAGCCCCAGGCGGAGCTCGAGGTGGAAGCGGCGCCAGGACCGAGGATGGCAGCGCGGCGCTGAGCTCCCGACGTGGGCACTTTGCGCAGGCCTTCACGGCCACTCCTCCTCCCACCCGTCCTCACACAATGACGGGTGAAACCGATACACTAGTCCTCTTTCTAGAAAGGAGAAAGCAGGTCCCGAGAGGTTAAGTGACAGAGTGCCGTGTGTACACTGCTGCTGTCCTCGGAGAGAGTGTTTTGAAGGACGGTGGGAGGGGAAGAAGCGCTTGCCTCTGGGGCAGAGGGACCCACTTTTCTCTGGTAACCACGTTCTCCTGTCTGTTTCTATGCATTTGATTTTTTCTTTTTTTTATTGTAGATTCCACAGATAGCAGTGATCAGCAGGATGTGTCTCTCTGTCTGGCTGCCTTCACGTCGCATAATGTCTCTCCCCACTCCCGGCGGTCGGCTTTCAGGGTCCGGGGGCCTTCGCTGAGCATTTTGACTCTCTAGGAATCTCCCTCCTCCCTGAACATCCTCCCTGGCATCCTCCTTCTCTCCTGCAGGCTCGGGTGGGGCTCACGTTCGACTCACCTGTTCTGGCATCTCCGGCCTTTTTGGTGCTGGTGTTTTTTTCGTTGCTGTTTTCCATCTTGGTAAATGTGCACCTGCTGTTCCTGGGCGAGGTGTTCTGTCAACATGAACGGGGTCAGCTTGCTTGGCTGTCGTTCAGGCCGTCTGCATCTTCACTGATTTCCTGTCTACTTTTTATTTCAATCATTGAGAGAAGTGTTAAAGTCTCTGCTATAATTATTGATTTATTTCTCCTTTCGGATCTGTTCATTTTTGTTTTGCGCACTTTGAGCTCTGTCGTCAGGCTCATAAACATTTAGGATCGTCACATCCGCTTGATGAACTGATCCCGTCATCGTGATAAAATGAGCCTTTTTCTAATCCCTGCTAAATTTCTTTGTTTTGGAATTGACTTTGTTTGACATTAATGTATCCACTGCACCTTTTTGATTGGACTTAGAATGATACATCTTCTCCTGTCATTTTACATTTAAACTATTTGTGTCTTTCTATTTACAGTGGGTTTCTAGGCAGCACACAACTCAGTCTGCTTTTGTGTCTATCTTGATAATCTACACCTTTTAATGAGTGTCTTTTGCCCATTTATATTTACGAGATTCCTGATATGGTTGGTTTTAAGTCTACTCTCTTGTTCTTTGTTTTCTATTTGTTACATTTGCTTCGTGTTCCTACTTATCCTTTTTTTATGTCTTCTTTTGGATTAATTGTATATTTTTTGTGATTATATTTTATCTCTTTTATTAGCATCTTAGCTATACCTCTTTATTTTGTTGTCTTAGTGGTTGCTTTAGGATTTGTAGTACGCATCTTCAGTTTGTCACAATCTACTTTCAGTGACATTTATGTGTAGTATAAGGACCATAACAGTACACTTCATGCCCCACGCCCTTGAGCTGTCCTTTGTGTACATTTTACTTCTACACGTGCATTGTTACTATTTTTGGTTTACACAACCCGGTATATTTTAAAGAGATTTAACTAATGAGCATTGCCTTTATATTTGCCCATGGAGTTGCCGCTTCTAGAATTCTTTATTCCTTTATGATGACTGGAGTTTCCATCTGCTTTCACTTTCCTTTTGCTTGAAGGAGCTCCTTTATCATTTCTGCCCATGCAATTTTATGGCGATAATAGTTTCAGCTTGATATGCCTGAAATCTATTTTGTCATGATTTTTGGGAAGCTACTTTTGCTGAGCAAAGGATTCTAGACTGACAGTGTTTTTCCAGTAATTTAAAGGTGTCGAGCCATCGTCTTTTAGCCGGCACCGTTTCCAGCGAGACATCTGCCGTCACCCTGATCTGTCTTCCTTGCCAGGTAATGGGACCCTTTCCTCTGGCTGCTTTTAAGATTTTTTTTTTTTTTAAAGCACTGGCTTTGGTCAGTTTGCTTATCATGTGCCTTGTGTAGTTTTCTTCATATTCATTGTGTTTGAGGATCTGTTGAGCTTTTTGATCTATGGGTTTGTGTTTCATCAAATTTAGAAAATTTTGGACATGCCGTCCCAGACGTCTCTCTCTCTCAGGAACCCCTACTCACGTGTGTCTGGCCACCTGCAGGCGCCCCACGGCACGCTGATACTTCGTTTGTCTCTGAGCCTTTCCCCTCTCTGTTTAATTTCATGTGAAATTAAATTTGTTTAATTGCTGAATCTTCGAGTCCACTAGTCCTTCCTGCCGCGGTGTTCGATCTGTTGGCGATTCCACCTGCCGTATTTATTTCAGCCTCAGGCCTTATATTTTCATCTCTGCAGTCTCGGTTTGGGCCTTTCTGATGTCTTCCAGGGCTCTTACCACGCGGAGCCTTTGCTCGTCGCCGGGAGCACGTGGATTGGTTGTCACAGCTGCTTTGTGCCCTTTCTGCTCATTTTCCGCCCGTGTCGGTGCTGGAACTACCTTCTCCGCACCACGAGTGCTGTCTTCTTGTTTCACACAGGCCCAGCGATCTTCGCTCGGACGCCGGCCATTGCTGATTTTACCGTACTGCGTGCGGGTGTTGTTCTGTTCCTATAAATGTTCTTGAGCTTTGTTCTCTGCCGTGGCCAAGTTCCTCGAAACAGTTCGATCCTTTCGGGTTTTGCTTTTTGCTCCTTAGGTGGCAGCAGAGCGGTTCTTAATCCAGGGCTGATTTACTCCACTGTTGAGGGGAAACTCCACCCTGGGCCCCGAGCTTGTGATTTTCCACCGTGCCTGGTGGGAACAGGCGCTATTCCTGTCCTGTGAGATGCCAGCGACTGCTCCCCTAATCCTTTCTGGTGGTTCTTTTTCCGGTCCTGGGCAATGTTTTCACACGCGTGCTCTCATCAGTTCTCTGCTGAGCATCCCGGGGACCCGCCGTGGGTCCCTGGAGTTCTCACCGCCTGTGGCCCTCTCCTCCAGTCTCTGCCCTGCGACGCTCTGGCCGCCCTGGCGTTTGTGGGTTTCCCACTCAGTCTCCTTGGCGGAAGGAGACTGCTGGGACCTGTCTACGGAATGTTTCAATGAAACACTTACATTTTAAGGCAGATACAAGAAAACCACTTGCTAGGTCTTCTCTCTACAGCTTTCCCCTAGATCTATAAGTAATTGACTTAGTGCCGTGGCTTGTCCCAAGTCTGCTCAGCGGTGAGTGTTGGGATGCTCCTCCTCCCTGCGGTTTTTACCAGCTAGTTATGGTTCACCGCTGTGACACGCATGCAAACCTGTGACCAACCTTCCTCTGTACCTCACAGGGCCTGACTTCAGTTCCTTCACCGTCTGAAGTACAACTACTCTCTCTTTTCTTTTCCAAGCATGGTGCTCGCATTTAAATGTGACACTGTAGGCAAGGTCCAATTATAGGGCATGACATGAGCTCCTGCTCCCTGGATGCAATGCTTCTACTCACGCAGTTGAAGATTGCTTTGACCTTTTTGATGTTACCTGTTATTCTGTTGTCTGACACTACCTTACAGTAGACTGAAACTCCCAAATCTTATTTACATATGTGATTGCTAAGCTATAATACACATGGTATTTCTTTGCTTCAATACTGGCTTCTGAGAGGCAAGTTTGGCCAAAAAATCTGTTAAAAATCTATTAAAAGGAGCAAAAATACAAATGCAGGATCCAGGTTCTCATTTGGGTGGGTATTAAACATTTACGTCCTGCCTTATATTTTAAGTGGAATCGTATTATGTGAGGGCTCGTTAGAGGAGGGTACATGTTTAAAATTCATCTGGATGTTTGGCTACCTGAAGATTTTGATACTTTATAGAAGTATCAAATTTGGCAGATTTCAGGATTTCAAGCCAGACTGTCTTTTAAATTGGTTCTGATTCATTAAACCACACTTTAGAGAGCACTTATTTAACCGATAACACTTATGGTATTGAAGTTTATGAAGTAATGAATGGCATGTACTATTGACTTAATGCTGAAATAAAAGCTATTGATATTTGATTAAGATAACAGCTGTTTTATAAGTGCTATACCCTAATGCAAAGAACACTGTTATTATACAGTGGGATAAAATAGTTACTGCAAAACACCACAATTTAGAAAATAAAGGTTACTTGAGAGCTTGAAATTATTTCAAGTTAATTTTGCACTCTGCTCTTGAAGCTGATTAGTGTGAAATGTAATGAAATGTAATTTTTGCAAAACAGCTAACGCCAGGAGAGTCGCACAGAAACCTGCAATTAGCACTGATTGATAGTGAGACTTTTTTGGGTCAAAGAAGATTTGAGTCCATGATGCTTGTTGAGAAGGTGACCTCCAGCCGGGCGGGTCACCCTGGGCTCTGGGAAGTGGAATGACATTGGGTTATTCTGTTTTGTGATCGTCTTTTGGGGGCGATGGGGATGTTGACAGTCACTGCCAATTTTCCTGGGGCAGGAGTTGGTGGCACCTTGCAGCAGTTCTTGTGTGTGTGTGTGTGTGTGTGTGTGTGTGTGTGTGTGTGTGTGTGTGTATATGGGTAGGGGAGAGGGAGAGAAGGAATTGGCTCATGTGCTTACGGAGGCTGACAGGTTCCAAGATCTGTGGTTGGCAACAAGCTGGGGACACAGGAGCTAATGGTGCAAGTTTCAGTTCTAAGGCAGGAAGAAAACCTGTTGTCCCAGCTCAGGCGGTGGGGCAGGTGGGGTTCCCTCCTACGTTGCCTTTTTGTTCTACTCAGGTCTTCAATCAACGGGCCGAGGCCCCCCCAGGTTGGGGAAGGCAATCTGCTTTGCTCAGTCTGCTGACTCAAACGCTAATTTCATGTAGAAACTCCCTCTCAGACACACCCAAAATAACGTTTAATCAAATGTCTGGGCAGCCCATGGCCCAGTCAAGTTGACGCTCGCATTAACCATCACAGACGGCGCTGTTTTTCTGTTGGGTGAGCTGGCCAAGCCTCTTTCTGACTTCCGGTTCACTTTATTTTATAGGGAAGTGTTTTAATTTGAGGAGAGTCTTTGTATTTTTTTCATCCGATCAATGGTAACAGCCAGGAGTTGAGAAATTTGAGATAATGCAGTGCCATAGTCCTACCTTGGGTGTGACTGTAAGAATTTAAGATTTATGAGATATAAATATCTCCTCTCATCCAAGAGGCATCACCTGACGGGTTTGTTTCTCCCCCAGTGCTCAAGTTAATTGCATTTTTAATGATGTATTCCATACCTGCCGAGAGTTAAATAAAGCCAATAAGCTCAGGTTAGTTTCTAATGACATTTATGCCATTTCTAAAGATGAAAATAGTTTATTAGCTATGCACTTTTTTAAACTAAAGAAAATGCAGGTGTGACCCGAGAAACTTGCACATCAGAGCACAGCCCGATTTCCGCCACGCAGGGAGACGCTGTGTCCGACAGACCTGTGTTCCGGTGCCTTCCCTCGTCAGTGTTAACCGCACCTGGAGAACGAGGCGCACTCAGTGCGTCCCTGTCTCCCGCCACCTGCTCTGATGGGCCCCCGAAGCAGGCGGCTGACAAGCAGTGTCCAGCTGCTGTTCATGGCCAAATACCGTCATTGGCACCCGAGGCTCCCGGTGACTCTTGAAGCTCTGGGCGGAGCTGGATTCCGAGCCCTGGAGCCTGGCGGGCAGTAGGGGCGGCTGAACTGGCCGCTTCAGGCGCCAGGGCTTGCACAAGCCGGCAGGGTGGGCTGCAGCCGGCAGCATCCCCGAAACATCACTGGTCCCGTGTGCCCAGCCCGCAAAAAGGCTGGAAATAGGGTCGTAGCAGGTGTATTTAGTTAAGATGAGGTCCTACTTGGGGGGGGTGGAATGGGCCCTAAGTCCAGTGGCCGGTGTTCTCACAGCAAGGCCAGTGAAGACACAGAAACTCACAGGAAGAAGTGGTGTGGGGAAGAGACAAGGCCGGAGGGACACAGCCGCAAGCTGGGGGACGGCAGGACTCGCGCGGCACAGGGGCCAGGAGAGGCGCTTGGAACAGTCTTCCCCAGAGACTTCAGAAGGAATCCGCCCTGCTGACACCTCATCTTGGACTTCTGGCCTCCAGAACTTTGAGAGAATACATTTTTGTTATTTTAAACCACTCAGTTTGTGCTGATTTGTTGTGGCAGCCACAGGAAACCAATGTGCTTCCACGCTCTTCCTGGACCACAGGAGGGTGAGCCTCCTGCTTCCTCCTGGCCCCCTGGACCAGCCCCCCACCCCATCCTACATTTACTCCCTCAAAGCCGCCCCTGCCCCCGGGAATGAGTGAGTGAGGTCTCTACTCTGGACAGGACGGAACTCTTAGGGATGTCGATGTGTCAGCCCACGGGCCCAGGCAGGATTAATTACAGCCTACCATTTTAAGTTTATTAACCAGCAAAGTGTTTGTGTTAGTGTGCTTTCTTATTTTTAATTAACTGTTTGACATATAGCAGGCTTTCTGATGCTTTCAATTACCACATATAATTATTTAGATATAAATTTTAGAAATGCCGAGTGACTAGTTTCTTGGCAGAAATAGCTCGAAAACTATCAACCTGCCACATTGAACACTCTGTTCCCTGAAGCTCGAGCTTCTCAGACCAGGGCAGACATGCCCCTGGGAGGTCCGCGGGGCAGGCGAGGGGGTCGCAGGACCAAGGCCCGTGAGTGATTGAACCAACAAGCAGTGATTTCAATCATGCCATATTACGGGCGGGATGCAGAGTTCCTGTGAATTTTAATGCAAGTGAAGCCTTGTACCAGTGCTCTCTGGGGGATGTATTTTAGGGGGAAAGTTTAAGAAAGGTATCTTTTCTGAGATAGGGTCATCCATTCATTCCTTGGCCTTTTCTCGGGCACCTTCCACATGCCGGGTAGGGCACGGGGACTGCAGGCACAGGCGGTCAGCTGCATCTCCAGCCACGGGCACCCACTGTGGGTGGGAGGGGCTGGGCAGTGCTCAGGGAGGGTGCTTGTCACCCAGCAAGGGAGACGGCCAGGAAAAAGGTTCTGAAGTCAATGCAGCCTTCCTCGTCTGTTTCTCTGAGACCATCTTGCGGATGAATGATTTATAAGAGACAATTAGGATGACAGAAAACAATAAAATCCTTACATTTCAGAGAAATTTGATCTTTAGCAGCCCCAGATCACGTTCCAAATACTCACTGGGGTTCCTTGCTCCTGTGGAGCCGAGCCCAGGCGAGCTGTCCGTGGTCCTGCCGCCGCTGGGGCGTTGCCGGGCACGGAGGCCCAGGCCGTCCGTCTGTCCCGTCTGGAAAGCGGGTGTGGACGAGCCCCCGGGGTCCTTGTGCTCTGGCGTCTCAGACCCTCCTGCTGAAGGTGGGGCTCGCTGATGCTCTTCTCTCAAGACTTCCACCCAACAGGGACCAAAGGCTTCCTGAAAACGCCTCTCCTTCTTTCCCTGTGCTCATGGGAGGCTTCCCTGGGGGAGAGGTGGCAGCTCACATGGCCACATCTGGGGCCCTGGCCTCAGGCAGCAGGTGGCGTCCAGGCCTGTGCCCAGGAGGAGGGCCTGGCCCGTGGCTGGACATGCTGGGGACCTCAGCCTCACACACTCCAGGGCTCCCTTCGGCGGAGAGTCCAGGAACAAATGTTCCCTGAGATTCAAATCATAAGTCAACATGCAGCGTCTCCCAAACACCAGCAGTTTTTAAAGAGTAATTCTCAAAATGGCTTTCTAAATCACATATCACGTCTTAAGTTCTTTTAAGGCTGTATAGAATGTAAACTACGCTTGTTTGGTGACTGAGAGAATCGTAATGGCCACCTCTCCGTGCTGTGCAGGGACAGTGGAGCTCTCAAGCTGTTAAGATATGGAAAGCTGTGCACCGACATGGCAATTGCCCCAGCCCATAGGGTGTTTGTTTTGTTTCGTTTGTGCTTTTTTTCAGTGGAGTCTGTGGGACCGTGAGAAGGATGTGGGAAATTTACCCGCTATATGCGGCTGTTTCTATACTGGGGAAAATCCGGGGGGCAAGGACTAGGCTGCAGTTCCCCGTGGAGCCCCCAGTGCCTGCCACACGGCCAGGTGTGTGACGGACAGTCAGTAAATCTCACAAATGAACGAACAAGTGGATGCCACCACCATCAAATTTGGCCATTAGAGAAATAGCTGTTCGTGCACTCTATTCAAGGGAATACCATATATATTTTCCTCTTTTGTTTTTCTATGAATTATGGCATTCTTTAGTACATGCTAATCCTGTACAAAACAAAAATCGTGCAGTGTCTTATATTTTCTACCTGTTGTTTATTCGCTTTTGCATATTGTGCTAAATTCCAGAGATGGTGAATCTACATATTCCCGTTCGAACCTGACTTCGATTTAATTCAAGCAGTAATTATGCATTCAGGTTGAAGGCCTGCTTCCTTCAAAGGCCTGTGCTCTTTGCTGGTGGGTGGGGGGAAGAGGATGGGAAGAGGAAGGATTGGGACATGAACCCATAATCCAGCGGGGAGATGGTGCCTGAGGGAGTGTCACTGCAGAGTGCCGCAGTGGCAGGTCGCACACGGTTACTCGAGTGGACCCAGTGCTCTGACATCTCAGAGGGGAGACGGTAGCAGGAGAATCGAGGGGACTTCAGGAAGGTGCCATTCAGACTGACCCGGGGGGGAGGGGGATGGGAGGACAGCACGGGTTTTGGTTCTGTTGGAGCTTGTGCTCTGCCGAGTAGATGGGGAGGGACAGAATTGGGCCTCCAAGGTTGAACTGAGTACTCTTCCCTTGGGGAAAGGGCTGAGTAGGGCAGAGAACATGGCACAGAGGCCCTCAGGAGGAGTTATCTGGAAGCCGGGTCCAGAGAGGTCTGGAGAGGGCGTGGCAGGGAGCGAGGAGGTCAGGCGTGGTCTCCAGGGAGGCGATGGGGAGGCAGGGGTGGCATTTAGGGTGGGGAGGTGAGAACAGGTGCTGGGCACATTTCAGGGCCCAATCAGTGGCTTCTCCTACTACACAGGGAGCTACTGGTATCCGCAAACTGCAGTGGGAAACCAAAGTGTTCCCTTCCAAAATATTCCTGTGTTTCTAGACAGCGGGTTTGGGGCCTTAGACAAAATTTTATCTCAGGACATCAGGGCAGGATACATTGGCTAAAAAATGTAACTATTGGGTAGTAGTGTTACTATTCACCTTTAAACTTAATAAAGACTTTGAGTGTTAACTGCATGTGATGCTTATGGCCGGAATGCTTGTTTAGGCCCTGGGAGAGTCTCCTGATTGGCAAGTATTGCTGCCCCTCACCCGCCCCTGGTCTCCTGGAGGGGAGAGGCCCTGCTCTGCCCCGCCTTGCCCTCTGGTTCCCACGCAGTGCGCAGTGCCGGTTACTGGAGGGTTAGGTGCTCACGCAGTGTCGGGTGGTTGGTGAGTACAACTCAGGAGACGCTGCAAGGAAGATCTGCTCCAAATTAAGTTCAAGAAAAAAAAACTTTGGAGTAGTATTATTGACTCTGGTATCTTCTGTGCTTCACAATATTGAACGAAGTTGTATGTCCTACTTTAGTAAAAATAGATGTTTATTCAAGGTATTGATTTCCTGGAAAATCTGATTCCATCATTTCTATGTATGAATGAGATCACTCTCCTTATCCTCCCAGATACATATTATAGTCTCCTGCGCCGATAACCCTAATCGAGGGCGAAAGCGGTTTAATAATCTATGGTGCTCGCGGCTGGTGTACGAACAGCTGCAAATACAACACCGTTGACGTGCGTGGGAAGGGTTCCCAGCCGCGTGCGAGGGCTCGTCAGGCTGCAGGAGAAGAGATCAGCTGGAAGGGAGGACAAGAAGGCAAAGATGTTCTGCCCGAAGGGCTCCTGTCCCCAAAGGCCCCGTGGCCCTTTTGGAACGTTGGTTTGGCGGGGGGGGCCGGGTTCGGGGGGGGGGGGACGTTTCCCGGTTGGGGACAGGCCTCAGCTCTCTTGAAAGACCCTGAACTGTGACTCAGTCTCAAAGTAAAGTGGGAATACCAGGAACTTCACGGACCGCCACAAGGGACAAGGTTCCTTAGAGGCAAACGCCAGGAACCCCCTCTCACGCTGCCTGTCGGGTGGGCTCCTATGGGGACGCGCGAGGCGGACTGGACGAGAAACCCTACCCAGGAACTGCGAAATGTCTACGGGAGTGAGACGCTTAGCGTTCGTGCCAGCCACCGTGGCTCCCACACCGTGTCCCAGGTGTCACAAGGCTGATGAAATCACTCATATTTTCTCCAAACAACCTCAATCTCATTATTTTTGAACCTAGTGGGGCAAAGCAAACTTTCAATGATTTCTCTGTTTCTGAAGAGTTTTCCCTCCGTGTGGAACCCACCCTCTCCCTGCCCTCTGTGTCTCCTTGGTTGCCCCACAGGCCTGCTTTGAAGTCCAGCCTCCCGCTGCCTCCTGCAGAGCCCCCCAGTGCCCTCTTCAGGAGACTCCCGGGAATGCCTGCTGCACTCGAAGCCCCCATTCCAGCCTTCCCCACGGGAGCCTGTGCGCCGCCCTGTCCCCCCAGGCAGGTGATGCCACGTCCACCTTTTGGTCCGTGGCCCCGGGCACCACGCGGCGGAGTCCACGCACCGGGGGAGTATTTGCAGGTAGGGAGTGGCTGGTTGGCATCTAAACAATGTCCACAGAGCCCCAGGCTGGCTAACGAAGAGTATTATGGGCTTCTGATGCCCTAAAGATTTTGTGTAAATAGTTCTTTTTCTTGTTAATCCCTAGATGTTAGGTGAGCAGAGACAGGAAGCACAGTACAAATAAAGCCAGAAGCATCTTTCTTAATTAAATTTGTAATGCTAGTAATTATCCATATTATTAAAGCAAATCTAATCTACCTTTTGTTGTTGACGGGATTAGTGTTTGGAGGTTGGTACTTCCTCACTTAGTGCGGTTTAAACCACATAAAAATTTCAGCCCAAGCGACGACATCAAACGTCTTCTGCGCTTTCGCTGCCCAGAGCTGTCTACTTCAAAGGAGGGTGAGAAGCCTTCTACCGACGTGGCACACGCCTGCCGACCGGCAGGGACTGGGAGGCCCTGACTGGAGCTGTGGCTCAGTGAGGAGCGGGGACCTCCATGGGGTCTCTGTAGCAACGGTGGCCCTGAGGCCTGCACAGTGGTGCCTTCTGCCGCTTCGCAAGTGAGTGGGACGTTGGCTGCAGAGGAGGGGGACAGGGAGGAGCCGCAGCTGAGGACCATTGCCAAGGAAGGGTCGGCGATGCCTGGGGACACCCACGCCAGGTCTGTTTGTCACAAAGAGGCAGATGTGAATGACGCAAAGTCCCGTATCTCCAGTCTAAACCCCAGGTAAAAGCCAACAGTGGGTATTTAGAAATGCCGGTGTTTGCTCATCCGTGCCTTTTCTCAGGGATTGGAAAACAGGCTATTCTAATAGTTCAGGCCAAAATGAAGACCCCTGCATGCGGGACATTAAACAAACTTAAACGTTTTTTAAAAATCTGAATTTCCTGGATCATCCCTTCATTTTTTCAGTTGCGTATGTGTGTGTGTCTACAATTATCAAAGGGGCCTTTAAGAATCAACGCATTTCGGATAAAATATTTTAAAAATATTTTTGCTGTCAGTAAATTTTGTAAGTTTTCTTTCCATATACAAACCCGGCACATTCCAGATTTAAAGTAAATCATTTATATATTGATATATTTTTAGTTTTTAGAAATTTCCTCAGGGCACAGCAAGATTTAGGTGTGAAAACTCAATGCCGCACAAAATAAAAGAAAACCTGAAGCCTAGGAGTTTCTAAGACGCATACAAATTGAAATAACACTTTGTTTCGGCGCAATAAATTAATTTCGATGTGTTATGACAACATGAGATTTTTGCCAGTGAATCCCTTCCCGAGGGCCGCTCCCTTACGGCCTATCGATCAGCCCTTACTAAGCTCACCTCCCAACACCGTTGCACCAGAAATTAAGTTTCCAGCATCTGAGTTTGGGATACACGTTCAAACCATAGCAATAGTTTACATTAGGGTTCACTCGTGATGTTGTACATTTTATGGATTTTGAAAAACACAATCTACCATCGTAGCGTCATACAGAGGAGTTCAGCTGCCCCCAAATTCTCTGGGCTCTGTCTGTTCATCTCCCTTTCTCTCCCTAAGTCCTGGCGACAATAATCTTTTCACTGTCTCAGTAGTTCTGCCTTCTCCAGAATGTCACATGGCTGGAATCGCACAGTATGTAGCCTTCTCAGACTGGCTTCTTCCACTAAGTCATACACATTAAGTGTCCGCCATGTCTTTTCGTGGTTTGATAGCTTGTTTCTTTTTTAGCACTGAATAACATTCCACTGTCTCTACATAAGACAGTTGATGTATCCATTTTCCTGCTGGAGGACATCTTGGTAGCTTCTGAGTTTTGGCAATTATGCATAAAATTGCTGTAGACTTTGTGCACAGATTTTTGTGTAGATGCCAGTTTTCAGATCTTTTGGGTAAGTTCCAAGGTGCACAATCTTTGGTTACAAGGTAAGAGTGTTTGATTTTGCAAGAAGACACCAGACTGTCTTCCAAAGCAGCCGCAGCACGTTGTCTGTCTTCCCACTGCGGTCGCTGGCGTTCCCGTTGCTCCGTGTCCCTGCCAGCATTTCGTGTTGTCAGGGCTCTGGGCTTGCCCCATTGGAACATGTGTGCAGTGGTCTCTCATTGTTTGCATTTCCTCCCAATGCTTTAAAACTAGTGTTTTTTTCCCCTTCTAAATGCATCCGTTTAAATCTCTGGGACTTCCCTCTGCTGTTCCTGCTCCCTGACCCCACTGGCTGTCTGCCTGGAAGATGACGCTGCGTAGCGGTGAGCCTGGTCCCTGACCCTGGACTGCCCTCTCCGCACGGCCCACCCATCACCACATCAGGGACTGTCAGGAAACTAAACCTGTTGCCATTCCCGCGTGGTAAGGTGCGTGCACAGAGAGGAGGTGAATTTAAAATGAAACTCTGCATTCCCGTCTTTAAGAGGCAGAGCTGCTTCCTGGGGCTCCTGCGTAATGACTTATCACCCCTTCTCCCCTCTCCTGCCCTCAACCGTGTACCTTCCGCTCACCTGCACCCGAGGATGCTCCACCAGGCTTTCCAAAGGCAGCCGTGCCTGCCCTGCCTGCCCTAGGGGGCTGCTGGAGGTCATTGTCTTGACACACTTTCTTAAATGCTTCAGATAAGAGAGGTAAAAAAAAAAATCTCAAGGCTAAATTGCAACTCATTTGTTCTCAGCTTGGAACACTTACATCTGTGCTGGGCGATTAGGCCTAATAGGGTTGCGCCTCGCAGAGGGAAGGGCTGACTGCAGGTATCCGCAGGTGCCTGGGTGAAGGACACAGGATGCCTTCTTTCCCTCCTAGAATCGGCCTCTTCGTTCCAAAGTGTTCAAAAGGCAGCTCTCGGGGATGACCTCCCCGGATGACCTTGGCCATCCTTCTGCAGCCATTTGTCACAGAACACAGCGGGGCGGCGGCTCAAGGCGGGCTGGGAGCACCTGGACTGCAGCTGATGGGGCAAGACCGGCTGTGAGTTTGCCCAAGGCCTCCACCCAGACCTCAGATTCCAGACCTCAAGGGCACTACGGATACAGGGCTTGGGGTCAGCAGTTTGTGTCAGAGTCGAGGTGAACCTGGGGAAGGGAGGATAAAGACCCACATACCCCCGCTTTGGAGGTTCAGCGTCATTAGAGTAACTTAGATCGTTGTGGGGCCACAACTGAGACCTCTGAGCGCAGACGACCCTCTTCGGGGAAACTTGCTCTGAGGGTGGAGAGTCCACGGCAGAGACTCAGCCTGGGAAAGGGCTGGTTCTTGCACTTCCTCCAGCCCCGCCGTGTGCAGGGGCTTCGAATAAATGACTGAGCGTGGGAAGCGAGATAGAGGCGGGACTGGCGGGCCCTCCCTGCTCGGGTGGCCATGCAGAGCAGCTGGGCGCCAGAGATCTACGTTCCCTTCCTGCCCCTTCCCATGCATCCTCGTCCCTTCGCGAGTTTCTGCGATTTTTCCCTGGGATTTCTCGGGGCACACAGGAGCTTTAACTCAGTGACTAGACTGAATCAGCTGGGAACGAGCGTTGTTTTGAGTGAGGGTTCTGGAAGAGGGGATGAGCCTCTGAGCCACAGTAGACTGGGTTTCTCCTCCCAGGCCAAGTGGGCTGGGCCTTTGTACTTGGGGACGAGGATCAGGATAGGGGCTGTGTGAATACGCCAACTGCAGTGTGGGTCCCTTGGTCACATACATGTGGGTGCAAATGACCACTTCACACCCTCCCCCTGCCCCTGCCACGCTTCCTGCTTTCTCGCTGGCAGTAACGGTGATGCTGGTGCGTGAGGTGGCCAAGGTGGGAAGACCTGGGAAGTCAGAGACCCCGGTGTGAATGCCGCCGCCGCCGCCCCGGCCCCCAGGTGCAGGCCTGTCTTCCCCACGCTTGGGGCTCCTTACCTGGGTGGCGCACTGCCCGTCCTGCCTGCTTTGTGCAGGGAGAGGGGAGCATACCCGCAGAGCCCCCTTTCTGAAACCGAGAGTCATCTGAGCGCAGGTTGTTACCACCTCACTCCCTCCTGCCCGTCTGGGCCGTGACAGGCAGAGCGAGCATTTGTACTTTGAGCACTTTGGGTCCGGCCTATTCGCGACCCGGGTGGGAGGAGATTTCCCCTGAGGACTCGGGTTAAGCGGTCCCCGGGTGGCCTCCCTGGAGCATGTGGACGGGCCTGTGGTGGGCTCCTCCTGCCCCTGCGGAAGCTTCCAGCAGCACCCTTATTTACGCCTCACGAGTTCGGTTTTAGAGAGGATGAATTTATCTTGCTCATGCCTCTCTTGGTGACAGGATTTAATGAAGAGACAACTCAAGGCAACGTCTGACTTGTGAATTCCGAGACAAGAATAATAGCTTTACAAAATCACTTTCTAAAACAAATTCTGAACCGCAATTTACTTTACTTAATGAAAAGAAACCAGAAAGCACGGCCTCGCTGCTTGGCTGGATATTTCCTTTCAACGCGTCGCAGCTCGTACACTTCAGTGGCCCCCGGGGCTCCAAGCCAAGAGCTTTTACATCTTCACGCGTTGCCTGCGCTGGGCGTGGAGTGAGGCTGCCGGCCGCGGGGGAATCCCAGCCCCGGCTCGGCGTCCAGGTGGAGCCCTGAGCCAGGCGTGGACCCGCAGCCCCTGCCCGTCCTTCACGACCCGCATGACGTGCTGAGCTCCTGGTCATTTGTGACCTGAGTTAGAACTTTCCAGCAGACTCGATCCACGGTGTGTGACGTCGGAGCGCAGACGTGCCCTGAACGTGCAGAAGCTGGCGGGCCGTGTCTGCCACCGCGAGGCGGCATGAGGCAGTGGTCTAAGGGCACATGACTGAGGGACGCGGTTTCAGTTTCGGCCAGGGAATGTGTCCTCAGAACGCGTGTGTCCCCTCTGGTGTGACGGGGGAGGGGAGGGGTGCGCAGGCCCGGCGGGTGCCTGGCTGCCGGGAGCTGTGCTGCCTCCGCGGAACCCAAACTCACTCCTAGGAGTGAAGAATCGTGACTCGAGCGTCACCGAAGTGATCCAGGTAACCAAAAACATGTGCACCCCCTTCACATTTTTTTTTTTAAATGAATCTGCCCGGTAACCTGGTGGTTCGTGTTGTTACGTCCGGCCTCGTACCCAAGAGCTCACGTAAGTATCGACTTTGCGTTCTCATGTCTCGGTCCGAATTTTCCATCGACGCTATCGCGTAACCGCCTGGGCCCGGGTCACCGACCGTTGGGTCCGGTTGCGTCGCTTTCATCCTGCGCAGCTCGGGTGGCCCAGTGCGGGGAAGGCCCCTGAGCTGGCCTTTCACCTGTTGGCACCGTCACTCTTGGTTATGAGAGTCAAAGTGAGACTGTGTGGAAATAGAAACACATTACTCTACCTCCCAGGCAGACGGGACCCCACTAACTTTCCTTTCCGGTGCCTTGCGGACACGTGCAGGTAACGGCTTTGGACTCTGTCTTCAGATTTACGCGCAGCCAGGACCGGGCCCTTGGACCTGCTTCCACTCTCCGACCAGGGTGGGCACGAACGAGGCGGAATATTCGCGTGCGTGGAGCGAGGCTGGCCGAGAGCAGGCCCCAACAATCGCAGTGCCAGGTAGAACGGCTACTAAGTGGAAACTTCGGGGTTCCTTTCATGAAGTTTTCATGATGTGTTTAAAGTAAAAATGGTGAGTATGTCACCCTGTCATCTCTCTCAAAGGTGCAGGCAAAGGTAAGGAAAAAGAGGAGCAGAGCGGTATTTCCAGTCTTTGAAGGCATCATTTTTCTGAGCACTCGAATTCTCCACGGAAGACATAACACGCACCTTTAGTTTAAAGGCTGCTTTGTAGCTTTATGTCTCTTTTGTCCTTTGTATTTTATGTCTCAGCATGTCCTTTCTTTGTGTTCAGCATGTTGCTTTCATTTCGATTAACGAGATGCCAAGTGCATCTTGAGGGAGGTTTCGGGGGGTGGTGCGGTGTCCTGAGCGAGGGTCTGGGAGCCACTGGCAGCATGACCCGGTGCCCACTTCCCCGTCTGGGTCCGAGTCTCTCCCGTAAGACGAGGCCCGGGTGAGACAAGCCCCGGGGACGCTTCATTTTGAATCCTGGTGCTTCCCCGGCCATTGTGAGAGCTAATTGCATGGGTTGCTCTTCGGTTTTGTTCAGCTGGAGATTTCCAACCAAAAAGTCTGCAGAGGTATGCTGACCTTCTGGGTTTTTTTCCTTTTGAGAAAAAACCAAAACAAAACAAATAAGTTTCTAAACACGTGAATAAGCTACGGAAAGACCACCATTCATCATTCTGATTGAAACCTTTTAAACTGCGTAATTGTGCTCGGCTTTTCTTGGTTACTGTAATTAAGTAGCTTTTGGGGCCGCAGTGATTAACTGCAGGCTTGATGGAGTAGGATGCGTTTGTCTTCAGGTGTCTGCTTTCTTGGGTTTTACATTTATCTCGACTCTCTACGCGGAGTGGATTGGAGAGGGTGCCGGTGCCGCAGGAATGACAATTATTGCAGCCTTGATTTCATCTACAATTAGCGAGCTGTGATGAAGCTCATATTTTCCCTTTAAATGTGCTGATTTTCCCTCTTTTTCACTTATGCAAAAGCTCATGGCAGGTGTGCTCCTCATTGATCTGTGCTTCAGAATGAAATCTACAGCCCCATAAATACCATATTTTTTTTTAAAAAAGGCTTAATGTATGGCTTCTTTAAAGATTTATGAGGTTCCATAACTAGATTTTGTATAAAGAAAGTACAGATCCTAAATCTGATGCTCGTAATCAGATCAGAGGGGCTGATTCATTGGCTTTTTGGTGCTTTATAGAAAGTCGATAAATACAGTTCTCCAACCCCGGTGAGGCTGAAGGCATGTTGGTTCTCCATCAAGCTCAAATGCACATTAAGGGTAAGATTTCTTGCTGAAATGATTCAGAAAATGCATAATTCAATAACTGTAGCTGACAGTCCTTGGGATAACTCACCCTCTCCCTGTGAACACTGTAACCTCCATTCGAGGTCCTGGCCCAGAATGCTGTTTGCAGTTCCACAGGTCAAGGCATTGTGTTGAGTCCCTCAACGGTGAGTCGTAAAGGGAAGGACGCAGAAATAATTGCTCACGGCTACGAGAAGCAGCCTAGGAAAGCATGCTGATCCCGATGAAATAAACAGGTTACGATGAGACATAGGAATTGTCTGCTGAGTGAAAGTGAAGTGGACACAGCCACCCCTGCGATAGCGGCCCCCACGTGCGGCGTAACCAGGGAGCGGACGGTGAGAAGGAGGAGAGGCTGCGAAGGGGCTGCCGGCGTGGGTGGCAATGAAAAGGCCTTTCTTTGTTCCTTGCCGTAAAACTGATGCTCAGCCACGTGACATCAGGCCAGCCAGTCCCCCGGGGGCTCTTCCGTCTTGCTCTGAAGGACTCGTGTTGGAAGGTGGAGAGCCGTGGGGAGCGGGACCGCAGGTGACACCGGGCTTCTCTGGCGTCTGCACCTGGCAGAGAGGGGACCTAGGCCCACGTGGCCCGCCTGCGCTGCGATCTCCGGCAGCCCCAGCCACACGGGATCTCAGGAACGAGCTGTCATGTCAGGCAACACTTTGGGTTGATTTTCTCACACCTCAGGAGGAACCGGGCAGCACCCTGAACCTGGACTTCATGTTCTCCTCTCAGGTTGATCAAAGGCAGGATGTGGATTGAATAAAGAACGGCGCTGCAGATCTTTTATAAGCCTTCCTGAACATTTTTCATGAAAATCATACAGGTGATTCAAGTTTTTCTGGAATTGAAGAAAACAAGAATATACGGATTATTTAAAAAATGAATAAAGATATCCCGTATACCCAGCACCTGGCATCAGCCAAGCATTAATGTTTGATGTATATTCTTCCAGACTTTTCCAATATATGTGCCTGTGTATACTGTATTTTTATAATAATGGATTGCACATTAGCGCCTTTATTCTTTCTGATTAAGCTATTATATATGCATACATATGCAGTGGCGCACACTAATCTTAAGCGCACGGCTAGGCACACTTTTACCCGGGGATATGCCCATATAACTACCACCCACCTCAAGGCCACAAATGCCATCCCCCTAGAAGGCTCCACTAAAACGCTTCTCCAAGAGACAAAGGGGACGTAACCGTGGTAACCACTGTGCCAGCTTCAGTCACTGAAAGTCAGTTCTGCCTGGTCTAGAGCTTCGCACGTGTGGAATCACATTCGTCACTCCACTGTGCACGTATGTGGGGTTCATCCATTTTTGTGCGTGTAAATGTGGTCACTTTTTTATTATGCTGCTGTATTCTGGTGTATAGATACTCCGCAACCTGCCTGTTCTGTTTTTGGACGTTTGAGTTGCAATTCCTGGTTACTACGGATACAGGTGCTGTGAGCATCCTCGTGCACGTCTGTTTGGCGCTGGAGGACTCATTTCTCTCGGGCACGCGCTCCGGAGAAATACTGCTCGGTCACAAAACCAAAACGCACGTACGATTAACCTTAGCAGATTATAAATGGTTTTCTTGACTTCTAATTGTCCCATATTTCACTTCTTATCTTTTGTAATTTTAGTCATTCTCATGTGTGTATGTATTTAATTGTGGTTTTAATATGCATTTTTGATAAATATATTGGAAACCTATTTATATGTGTATTGGCTGTTTGAAGATCCTCTTTCGTGATTTGCCCGTTTACTTATCCATTTTAAAAAATTAGGTAGATTTGTATTATTGATCTGAAAGTATTCTTTATATATTTTGATATGAGTTTACTTTTGGATATACGTTTTGCAAGATTTCACTCACTTAATGGTGATTTTTAATAAACAAAGTTCTTTAATGTTAATATGTCTAATTTATGCAGTTTCTTTGCTTCTGTTAATGCTTTTTGTTGTAAAAAATACATTCCTACTCAAGACGATGAAAAAATCTGCCTATATTTTCTTTCTGAAATTTTGTTTTACCTTTTGCATTTAGAGCTATATAATAAATCTCCAATTAATTTTTGGCTGCAGGTTGAAGTAGGCATGATAGTTGGTGGTGTTTCCCTCCCTGGGGACGTTCCGTTGCTCCATTATCACGCGTGGAAGAGCTGTCTTATCCCCACGGGACGCAGGTGCCTTTCCACAACACGAGTGACCGCGTCTGTGTGTCTGTATTTCTATTCTCTCTGTTTTTGATCCGTCATTGCAGAAATGCCACGTGGTCCTGATCACGCTAACTTCACCGCACGTCTCTTCCTGACAATTCACGTCTCCGGACTTCCTGTTTCTCACGACTCTGCTGCTCCAGGGCCTGTGGATTTTTCCATGTACGTTGTAGAATTGGTTTGTCAACTTGCCTGAAAATGGCCGCTGGGATTTTGATTGGGATCACATTGAATCTGGTGATCAATTTGGGAAGAACTGACATTTTTGAAATAATGAATTTTATAACCTATGAGCAAGGACTATCTCTCCACTTATGTCTTCTATATTTCAGTAAAGTTGTGTAGTTTTTCATGTAGAGGTCTTGCACTTGAAAAAAATAAATTTATTCATAGGTACTGGATTTTCCGATGCTATATTAAACAGTATTTAAATTTTTTCCCAGGTTTTGTTGCCAATGTGTAGAAACAAAATGGCCTCTATACTGACCACATTCCCAGTGACCTTTCTAAATTTACCTGTTAATTTGAAGAGTTTTAGTTGTAGATTGTTTTGAATTTTCTACCCGTGCAATAATGTTGTTTGTGAATCATTTCTTCCTGTCTAATCTTCATGTGTGTATTTATTTTTGCTTATTCCGCTGGTCCAACCTGTCCAGCACAGCAACCAGGAGCAGGGACGGCCCCGGGCATCCTGACCCCACTGCAGGAGGGTGCACTATTTTGATGTGAAGTGTGCTATTAGCTATGGGTTAAATTTTTTTATCGATACATACTAATTGTACATGTTTATGGGGTACATGGGATATTTTGATACACGTAAACAATGTGTAATGACCAAGACAGGGTGTTTAGGGTACCCAACACCTCAAACATTTACCACTTCACTGTGTTGGGAACATTCCAATCTTCTTTTCTAGCTATTTTGAAATATAGCTGTAGGTTTTTTTTTTCTTAATAGACACTATCATATTTAGGAAGACCTTTTCTAGTACCAGTTTTCTGAGTATTTTAATAACGAATGGTACTGAATGTTATAAACTGTTTTTCTTCATCTATTGAGATAATCCTGTGGTTTTGTCTTTTCCCCGTTAATGCGATGAATAACATTTATTTGTATTTAAAAGCTATGCTTTTACTATCTCTAGATTAAAATTGCTAATTTTTTTTTTTTCAGGATTTTCGTGCCTATGTTCCTGCAAGATACTGGCCTATAATTTATTTTTTTATAGTGTCTTTGTCACGTTTTGCTATTAGGGTCATGTTGTGTCCATGAAATTGACTAGGAAGTGTTCTCTTTTCTTCTCTTTTCTGAAAGTACATTTTCCAGAAGGGTATTATTATTTTTAAAGGTTTGGAGAAATTAACCAGTGACCCCACCTGGGTTTTCTTTAAGTTTCTCACTGTTGATTTAATTTTTACAAACAGCTATAGAGCTATTTTTCTTCATGCCAGTTTTTTTTTAGGTTGTGCTCCTCAAAAAGTTTATTCTTTTCATCTAAGCTTTCAAATCTCTTGGCATAAAATTTTTCATAATATCTTCTATTATCTTTTTAAGGTCTGTAGGGTTTTGGCAACGTCCTCTTTTTCATTCATGATAGTGGTTTTCTCTCTCTTTTTCCTTCCTTGTTCTTGCTAGGGAATCTTCAATTTTATTAATATTTTTAAATACCATTATTTGGCTTTGATTTTCTATGTTGTATATCTGCTTTTCATTTCATTGATATCTGATCTTGTCTTTATTATTTATTTTCTTTGACTTTAATTTGCTGTTCTTTTAGATTCTCGAGATGGATATCTGGATAGTGGATTTTAATTATTTCTTCATGTGTTCTTTCAATATACACATTTGAAGTTATCGATTTCCCTCTAAGCGCTATTTTAATGTTGTGCCACAATTTTTAATATCCATATTTTCACCATTGTCTACTTTAAAATATTTTCCTTTGTAATTTAATCTTCACCCATGGGTTATTGTTTAATTTCCAAACATTGGTGTGCTTTTCTACTATCTTTCTGTTATTTATTTTTAGTTGTATTTCACTGTCATTAGAGAATATCCTCTGTAAGATTTTAATTTTTTGAAATGTGTTAAGACTTGCTTTATGGTCCAGTAGACTGAGTTATTTTGGTAAATGTTCTACGTGTACTTAAAAAGAACGTATATTTTGGTATAGTTGTGTGCAGAGTTCTGTATGTGCTGACTGGATCCTATTCATTAATCACGTTCGAATCCGTGTCCTTACTGGATTTTCGCCTGTTTGGTCAATCACTGAACACAGTGTACGAAAGTCTCCAATCGTGACTGCAGGTCTGCCTCTGTCTCCCTTCAGTTCTATCAATTTGTGTTTCCTACATTTTGAAGCTGTATTTATTAACATACAATCGTGCAAACACATTTCATTTTAAATTTTTCTATCTTCCTGTGAAGTCCTTTGTCAACACGAGATATTCCAAATTTTCTCTAGTAGTTTGGAAAGTTACATAACGTGACATCACGTGTATACGATCGACACTAACGTAGCTGAGTCAACTTCCTTCTGGTTGGAGTCTGCATTTTCCCGTCTTTATATTTAAAGTGTGTCTCTTGTAAAAGGCACGTAACTGGGCTTAATCTTTTTATCTAGTCTGACAATTTTTGTCTTTCCATTGAAGTATTTATTCAATTTACATTTCATGGGAGTACTGACACTGTTGTTGGTTGGGTTTAAGCTATTATCTTACTATTTGTTTTCAATTTTTCCATCTTTTCCCTCTTCTTTCTTGCTTTGCTTCAGATTAATCAAGTGTATTTTATTACTCCACTTTGTCTTCTGCATTCTCATTTTCCGTGGTATCGTTTTTGTGGTTACTCCGGAGATTATTAATATGCTTAATTTGCTCCTGACAGCCACCTCGGTTCTTTGACACCTTCCCTGCTAATGTGTGAGCTTTATGGCAGTTTTAATTCCGTTTACCTTTTTCCCACCCTTTGTGGGAAAATATTGTCGTATATTTTATGCCTACACGTGTTGTAAATCCAGACGTTGTTACGAGTGTTGTTTTGAGCAGTGAATATTATTGTGTGTTCACTCACATGTTTATTCTTTGTGCTGCTCTTTTTGCATAATGCATTTCTTTACCTGCATCTCGGATCATTTTCTTTCTTCCATTAAAAACTCCCTTTAGTATTTCTTGTAGTGTATGTTTTCTAACAACAAATACTCTCAATTTTTATTGGTTTGAAAACATCTTTATTTCACCTTTAGTCTTGAAGGATTTTTTCCCTAGGTGCAGAAGTTTTAGTTGAGATTGGTTTTTCTTTCAGCATTTTACAGATGTCATTCCATTGTCTTTAAAAAGTTTGTTCTTTTAAGTTTTTGAATTCCTTGGCATAAAATTTTTTTATTATATCCTTTATCTTTTTAGGGTGTGCAGGACCCCTTTCATTCGCGAAGGTGGTACTTTTTCCTTCTTTCTGCTTCGTGGTTCTCGCTCAGGGATTAGCTGTGAGTCTTGTTACTGTTCTTTTTCTTGGTGTGTATTTAAGGCACACAACGTGATGTTCTGATACACACAGACACAGTGAAACAGTTACCATTAATACGGTCGAGCAAATTAACAGATCCGTTTCCTCCCATAGTCACCTTTCGGGGGGTGTGGTCAGAGCACCTGGAATCCACTCTCTTGGCAAATTCCAGCACCCAACACAATGTTGCTGACTGTAGTCACCCAGGTGTACTCCGGGTGTCTGGGCTTACTCATCGGCTGTCACCGCGGGTTCGTGCCCTCGCGCTCTGTCTGCTCCTTTCCCGGGACCCGGTAACCACCGTTCTACTCTCTGTTTCGATGTTTTTGACTTTTATAGACTCCACGTAGAAGTGAAATCGTGAAGTATTTTTCTTTCCATATCTCTTATTTCACTTGGCATAGTGCCGGCCGGTTTCATCGATGTCTTTCTTTTTTAAGGCTGAATGATATTCCGTGTGTGTGTGTGTGTGTGTGTGTGTGTGTGTCTCGCACTTTCTTACCTGCTGCCCACTGACGGGCACTTAGGCTGTTTCCGTATCTTGGCTACTGTGACTAAGGCTCCAGGGAACACGGGGCGCAGGTATCTCGGCGAGGGGCTGATTTCGTCGTCTGTGTGCGTGGCCTTCGCGGGCTGTCGGTCTGGAGGGTGACAGTATGTGTCCTCAGCTCTGAAACACGGTGGGACGTTCCCTTCTGTCTTCAGAGGTTTGACCTTGGGTCCTCAGCCTCCTACCCCCTGGCCTCAAATCCAGCATTTTTCACGAGTGGGACGCTGTGTTTTAGGGTGCCCCCTTCTGCTGGTGGAGATGTGTCTCTAAAGGCTCAATAACTGCAGCACAGCTCAGTCTGCCCAGCAGAGGTTCTGACCCCGGCCCCCCAGAACTTAGCAGGTGCCCTGACGATTTAAACCGATGCTCGGTTGGTTTTTTGTTTTTGTTTTTTGCCTTTTCTAGATTTCGATCATCTTGCCGGCTTGTATTTTTTTTTCCCGCTGGAGTCTCTGCGGAGGCCAAGCCAAATGTCAGGCTGCGCCCAGTGTGCAGACGCCCCACTGTGCTGCTGGCAGCCATCGGCCCCAGCAAGGACAAGTCCCTGTCTGGGATATTTGCTCATCTAGACGCTCTTGCTACCACAGCTCTCTGCGATTTTAAAATACGGCTTTCTATAATTCATCTGCTGTTATTCTTGTTGCAGGGGGATCATTGGCTGGCTGCAACCTACTGCATCCTGCTTGGAACAAAAGCTCAACCCCTTGCTTTAGAATCTATTTTTTCCTATTAATACATGAGGAACTAATTCCCCTTTTAGTACCTTTATGTGAGTACATGTCTATAACATTATTTAAAGATCTGTATAGATTTTAACTAACCCCCCATAGTTGGATACCAGGTTATTTCCTGAACATATTTTAGCCAATCTCATGTCCTTAGATAACTCCTTAGAAGTGGAATAAGAAAGTTAATACTTTGAAATGCTTTTTCACCACCTGTCTTTCTCAGGGAGTGCTTGGGTCGGCTCACACTGTCCTTCCACAGTTCTGTGTCCTAATTTACCAGTCAAGATTTAGATATCTTCCTTCTTTATAACAAATTTGTCTCCCTTTCCTGCAAAATATGTGACTGTTGACATCACTCACGGTCGTGAATAATGCCGGTGTAGGCAAGTGTTGTTAATACAGTCGTTGGTCATCAACGGTCATTCCATTTTCTCCGGAAGTCGCGACGGGCTCCGCATCTGTGGGGCAGAAGCTGCGTTTCTCTTTCCTCTCTGCCGGCTGCCTTCACCGCCCGCCAGGCGACGCTCGAGCTCTCCTGAAGTGTCCTGTCTCTCCCACCCTTGCCCTCGCCGCCCCCTTCCACCATTGGCCGATGAGCGAGAGAGACAGACAGGAAGGAGGGATAAGGGAAGAGTCCAGAGCAGTTTGTCTTCAAGCCCGGGCGATTGTTTAACTCCCTGGGATACCTTGTTCCAAATAAAGATTTCCTCAGTTTCTTCACCTGTAAAATGGGTGCGTGTAAAGGACCAGCACATAGGAAATTATCAAGCATCACTAGCTGCTGTCACTGTCATCGTTTTAGTGTCATTGTTGTCATCCTCAGCACTACCGTCACCTCCACTATGCAATCGGCACCTTCAGGGATGGGGGTAGAAGTTCATGTTTTAAATTTATGCCCTAAGCGGGTCTCACAATCAATGTCACGGGTATTTTAATCAGTATTTGGTGATAGCCACTGGCATAGCAGGTGATGGAATCATCTCTTCCTCTCCTAGGAGTTGATTTCTGTCTTTGGTTTATCAGAGCGCCTGAAAGACACGTGATATCGTTCTGTACTTTTGTTTCCTGGAGAAATGCCCCGGAGCAGCTCACACTGTGTCCTCACTGTGAAAAGACCCTGTGAATGGCCACAGGGAACATTCTGGCATCACTGGAGACTCCATTAGAGACGCACCTGCTCCCATGTTGCTTGGACCTCAGGTAAAGGGCTGCGCAGGGTGGAACTGCAGGTGTGTCTTCCCCTGTCCTGTGCGCCGGGGTTCCTGTGTAGCTGTTTACATTTGTAACAAATTTCTTAATGGAAGTAACACTCATGCCACAAGCTGCTCTCGGTGTTCAAGGCTGAGGAGGTCCTCGAGCAGAGAGGAGGTTTTGTCTTTGACGAGGAGGTGCAGTGTCGTGCTCCGGTTTGCTGTTGGCTGGCACGACCCTCTCCCTCCCGCTCCACCCTCCGCCTTCTTCTTCCAGGAAATTTCAGCTGAATTCGTGCCTCTTGTTGTGAGCCGTTTTGAATTTTTTATGGCAGTAGGTGGTGGAGTCAATAATAAATTTATAATAAATTCACGGTCTGTGACTGCGCCGGGGCCACGGGAGCTGCCTGGTAACGACACGGCAATGCCCCAGCCAGGGTTTCTCCTCCTCCTGCAACGGCCTTGTCGAATCTTCTCCACCCTTCTCACGTCTCTGACCTCGGCCGCGCCCACTCTCGGCTGAATCGTGCTCCCTGCTTATCGCGGAACATGGAAGCTGCCTTCTGGGAGTCCCTCGTCCTCCCGCGAACCCCTCTGCACCGCGCGGCCCCTTCTCTTTCCTTCTTGTGGGGATTGGGGCAGCCCTTGTCGCCGAGCAGGCCTCGAGGCTGGTCCGGGTTGGTTGCAGCTGCCTCGGTCTCTCTCCGCCATCCTGCCCCTTGGACGCCTCCCTCCCTTCTGAGTCCTTGCTCTGGGCGTTTAGACACACTCAGTCCTGTGCCCTCAGAGTGGAAAATGCTCCCTGGCCCCTCTGCCGCCAGTGTGGGGCTTCCTCGTCACAGCGAAATTTCCCAGAAGAGTTTCTGGGCTCTCTTCCCGGACCCACCCCCGCTGCCTGCCCCTCCCACCAGAGTCCCCAGTGAGCCCTGCGTCTCCATGCGAGGGCTGGAGCCTCCAGCTACACGGGGGTGGCACAGCCCAGTGACCGAGAGCGCACAGTGAGTGTGCAGCCGGGCCCGTTGACTCCAATACCGCCACTGCCCGGGGCAAGCTGGGTGTGGCCTTGCTTTCCTCGCCTGGGGAGGGCGCCCCCACTGGCGCTGACGATGCCCCTCCTGCAGCCAGTCTATTCACGCGCCATCAGCCTCCACCAGGCACCGTGGCTGTCACCTCTGCTCTGATCTTTGTTGTGGCGGCTGTTGTCGTCTGGCCTCTGAGCAGCACTCAACGCTGCCTACCACTGCGCCCTGCCGGAATGTCCCTGTGCCCCCCTCCCTGGCCCCGGCTCTGGGGGCTTCTCGCGCTCCTGGTCTGCGCCGTCAGCAGCTCCGTGAGTGGCCGTGCGTTTCCACCACACTTGTGTGTCGTTGACCTGCCACACGCCCTGCAGGTGAGCAGCACTCGCGGGGTGCAGGGGGTGGCCGTGTGATGCCAGGGGTGCCCGAGCCACTCTGCCCGGACACAGGTCGGTCAGCACAACCACCGCACGGTGCGGTGGCCTTTGGCTTTGTCAGCCCTTCCGGGACTCACTGGTCCCCCTGCTCTGATTCATTCAGATGCTCATGTGTTCCCAAAGTGACACGTTTGAATGAATTACATTTTCAAGCCTGGCTCTGGAATCCGCAGCTTTGGCTGCCTTGGGGGCCAGGGGGGGGGGGGGGGTCCTGTCATTTGCTATGGGAACCTCCCCCTTCCCAACATTCCCGGCCCCTCTCGGACCTCTCCCCTCAGCCCTGGGGGAGCTGCCCGGCATCCGTCCTCACTCCTTTGTCACCAGGAGGGCTATGAGGGGCGTGAGCCCAACCCGACCCTGCTGGGCTGGGGAAGCCTCTGCCACCGGCCGAGCGTGAGCCGCCCTCCCCAGAGCGCAGGCCCCGGCCCTGGGCACAGCGTCGGTGCTGACTCTGCCGTGAGGCTGCAGCTGGGCCTGCCTGGACTTCCAGATTTAATTTTCTCTCTTACTTTAAACAGCAGTGTTGGCCACGCCCCACTTACGGGATCGAGCCTGCTCGTCACCTGGGGTCTTGCGCCACGAGGGCCCTGCGCTCCTTTCGCCCCGGCAGCCAGACCGCGGGTTTCCAGCAATCCGGGGCCGCCCCGCCCGGCCCGGTGGGACTGGGCGTTTGCAATGTTTCCACTTGAAAAAGTGGAGTTTGGTTTGTGGGGATTGATGTACAAAGTGCAAAAAGTGCAGGGCGACTTGGCCCTCTCGGCTGGAAGGAAAGCTGTGCTCAGCGGCCGACGCGCCCCCTGCCTCGGTGTCATCAGTGCGCTCCCCGGATCCCTCAGCGACTCGGGGCCTTGACCCCCACCGCGAGGCCGGCTTCCTCCCAGAGATTCCACCAGGTGCAGAAGCAGCTTCTTTGAAATCGCACTGTCGGTGACTCTCGAGCTGAAGTCCCAGGTGTGGGGAGGGGGGCTTTGTGCTGGGCCTCAGCTCCAGGAGGCAGGTGGCTCCTGAACTGATCCCTCTCTACCCCGGACGTGTCCAGACCTCTGCGACTGAAGGGCTGCGGCCAGACCCCCTTAGCGCTGACCCACGCGGCTCACTGCTGCGACTGATGCGTTGATGCGTCCGGGCTGCCCTGCTCCTGGGCCCAGAGCCCCGCCTTGCTCTTCTTGGTGCTCTATGCCGGGAGCAGCCGGTTGGCTGATGCAGGGAAGTTAGGCAGATGAGGCCACAAAAGGGCGCTCTGGCCACACCCCTGCTGGCCACACCCCCAGGTGTCTCTGGTGTCAGCTGCAGCTGCAGTGGGAGGTTTGGGGGAGCTCAGACCCCCCTGGCACTGGCCTGTCCTACGAGCCAGCGCTCTGCACGGCTCCACTCTGCTCCTGGGGCCTCTCGCTGCTGTGGGGCTGGGGAGAGCAGCCTGCAATCGTGGGGTGCTCCTGGTGGGCAAAGGACAAAGGATAAAAGCTGGGGCCCCCGGGCTCCAGGTGGGCAGTTCTGGGAGGATCTGGGGACTCTTCTGCTTGCCACAGGGACCTTGGGTGTGACCCTCCCTGCCCATTGTGTCCTCAGGCCCCGCCTGCACTCGGGTTCCGTTCCCCTGTGCCTGTCTCTGTTTTGGGTGAATCCAAACTAAGATACCGACTCCATGAATGCCTGAAATGGAAGGCGGCTGCCTCAGAAACTACTGGATCTGGGGGGAGGTTTTGAAGGTCATGGGGGCTCCAAGTTCAAAGTTAGGTGGGGTGTCCGTAGGACTTCGGGGTCCTCACTGACTTATACAGCGTCTGAGCAAGGGGCTTCTGGCCACCCCTCCCTGATGGTCCTCCCAGAGCCACCGCACCTGTGGCTTCCCCCACCTTCCGGAGAGAGGCCTGGGGCGGGCTCCCTGTGGCGGGAGAACCCAGAACCCTCCCCTGTCGGGCTTCCCTGGGCTCCGTCCCACTGCAGGGCAGCCCGGATGAGCGTGTCCCTCTCGGGGTTCCTGGTTCTACCACACAGACCTTGGGCGATAAACATGTGTGTGTTCCCAGGGCTCAGTCAGTGAATAACGTGTTAGAGGAGGCAGCTCGCAGGAAGCCACATTTGCTGTCCTTCCGACTGCGGCACTGTGACGAGCACTCCACTCCCAACCTGGCTTCTGAGACGGCCCGTGCAGGGTGGAAACAGCTGCAATTCCAGAAGCGTTTGGGCTTTTTGGTGTCTTTTGTTTAGGCTCCTGCATGAAGCTCTGATTTGCACTTGAGAAGCCGAATGATGGAACGTGTGAGCTTCAGCGAGATCTTTACCACTCCGTCTCCACGGGGCTCCTGATGTTCCCGCGCAGCGGCAAGAGAACGAAGCAACGTGAAACTCAAGATGTTTGCACAAATGCCACAGGGCTTGTTACGTTGCTGTTGCCTTAATGTTTCTGTTGTTTGAGCGTGCCTCGGAAAAATATTGCGTGTTGGCACGGTCGGGGAAAGAAAAACCACTTCGTATGACATGGAAACAGACCAGACCATGCTCCTCCAGGCCACACCTCTGCCATGGGAGCTGTTTTGTCCTGACCTCCTGGGTTGGGCTTGTCCATCGGGGGCTGTCCTTTTGGGAGCTTCCCGGGAAGCCAGCGTGGACGTGTCGCAGGCTGGATCAAAGACTGGCCCTGCAGCCCTTACCTCCAGAAACGCTCTTCGCATCGATGCCTAGTTGCATGTGGCCAGTGTGGGCAAGAATGAGGATCTCGATGTCACGCGTTTCTACCTGAGAATGTGGTAGGTGTTCGAGACCCTCTTCCTGAGAAACACACAATCGTACACACAACATGTTGAGAAGGATTGGAGGTGGGGAGTGGTCATGAACCAACTGAACTCCCCACCATTGACCCCGCTGAAGAGCAAACCCCTAACCTGTGGGAGGGAAGCCCACTGGCTGCATTATTCTGGGAAAAACGAGCAGTAGATTCAGGGCCTTGTGCAAATCCACAGATAATTGAAGTCAACGCAGATTGTGGGCACCGTTTAAAACACCGGCTGCTGGGAGAGAGAGTGGGTATATTCGCTGCAGTGTCAAGAGATAAATTTGCATAGTATGGGATAAGTATGTGCTTTCTGGTCAAATCGCTTTTTATAATTTTCTATGCAAATAAAATCAGGGCCATTCTGTAGCATTAAGAGCTGCAGTTGAAAAAAAGAAGAAGAAAGTAAGATAAAAGCAGCCATCTCCCAGCTTTTAAATTGAGATAGAAGCGTCTAACTGAGATGGTGGTGAGGTAGCGTGTGCTCGGTGAGACCAGCAAGCGCGTGGTTAGAGGGACAATGACATTGTCGGTGATCAGAGGCCAAGCCCCTGCGGATGGCGCAGGCTCTCCCGCGGGGCTAAAGGGCCACAAGCAGGGCTGGGCAAACTCTCCCTGCGCACCTGGGGATCTGGGGCCGGGGTCTCTCTGCCCACCCCTCTGCCTCACCTTCCCCTTTCGTTCACCGTGGCAACTTGCTTTGCAGTTGCCCACAGTTTCTGTGGCTTCTGAGCTGAGAAACGGGGCTGCCAGTTCGGGTTTCTTTTCTATAATAAAAAAAAAAAAATGTAAAGATGCTTGTAAATTGAAAACATTGTAAAATGCAGAGAAATGTTTTACAAAGAGGCATGAATTTCAATCTGAAAAAGGGGAGTTAAGAAAAGAACAGGTGATCTGCGCGTGGGCCGCGATGCAGCCTTAGAAACAGAGGAGACCCTGCCGCTTGCAACAGCACGGGCGACCCCGCAGGGCGTCACGCTCAGTGACACAAGCCACTCGCAGGGACTTTGGCAAAGCCGCACCCACGCCCGGCATTCTGTCCACCAGCTTTCCCAGACGGGCTCTGTTTCTGTCGTTGCGCGGTCACCCGAGAGTGCGAGATCAGGGATGCGGATCTCATTCCGTTCAATTATTTGGGTGTTTTGTGTGACAATTTTCCAGGGCTGTGACGTTCTGAAGTTCGTACGCTGGCTTCCATAAGAAAAATCAACTTAGATCCTTACTGGTCGCTGTCAGAGGTCATGTAAGTGTCACATAAACAAAAATTAAAATGAAAAAGTATCACAATAAAATGTAGTGGGGTATCTTTTGTGAACTGGTTCTTCTGGAGCCCCAGGTGTGCAAATCGTATGGTCCTACGGAGATTATCTTGGGTTTTTTTCAGTAAAGTTTAAAAACATCCTTGATAGATTCATGATGTTACTTTGTGGTATTTTCTGACGGTGCTGATTTTCTTTCGTGATGATGGACTGGGGCATGTTTGTATTTGCCCAACAGCTAAAGGAAAGCCTACGTGAGATGAAAGATAAATGATGATATTGCAGCTCATGGAAACGAAGAGTTAAAGGGCACTTTGTGGTTTCGTCTCTTTGCCGTTGCTCATTCACTGCGTAGAGTTTTTTTCTGAATCCTCTGTGCCCCTGGAGAGGATGAGATTTCATTTTCTTTTCAACTGGAGCTTGAGATACGATAATGGGGGCTGTCTAGACGTCACATTCTGAAGTCCGTTCTATGATGCTCCAGCCAAGAGTTAGGCAGAAGGAAGAAAGTGACGTCTCGCACAGTTTTTGGCAGTGAACTAATTTAAGTCCCTCTTGATGTGAGGGCATGGCGTGTCCGAGCCAGGGGACAAAGACCAGCAGGTCTGCGCGGAGGGGAGGAAACCCCTGTGTGCCGGGTGAGCACAGAGGCAGGGCGAGGGTATCGGTGGGAACCTAAGCCCGGCTGTGGAGGGCAGCTTGCTCCGCTCACTGTGCAGCCACCTGCTGTGCGCCGGGCGCTCAGACACGGCCTCTCACGCCAGTCTCCGCCCAGGGGCTGCGAGAGCACTGAGTCCCACATCTGGTAGGAGAACCCGGGGTGGGCCTGGGCAGCCGTTGTGAGAAAGCCAGGGCGCGTTCAGACATCGGGAGGTGCTGACCAGGGTCTGATTTGCGGGACGTCACCAGCTGAGGTGTCACCATTTGAACTTCAGACACAAAACCCTGGCCGGCCCCAGTGCTTACGGCGGCACCTGTGCCCGGCTGCAAGTCCAAGGTGGTCTCAGGACACAGATCTCCTGCTGGAGAGTGAGTAGGGGGTAGGTGCCATCCTCCCAGCACGGAGGAACCCCGGTACAGGAGGAGTCAGCGTCTCTGGTCCGTAATTTGCCAATTTGCGGAGATGGTGTCGGTGCCAGCTATGTGCCCCTCCCCCCACTTAGTGACTCGAGGATACTGGGGAGCCGGAAGTCAAGCACCTGCTTGGGTCTGTGTCCTTGTCACCTCTGCACCAGGAGCTCGATCTGACTTTCGTGCATAGGTGTGTGTGGACAGAGTGGGTGTGAGTGTGTGTACGTGTGTCAATGTGTGTGGTCCTCTGTCACCGATCCGTGCAAACCTCACTCTGACATCACGAGCCGTGGCTGCCTCCAGTGTGGGATCATGTTTCGGGGAACACCAGGTGGACAGCTCCAGCAATAATCCGTGAGGAGCGAAGGCTGGGGCTGTGGTGGGTGTGGGCATGGGGTGGGGAGATGTTTCTGGAGTAGCCTGGGCAGGAAGTGGGGGGTGCTGTGGGCGTGGGTGCCCGTCGTCCGGCCGGGATGCTGCCGGCAATGCCGGGGGGAGCAGGTTTGGAGTGGGGTGGACCATCAGAGGCACCTGGGGGCTCCCAGTAGGCGGTTGGAGCTGTGGATCTGGGACGCGGGATGTCAGGATGGAAAGTGGCTTTTTGGAGGCAAAGGCACAGCGATGGGTAGATGAGGCCACCTGGGGACGGGGGACAGAAGAGGGCTAAGGCCGGAGCCCTGTGCGGCCCCAGCAGCCGTGGACGTGGCACTCGGAGTGGCCGTCTTGGGCCTGCACCGTTCGCTCCCCGGGCTGGCATCTGGGGGTGGTGCCACGCACTCCCCCTCCCCCCGTGCGCTGCGTGCTCTGGCTGAACGGTCCTCACCTGGGACCCTGGACCCGGGGGGGTGCCCGCTATGGACCTTGCTCTCTGGGACGGGATGGTGGCTTGGGATGATCGGTCTGGACCTCTAGGCCTCCTTTCTTTGCCACACTGGTCCCCGGCCTTGAACCGCTGCCGGCGTCCTTCTCTCCGGGCCCTGGGGCATTCTCCTCGTCCTTCCCGCTAAGTGAAGTCAGCCAGTAACTTCTTGGCCACATCCTGCCTTCCTGCCCTCCCCCATCCTTCCCCGGTGTTAACGGAACCTCCGCCCAGCTTTGTCTCCTCCTCAGAACAGAGCCTCTTTGTGGGGGGTCTGCCCCTCCCCCCTGGGTAACCCCAGGGCCCGGCGCCAGGTCCCTGCTTAGCAAATGCTACCAGGAGTGAGTCCTGCTGCAGCCTTTCCCTTCCTGTGGTAGCGGGAGCCTCACTGGAAGTGGCAGGAAGACCGCTTTGCGTTTCTGTTTCTGCCCCGGTCACTCTGGGGACTCTGGACTTTCACCCTTTGACTGGGCTCTTTCCCCTCTGAAAAGCAGGGCAGAGTCAGTCCCTGTCCTCCAAAAACGGGGTGCGTCTGAGATGAGGAAGGACAGACATTCACAAGCGTCGCCCCGGCTGCGGAGAGCTCCTGGAGAGCTGGCCTGTGCGTTATTTACACCTTCCCTTCGGGTTGGAAAACGAAAGCAAACAGGTAAAGGAAAAGAAATTAGGACAAGAGTTCGGTCCTGACAGGCTGCAGCGGAGCCTCACCCCACGGAGTTGTTTAGAAGCAATTTCACTGCAAATGCTTTTTCCCCTCTGAAAACGTGTCTCAGCACCAGAGACGAGGTTTGTTTTGCTCTGTTTAATACTTAAATTTCCAGCGGACTGACTTGGCCACTCAGCCCACTCTTCTGCATCTGCGCAGCGCTGACTGGGGCAGAGAAAATGGCCTTGTCGTGTCCCATTAACGGCCACAGGACACGCCGAGTGGCAGCCGCTCAGCCCTGCACGTGCCGACCGTGTGCGGAAAACCAGCGCTGACTTCCCAAAGTGGCCTTGATTTCCTAATTTGGCCATTTGTCAGGTTTCCGTCCTCACCCCCCGGGGACAAGCAGTGCCTTCGAGGGAATAGACATTCATGTATTTCTGGGAAACATGAGCAGCTGCATCGCAAAATGTGAGCTTGGAATTGAATACTGCGAAGGCTACTTCTCAGAGGAGTCCTGGCCAGGGTGTCTCCCCTTCCTGGGGTTGCGCGGAGACAGCTGCGTACCCACAAGGGCACGAGGCGGAGTCACCCTCATGCCGACTGAGACCCAGCGAAGGCCTTGGTCCTTCTGAGTATTTAGGTTACAGCTTTTATGGAAAATATTAATTCCATAAGATGTAAATCGTCTGACCTTTTTTTAAAGTGAATAATGTATTTAGGTCATTCAGTATGAAATGTCTGATTTCCTTAAGTACTAAGTTTGTTGATATCGATGACATTTCACTGTGACACTTCCTGTATTATTTTTATTGTGAAGGTGCATCCTGATTCTTTCAAATGTACCTTTTGGCTTGTGAGTATCTTTCAAAAATTTTTTTAGAGCAATTTTTGTGGAACCATGGATAAGTCAAAAATTTGTGTTATTTTCGAATATGAGTTCCATCATGGAACCAATGCAGCACAGACAGCTCAAAATATGAACAGAGTGTTGGGCAGGACGTGGGTAATGAACGCACAGTACGTTGATGGTTTGAGAAGTTCTGTTCTGGGGATTTTAATCTTGAAAATGAGCCACGTGGTGACCTGAGACCAAGGTGGATAATGATGAGCTGAAAGCTGTAGTGGAAGCGAATCCATCTCAACCTCTGCGTGAATTAGCAGCAAGGTTTGCCGTTACTATTCCAACAATACTGGACCATTTGAAACAAATGGGCATGGTGAAGAAGCTGGACAGATGGGTTCTGCATGAATTAAACGAGCAAGAAGAGAAATCATCTTGAAGCTTGCCTTTCTCTGCTGTCACAACTTAAAAGTGAACCAATTCTATATCATATTTTTATGTATGATGAAAAATGGATTCTTTTTGACAATCGCAAGCATTTGGCACAATGATTGGACAAAGATGAAGTGCTGAAACACAGTCTAAAACCAAATATTCATCAAAAAAAACTCATGGTGTCTGTTTGGTGGTCCAGTGCTGATATTATCCACTACAGCTTCACGAAACCTGGTCAATCCATTACAGCGGGTGTCTACTGCAACCAATTGGATGAAATGATGAGAATTCTTATAATTAAGCAGCCGAGATAGGTCTACAGAGACAGGCCAATCCTCTTGCAAGACAACGCTCAACCACATTTCTCACAAACAACGCTGTTCAAACTACAGCAGCTGGACTTGGAAACTCTCTGTCATCCACTGTATTCACCAAACCTTGCACCAACTGACTCCACTTTTTCCAGGCTTTGGACCACTTCTTGCAAGGAAAAATATTAAATGCTCAACAAACGATGGAAAACGCCTTTCGTGATTTCATCGCCAGTCGCTCTCCAGGCTTCTTTGCTGCTGGCATAAAAAAGCTACCTTGTAAGATGGCAAAACCATGTCGATAGTTTAGGCGAACACTTTGATTAATTGTACTGCTTCTTGTTTGAGATGTAATAAACTACGCTTTTGATTTGAAATTGGACATTTCATATTTAATGACCTAATAGAAAAGGAAACATACTTACATCTGGTTGTGTAGTAGGCACTTTACTCACGTTACCCTAGATCCTGGAGTGACCTTAATGACCTGTCTTCCATGGAAAGCCTGTAAGCAGGTAACTGTTTCTATTCCTGCTCTTCCTAGGTGTGAGGGCGTGTGTGTGTATGTGTACATGTATGTATAGGTGTGTGCTTATACATGTGCGGGTGTGCACTCTGTGTGTGTGTGAGCGTGTGTGGACTGGGAAGACCCAGTGGCCTGGTGACCTCCTGGAGCTTGTGCAATCTGTACTGAGCAACTCTCGGGGGCACGGGGTTACCGACCTGCAGCAAACCGCAGGGGTCCAGCGCACCTGTGCGTGGACTTCTCTCGTTTGGTTTGTGTCTCCCATGGGAACATGCTGTGGATGGAGAGAAGTCAGGCTCAGCGGCTCAGAACCTGGGGTGGTTTTCGTCAGGTTGACCATGGACACCTGTAAACCATCAGAGGCAGGCATGGGGTTGGAGTCCCTCCTGGAAGCAGCAACTGTTGGGGGTCTTGCCCTCGTCCTCAGGGTGGGCGGTGGCAGCTGTGGTCGGCCCGGGGGCTGCAAGCAGCCTCCCTGGGAGAGGCGACCGCCAGCCAGTGTGGCAGGCGTCCCCAGGAGCCAGCGGGCTCTCTGCGCTCTCAGCCTCAGTTGGAGGATGAGGGTAAGTGGCGGCTTTGAAGGGCCGGCTCCGGGGGAGCAGCAGAGCTGCTCGGCTGTTTCCAGGCGCAAAGCAGCCTCCCCAAGGAGACAGCGACCTAGATGGGGGAATTGGGTCGGATTAAATGATGCATTAAATCTCCTCCACGCAAAGCCGGGGGGTCCACGTGAGGGGCGCAGACGGAAACAGGAAGATGTCCCTTCCTCCCGGCCCGAGGCCACTTCCCAAGCCCCTGTCTGGGCCTGTTTCGTAACAACTTGCGTCAGCGTGTCGTTGGGGAAGAAGTGGGTCCTCAGCGGGTATCCGCTGAACAAAATGAATGAGTGGGCTGGTGGCCCAGCAGGTGACAGGGAGTGACGGGCACACCTGGCTCGGCCTCTAAGACCTCGGCTGGCTCTCCAGTGGGCACAGCCTGCATCCACCCAAATCCCGCCAGAGAATTCTCTATGTTTCCCTCGTACCGTCAGCACAGCAAATTCTCGATTGTTGATGGCAGCTTATACCGTGTAAAATAAAGGGCCTACAATGTGTCAAAATTAAGGTGAACTCAGAGCCTTCAAAGGAAAGATGCCTGCAGCTCTGTCTCTGAGCGGCAGCGGGGCTGTGTCTGCTCATCCCCACGGCCCGTGCAACCCTGCTCCGGAGTCCGGGTCCCAGTGTCACTTTCCAGTAAATACACCAGGACTCCTGGGGGGCGGCTGACCGTAGTTTCATCTTGCAGTGGGAAAACACGAGGGTAGCTTTCTCACGTTCTCCCGCTCTCTGAACACCCTCTGCATACGCTCTTCCCCTGCCTCAAAGGGACAGTCCTTTCCTGAACAGCAGGGACAGAGTGGAAAGGACAGAGGGAACGCTAGAAGGGGCGTTGCTGGCCAAGGCTGGAATGTGGGGAGAGGATGCTTAAGGCGAATGGCGTGAGGTGAGGCAGCGAATGCCACGAGCTCAGCGTGACGCTCGGAGGAAAGAGCGCGAAGCGTGCACAGTGCAGTTCTCTTAGCAGACGAGGACGGATGGAGTAGGACAAGCTTTAAAAGTAGCGTGATTGGCAGGGTACCCTGCTAATCCTGTCTCTAAAGTGTGGAGATGGACTTGCTTTTGGGTCAACAGGAAAGAACGATTGTAGGCAGATATGTACGTGTGTGTACATGCGTGTGTGTGTGCATGCATGTATACATGTGCATGTATTCACACATGTGTAAGTGCACATGGTGTGTGTGTCCAGCAGTGTGTGTGTGGGAGAGTCCAGCAGTCCTAGGCCAGGCAGGAACTGTCTGAGAACAATAGAGATGCACTCACTCTGGAGCCCACGTGCCATCCCAGGAGGAAGAGGAGGGGTGTCCACAGTGGCCACACACAACACCCCTCCGGAGGAGGTCCATGGTGTTCCGGCATAACAGATTATACCAGCGCACGAGGGAGGAGAGCCGACTGCTCAGATCTAATTCATTCCTTCCAGACCAGAGGCCTTCAGACTTCTTTGACCTGATCTGTACTCAACAGGGAATTATACAAGATTATCTGGCACATGTGCCTGTGTGCACACGCACAGAGACACAATAGAACAGCGGGCGAGCAGAACCTGGGCTCGGTATCGGATACATAGAGCGCGCGTTTACTCCGTGTCTACCGCTCTGGGAAGACCCGGCCCCTTGGGAGTACTTGCCCGCCTGCGGACGAGGCCACCGCGCGCCATGGGCACCGTCACTGCCTGAGTAGCCGGCGAGCGTCCAGCAGGGAGAGGGTGACACGGTGCAGTCCAGTCTCAGTGTCATCTCTGGCCCCAGAAGCAGCCTGCTCCAGACTGGCAGAATCAGGGCCTTGGGTATGTCTTGGGCGGGGTGAGGGGGGTGGTCCAGGCCCACGACTTGCTGGCGAGGGTTCCTTGAGGGGCCACCACACAGGACAAGGCCTGCCAGCGAGTTTCGCCTTTTGGGACGTCTCCAAAGCAAACTCAGTTACCTTGGAGGAGGGGCAGCTTCTCAGGGGCCGACGATGAGAGAAGATAGGACGCCACTCCCATCCTAAAGAGGAATTTCGACTCATATAATAGCTCAGATGTAAGGTTCGCCGTTCTGTTTAAATAGCAGAAAGATAGTGTCTCTTGTTAATGGAGTGCTCGCTCTGTGCTAAATACTCCATCTCGGGAGACCCCGGCCAGCTCTCTGCAGCAGAGACTTGTCCCCATCCCCCAGCAGAGGGAGCGAGGTCAGCTCGGGGTCTGGACCGCATCCAAACGTCTAACTGCAGACACATTATTTGCTCGTAATGGCTTCTGTGTGAATCTTTATACCTTTCTCAGGCAGCACGGAGAGGATGGAAACACATTTCATTCTAAGAGAATAATAGCTTGATTATTTTGTGCTACTTAGTATTTATAAATACTTTTCAATCGAAGATGTAACTTTTAGTGAAATAATACACGACCCCACGCAGTTAAGGCTCAATTGGCCTTTCTCTCCTAAATTACGGTAGAATCAACAGCTATTGCAAAATGTATCAGCATTTGGCACCGGAGCCAGTAAACATGTCATCCGAACTCATTATGTTTCCACCCCGTGTCTGGAGCTGTCGGACTCATAAATGATCAATTTCTGGTTTCTGAAGTACGTAAGTGTAGAACACTCATAGTGCGATACTAAAATAAGCACTTAAGAGGGAAATAGTCATTATTTTTTTATCATCATCGTTCTAGCTGTTAGGAAAATGTGATGAAGTCTCGGTTACTGTTTTGGGCGGAGGGACTGCCCATGACCCCAAACCTCATCGGGGCCCCTCCTTTCAGGCTCTTCCTCGCAATTTTTGTGGCAGGCGTGAGGGGGGCCCTGCAAGGTCGGTTCTGCATCTCACTGTTTCTCCAGCTTCCTTCCTTTTGTCTGTGCAAAGAGACAGCACAAGGACAAAGAAGGAAAGGAACGCATCACGGAGCACGGAAAATTCGGCATGTGACCACCTGTCTGGAGACTGCCGCTTGCTAAGGTATTACCAGCCTCAATTCCACTGCTATGAACAGGAAGAGGCGGCCTCTCCCAGCGGCCCCCTCCACCCCGGCAGGCAGACCCGCTGCCGCGCTCCAGCCCACCTGCAGGGTCTGGGCGAGTCCACCCTGGCTCTCAGCCCGCGAGCTGGCCGCCACCACGCCCCTGCTGGAAGGACACAGGGTGCGTCTCTCTTCCCTCGCGGGGCTTCGTCCTATGAAAGGGACACCAAGCACCTTGAGAGGTGTGGGCCTCCCTGGGTTTGACTCAAAACTCCTACTTTCGGGAGTTTGACGCTGGCGGTTACCCCACACTCTGCTTTGGCTCAAGCCCCCTTGGAGGTCGTTCATGATGGGAAACGATCTGAGCTCAGGGTGCCAGCAGGGCTGGGGTCTGCGAGGGTCCTTTTTAGGTCGTAGGTGGCAAATTTCCAGTGGCAAAGGCTTGTGCAGATCCTGAAATTTTACTCAAATACACAGATAAAACCACGGAGCATTGAGAGTCCAATTTATCCCTTAACCTTAGAATCAACACGATTATTGTCAGGTGATGGGCACCGAGCATCTGTTTTGGAGACTGTGAGTTTCCAAAGCTGAGAAGAATCAGGTGCCGGCAGTCCTGGCGACTATGCACAGATAAGCACTTAGCAGCTCATTGAGTCCTTTCTTCCTTCATAAATGAAACTGGCCCCAGTCAGCAATGCTTAATTGAGAGAAAAACAATAAAACCCAATAACGCCATTGATTTTGCACAGTTAGGATTGCTACAACGTTTGAAGTTAGTGGCTTGTTGAATATTTTAAGGGAAATCGCAAATTTAAAACACATATTTATTTTCCTCTTAACAGACCTGGCTGCAATCGCCTTTTTTCCCGAAGCCATACGCCGAGTCACTGCTCAGTGACAGCCACGCCAATGACACCACTGCCACGCGTGGTCTTCAATCCAAGCTCACAGCCGAGGCCCTGTGTCAAGCACGGTGGGGACCACGGTGCCCGCGAGCGTCCGCCTTCCCCGGGAGAGCCAATGGCGGTTTTTGGCAGCATGGCATTAAATCTGAGCTCCTTTTTGGAAACATCTCTTTTTTTTTTTAATTAGAACTTTTCCTTTGATTTGGAAACATCTTTGAAGATGCATCTGCTGCTAGCTGCCAGCACGTCTTCTCGGAAGACAGTTTAGTTGGAGACTGAAGGGACTCGGCGTGAGGACCAGCTGCTGTGCACGGAGGACCACAGAAGGGAAAGCGCCGGCAGTGAGGAGCCCATCTGCGGGCCTCGTCCTCCGTCCGCTGTGCCTTTGCGCTCTAGCAGTCGTGGTCCAGGAGGGCGATCCGAGAAGTCACCTGTCTGTTCAAGGAGGGCCTGCAGTGCACCAGGCGGTGGGCAGTTGCTTTGTGGACGGGTCCGCCCGCCGCCTGGTTTTCAGAGGCACCGCCATGCAGTGACTCCTGCGTCCCCTGGATGTCTCCACCTGACATTGGAAGGTGATGGATTTTATTTTCTATAGGAGGGAACTTTGCACACTCCTGCGCTGGCAGATAGGTCTGTTAAAGAGAGGGACGTGTGTGCTGCATCTTCATGAAATCCACGTGGCACAGAGCGCCAGGCGGCGTCTCGGTGGACGGCGGCTGGAAAGGGTTCTCCCCGGGCAGGGTGGGATGCGCAGGACGGTGGGAGGGATGGCCGGACGCCGTGAATCCTGGTGTGTGTTGCAGCCTGAGGAAGGTGGTCGCGGGTGGTTGAGTAGCATCGCGTCACCGGGTGACATGTGTGAGCTTCTGTCATCAGTGGTCCCGAAATCCACATCCTTCTCCCGGTGTCCTGCAGGAGTTCCTGATATCGGCTACGGCAAGAACGGCATTTAAACCTGTAGCTGCTTGAGGATAATTGGGGGGCTGAGTTGTATCAGAGAATCCATTAAGTACTTAAAAGATTAGTTTTCATTATGACTGCTAGTTCGTAAATATTATCTTTACATCATCCTGAAAAATAATATGAGTAATGGGAACTATTTAACTTATTTCGGTTTAATTTTAACACATTAATTGTGTCAATACTTTGCATTTTTATTAGTATTATAAGAGGATTTAAGCAGATTATTTTGGGGGTTGATTTGTTGAAATGTTTTCTTCTGGATCTGCAAGCTGATGGGTGCTGGCGCCCGAGAGCAGGTGCGGATGGGAAGGTGGTGGGGGCAGGAGGGCGCCGCGCAGCCTGGGAATTGTGGCTGACTTGGTCCAGGCAAGATCTCTGGGTGGCCAGAAGCATCAGAACAAAGGAAATGGGAGTCTTCTTTCTGTCTGTTTATTCATTCATTCAGTGAATATTTACTGAGGCTGAATTTAGAGCAAAACTTGGTATTGGCCGATCTCTGTACAAGCTCACACTGCCTGCTGTGCGGCCTCAGAATAGAATCACAGTGATCAGATAAACCCACGTGACCTTCACCTGGTACAGAGAAAAGAAAAGAGCTCGAGTTTCGCCGTGGAGTGACCTGGACGGCAGTCCTGGCTCTGTGCTTATAAGCTGTGTGACCATGAGCAAGTCACCGAACCTCTCTGAGCCTCAGAGTGCTCAGCTATAAAATGGTGGTAAACAGACTACCTACCTACGGGGAGTGAGATGTAAATCATGCACGGGGCGCACATGGTTCACCAGCGCTGGCCACGGCTGGCACGCACCAATGCTCCAGTCTCCATCCCCCGTGGTGCTGGCCACGAAGTGCTTGTACCTGCTCCGCAGAAAGAATTCTCTCCGCGTGGCAGCGGTGAGTCCACGTCGCATGTGGATTGTGCATCTCCGTGACAGTCGGGGCTCTACTGGCTTCTAGTGCGTTGTGCTAACCGTCCACAGGCCAGAGTAGGGAGCAAGTCCTGCCCTCCCGTCTGCCTGGTGTCGTAGGAGAATCACATCTGTCCTCTCGCCTCCTGCATTTGTGGACTTGGCGGCCGGCAGCGAGAGTGACATGTCTAAGGTGATCCAGTTCCCCGGC
>NW_012151641.1:1013458-1014024 GCF_000956105.1 Propithecus coquereli | reverse complement strand
TGCTTTGTTTAATCAAGGCATCGGCCTCCTCTCACATGTCCCAGCCCCTCTGTAGAAATTCAGAAACTACTCACAAGAGCAAATGACAGGAAGGGATTGAGGTTGGAGGAGGAACAGAAGCGCCCTGTGAAGCTCAGCCCGCAGAGTTCGCTGGTCTGCACCTCTTACTTGGCAGTGCATGGGGTGTGGGACCCTGGGCGTGGACCCTGGGTGTGGACTCTGTGTGTGGACCCTGGGGGTGGACTCTTGGTGTGGACACTGGGTGTGGTCACTGGGTGTGGACCCTGGGCATGGACTCTTGCTGTGGTCACTGAGCGTGGACTCTGGGTGTGGTCACTGGGCACAGACTCTTGGTGTGGTGACTGGATGTGGTCACTGGGCGTGGACCCTGGGTGTGGACAGTGGGCATGGGCACTGGGTGTGGTCACTGGGCGTGGACCCTATGTGTGGTCTCTGGGCGTGAACCCTGGGTGTGGTCACTGGGCGTGGACCCTGGGCATGGATCCTGGGTGTGAACCCTGGGTGTGGTCACTGGGCGTGGACCCTGGGCATGGATCCTGGGTGTG
>NW_012151641.1:1007675-1012918 GCF_000956105.1 Propithecus coquereli | reverse complement strand
GGGGCACGTAGCACCATCCGCCACCCTCCAGCCAGGTGGGCCCAGGCCCGTGGCCCAGGCTACTCCAACCATCGTCCTGGAGAACTGTCTCTCCTCTCTCTGCAGCCTGCGGATGTTCTGCCTTTGGACTCGGCCGGCTCTCCCTGCAGGCTTTGCTGGAGCTCGTGCCGCTGTTTGAACTGCTGCCCTGAGCACGTGGACTCCAGGGTGTCCCAGCACTGCTGGGTCAGGGGAGTGGCCCTGCTTGGGGCCACCGGCATCAGCAAGCTCGGAGACTCACTGGCGGGCATGAAGGAGAGCGCCTTGAAACAACTCACAGCGTCTTGGGGAAAACGAATGACATGTTCCATTTGCTGCTGGGCACGGGGCCAGGCTCTCGCGGGGCCCCGGTCTGCTGGGAGCTGTTCTGCCTGCCCCAGCGCATGTGTCGTTGGCACGGGCTTGTTTCTGCAGGGCACCCCCTTTGTGGGGACCCACCGACATTGGCTGGTGGGGGTTGAACTGAGAATCCCAAACTGCGAATTGCGCCCGAATGGAGGCTCAGCCCACATGGGGCGCCCAGCACCCCTGATGGTGACGGTGCAGGAGCCGCACGGACCCAGGTGCTGGGCAGCCCAGACTGGCCAGACCTCGGCAGGAGATGCACCCCCCAGCCAGGGGCCATGTGGTTATAAGTAACCCACTGGAGGCAGCGTGTGAAGAGGAGGGTTTATTCTGAGGATACGGGTACCCCCAAAATCCTAGTAGGAGCAGCAGCAGCAGGACAGGAGCTGGCTCTGCTCCAAGGGAAAGCTCAGCAGGTGGATTTGCAGATCCGCTCTGGTGCTCACTATCCTGTGTGCCGCGCCTCGCTCCTCTCTGCCTCCCGGAATCCCTCCGGCTCTTTCCGCATCCCACGTCCAGATCCCGGGAGGGAATCCGTCTGACCGAGCCCGAGTTGGGACTTCTTAGGCCCTGGCAGCGTGCACAGGAGAATGGGGCGGACAGCCTGGTACACGGTGGGTGTGCAGTGCGGCCACGCTGAGCTCGCAAGTGAAGGGATGTTCTTTCTCGCGGCACGCGGACAGAAATGCCACATGGGTGCGTGTTAACGAGGCGTCACTCGGCTCCCACGCTCAGGTAGAGGTGGACTCCAGCCTGTGACTCAGCATTGGTCTGTGAGGTTCAGGGGGCGGGGCCGCAGAACACGGGGTGCCTAGTGTGCAGCTAAGCACCTCGTGGGGCTGGGGGGCAAAAGGCGGCCCCAGGACTTTGGACCCACTTTGCAAAGGTGCTGGGTGTTGAGCTGGGCTGCGGGGAGGGAGGAAGACAGACATGCATGAGAAGGTGCTTTTAAAAGGCATTCGCTTGCTTGCCTGGTACCTGCAGGTAGCTGGTTGACATTTTGTCGGTTGACATTATGTGGACTCCATCCAAGGCCCCTCTGCGCTGTGCCTGTGGCAGGAAGGATGAAACGGGATGGTTTGATCCATGCCGCCGTTTAGAGTATGTGCTCAACTTAATTTCGCATGGAGACAACAGAAGAAATGAAAGCAAGGCCAAAGGGACTGCTGAACCGCAGATGAATGTTCCTAATTAAGGGAGATTCTAGTGACACAAAGACGCCTCCCCGGTTCTGCAAAATAATTGTGAGAAACGGTCAGGTTGGCGGCATGTTGTTTAAGCTGCGTGTTTTTAGTTCCCCATTGATTTTTGATTCTTACTAGGGAAGATAAAGAAGCAGGCATTCCCACACTCTCTTCCCCCTGCCCTGCCTTCAGTTTTTTGTGTTACTATGTGAGCATCGTCAACGCTGATGTCACGCACCTCCGCGTTGCGACCTTAGCTCGCATTTCATGGACCTGCCTCTCGCCGCCGGTGCGTTAGCGAAGGCTTCTCCTTTCCGGGTTATTTCCGTTCATTTCCTGCTTGGCTGGATTTGTTGCCACTCATTTCTTTCCCTAGAAGAACCCACTTACCATATCCCTCAAGGTCCAGGGAGGTGGGCGCACTGTCTCTGCACGTGGGGGAGCATCCTTTCTTCACCTCAGCGCTCTGGAGTGTCCCCGTTGTCCCCTGTCCCCAGGGCGACGTCGTGGGAAGACCTCTCTACTGTCCTTCCCGTCAACTGGACCTGGACGCTGAGTAGGTCTTCCCGGCAGGGCTCGTGCTGTTGCACATTCCCTGAGCTCTTCGAGCTGGCGAGTGTCTGCTTGTCGGCTGCTTGCTGGTGGACGGCCCGGCTGGCGCGATCAGCCTGGGGTCTCGTGTGGGCAGCCGCGGGAGGATACGGGGCCGGTTTGATCGTTTGCGGTCTTGGTGGTGAGTTCCTTATCTATCCAGATGGCCCGAGATTCATTTCTTTAGCCTCGAAAGTCAGGATATCACTCGTAGATTCTTCTGTATAATTTACCCTCAAACATGGTGTGAGGTTGTGAGCTGTAGAGTCACGAGAGATTTCTTCTATTCATCTCTCCGTTTGACCCTGGACAGCAGTGGCTCACCAGGTGGGCCCCCACTGCTGGGGAGCCGGTCTCCTGTGTCTGACTGTCGCCGTCCTTGAGTCCAGCATCTCTCTCACCACTGTCCCCCTGCTGTGCCGGCCCCGGCCCCAGCTTGGCGATCCCAGCCTTTCCCCGTGTCCCTAATTCTGTGTAGGAGGAGGTGTGTAGCCTCCTCCTCGATGTTTCGACTTTCTATATTATTTCTGTAATGATGTTTTGGGTCAATTTGTTTCCTGGGCTCTGCAATCTCCATTTTCATCTTATTTCCTTGTTTTATAATCATGCCTTTGAGTGACTATTTTTAGTGTATTTCTGCTCCTATTACGCTCTTCTCGCGCATGAAGCACACCTGGGAGACTCTCTAATGTTCCTCCGGGGATTTGGTCTCAGGTGTTTCCGCCTTTGGAGAAGCCTGTTCCTCCCCCCTCCCCTCTCCGCCCCTCCTTCTCTCCTCCCAAGCTCTCACCTGTGGCCGGCGCTGGCGTCTTGTGAATTCCCTCTACAAAGGACTTCTCGGCCTGGGCTGCACATCGGAGCTGGAGCGCTGAAGCCAGGCGCGCCCCGACCAACTGCGTCGGGACCCCTGGGACCGAGATCGGGCATTTGCACTTTTAAATCCTCCAGCTGTGTCCAGTGTGCAGTGAAGGTGGAGAACTGCTGCTCTAATGTCTCGAATTATCCAGGAAAATAAGAAAATAACCAATTATGTAAGTTTAACTCCTGCCGCGGAAAAGGGGTAGCCCTATAGAAGCATGGACCGGGTTGGGGTGTCGACCCAGAGCGTGCAGGGCCTGGGCTTCCCCCAGCTCTTCCTTCTGCCACCCGGAGGCCTGAGTGGGTGTCCGTGGGAGGCACCTGCTCTGGGTATCGCCTTACTCTGCTTTGGAACAGTTGTTTACCTGGAGGGAAAAAGTCTCTCCTCTGCGTCAGCCCAGCCTGCCCGTTCCAGCTTCTGCCAAAGCCGGCTGAGCCATTACTTTGAAACCAAGCTGTGAACTGCTCATTCCTCACTAATTCCCAGGTGGGAATCTGATGTTTGTTTACTTTCTTAAAAAATTCACAGTTAGCCTGAGGCTCAGCTGAAGGAATTTTAAACATTCTTTAAAAGCTGTAAAGATGAGTTGGGAATGAAATGACCACTCAACTTTAACTAAAGCCATCATTTTTTCAAAAGCATGTCATTAAGTAGCGGGAGCGCGGTCGTGACTGACGAATATTCCGGCCACCGGGAGAATGTTAATTTTGCTGGACGTGTTTCTGAAATGAATCTGTGGTTAAGGAACAATTTAGAGCCAGGTAAAGCCCATTACTGCGAACAGCATTGTGATTCGGTGCACCCAGCATTTACTGAATATTTAATTTGGCCGGGGAATTGTGCTGAGTGCCGGGCGCCGGCTCACTGGGTAAAGCCTGCTGTTGCCGGGCCGGGCGGCTCCTGCCGCAGAGCATTTTCTAAGGTAAGTAAATTCAGAACAACAATGCTTCCCCTGCTCATACTGGAAAAACACTCACTCTGTGGCTGCAATTACCAAATTACGATTGCTTTGTTTAATCAAGGCATCGGCCTCCTCTCACATGTCCCAGCCCCTCTGTAGAAATTCAGAAACTACTCACAAGAGCAAATGACAGGAAGGGGTTGAGGTTGGAGGAGGAACAGAGGCGCCCTGTGAAGCTCAGCCCGCAGAGTTCGCTGGTCTGCACCTCTTACTTGGCAGTGCATGGGGTGTGGGACCCTGGGCGTGGACCCTGGGGGTGGACCCTTGGTGTGGACACTGGGCATGGACCCTGGGCGTGGACCCTAAGCATGGTCACTGGGCGTGGACCCTGGGTGTGGTCACTGGGCGTGGACCCTGGATGTGGTCACTGGGTGTGGACCCTGGGCATGGACTCTTGGTGTGGACACTGGGCATGGACTCTTGGTGTGGACACTGGGCGTGGACCCTGAGCGTGATCACTGGGCGTGGACTCTTGGTGTGGTCACTGAGTGTGGACTCTGGGTGTGGTCACTGGGCACAGACTCTTGGTGTGGTGACTGGATGTGGACCCTGGACATGGACCCTGGGTGTGGTCACTGGGTGTGGACCCTGGGTGTGGACAGTGGGCGTGGGCACTGGGTGTGGTCACTGGGCGTGGACCCTATGTGTGGTCTCTGGGCTGTGGTCACTGGGCGTGGACCCTGGGCATGGATCCTGGGTGTGAACCCTGGGTGTGGTCACTGGGCGTGGACCCTGGGCATGGATCCTGGGTGTGGACCCTGGGCATGGACTCTTGGTGTGGACCCTGGGCGTGGACCCTGGGTGTGGACCCTGGGCATGGACTCTTGGTGTGGTCACTGAGTGTGGACTCTGGGTGTGGTCACTGGGCACAGACTCTTGGTGTGGTGACTGGATGTGGACCCTGGACATGGACCCTGGGTGTGGTCACTGGGTGTGGACCCTGGGTGTGGACAGTGGGCGTGGGCACTGGGTGTGGTCACTGGGCGTGGACCCTATGTGTGGTCTCTGGGCATGAACCCTGGGTGTGGTCACTGGGCGTGGATCCTGGGTGTGGACGCTGGGTGTGGACTCTGGGTGTGGTATCCCAGGGCAGAAGACTTGGGGCTCTTACCCATTGTGTTCCGTGGGGGGCTGTTTGCCCTCCTGGCTCAGGCTCTGGTGTGTGGAGTGTGAGGCCACCCCACAGCCTCCTGGGGACTGTGGTTCGGGGTTGACTCCCACGCTGGCCCCCTGGCTAAGTTTCATTGAATTCCTTGGACTGGTC
>NW_012151641.1:963906-996440 GCF_000956105.1 Propithecus coquereli | reverse complement strand
TGCTTTGTTTAATCAAGGCATCGGCCTCCTCTCACATGTCCCAGCCCCTCTGTAGAAATTCAGAAACTACTCACAAGAGCAAATGACAGGAAGGGGTTGAGGTTGGAGGAGGAACAGAGGCGCCCTGTGAAGCTCAGCCCGCAGAGTTCGCTGGTCTGCACCTCTTACTTGGCAGTGCATGGGGTGTGGGACCCTGGGCGTGGACCCTGGGGGTGGACCCTTGGTGTGGACACTGGGCATGGACCCTGGGCGTGGACCCTAAGCATGGTCACTGGGCGTGGACCCTGGGTGTGGTCACTGGGCGTGGACCCTGGATGTGGTCACTGGGTGTGGACCCTGGGCATGGACTCTTGGTGTGGACACTGGGCATGGACTCTTGGTGTGGACACTGGGCGTGGACCCTGAGCGTGATCACTGGGCGTGGACTCTTGGTGTGGTCACTGAGCATGGACTCTGGGTGTGGTCACTGGGCACGGACTCTTGGTGTGGTGACTGGGTGTGGACCCTGGGTGTGGACCCTGGGTGTGGTCACTGAGCGTGGACTCTTGGTGTGGTGACTGGATGTGGACCCTGGGTGTGGTCACTGGGCGTGGGCACTGGGCGTGGACCCTGGGCGTGGTCATTGGGTGTGGACGCTGGGTGTGGACTCTGGGTGTGGTATCCCAGGGCAGAAGTCTTGGGGCTCTTACCCATTGTGTTCCGTGGGGGGCTGTTTGCCCTCCTGGCTCAGGCTGTGGTGTGTGGAGCGTGAGGCCACCCCACAGCCTCCTGGGGACTGTGGTTCGGGGTTGACTCCCACGCTGGCCCCCTGGCTAAGTTTCATTGAATTCCTTGGACTGGTCTCTGTCGACGTCCTCCCACTGTCCACAGTCTGGCAGCGTCACTGTGGGTTCATCCATCAGCCCCCACGTGGGCAGTTCTGGGCTGCTCTGAGCCAGGAAGCAGCCATCGAGTCGGTGAGGTCAGACTGGCTGCAGGTGGCATTAAGGCACTTTTTGCTTGTGGCCTTCTTGACTCTGTGTTGGAGCACAAGGGCTCCTTTCTTTCCACACACATTCCGGAAAGCAGCAGCCGGGCGAGAAGCATGCACCTGCTGACTGGCAGGGGGTGTGCCTCACGTATTAGTAATGCCATTACTAGTTTTAATTACTGTTGACTAAATGCTCACAAGGTGCCAGACACTGCATTACGATTGTGGGCGTTTTAAAATTTAATCCTCAAGTGGCCCCAGGAGTGGACACGTCGTCTGAATGTGTGGAGGGGAGGGCTCAGCCCGGCGGGCGGCCAACCTCAGGGCCGTGAGCAGCCGAGGGACCGAGGACTCGGACACGGGCGGGCGCTGGAGGACGCCCAGCCCGACTCGCACCCTGCCCCGCTGCCACCTGGCTCGCCCGCAGCGGGGAAGGGAATGGGGCTTGGGCACGGGGCGGGGCTGGATCGACAGTGACGGGTGCATGGGGCTGAGCGGGTGTTTTCTCTGCTTTCATGCATGTGTGAACATTCACGTAAGAAGCAAAGTCGAGACACATTACCATATAGATGGAGAAATAAGAACTGACCTAGGGATGACAAACAAGAAGTATTTTCTAGTTTGAATCAACCTTTGGAGGCTCCGCTTCTGGGGTGTAGAGGGAGAGGGCCTGGCGTCTGGGAGACAGAGGGTCGGTGTCCCCCAGGGCTGTCGGCACCAGACTTTCCCGTCGCAGAAGCAGTGTAAGTTTAGCAGTCATACCACAAGCAGCCACTTTTGCCAGAGTCTGTGTGTGTGTGCACACGTGTATATTTGGGCACATATGCGTGTATGTGCGTGCACACATGTACGGATGTGTATGCATTTGCCGTGCATGTGTGTTTTCATGTGCATGCATGTGTACATATATGAATGTATGTATGTGCACACATTTGTGTACACACACGTGCATGTTCGTGCTGTGTGTGTGCACAGATGTATTCATGTGCATATGCACGTGTGTGTGTATGTACGGGTATGTGCGTGTGCACGTGTGTAGGAAAACAATTGTTCTCCAGTGTTTAGCAGAGAACAAGCCCAGGCCTCGTGTAGCATGGTCTCCACAAATATAAGCAGCTAATTATAGTATTGAAAGAAGGTGCTTTTCTGACGAATAGTGACTGAACATTTACTTAAGCCCTGTAGATGATGGTTTATGGCCACTATTCTTCTCTTTGCGTTTCCTTGCCTTTGTTATATTGCACACAGAATGGTAGCAAAGAACTAAACACAGGGTAAAACTCAGCCTGAGCCCTACCTCTGGCATTGCTGCAGCCTGTAGCCCGGGTGGCTGGTTTGCTGCACAGTGTGTCTCGAGCACCTACTATGCGCCAGGCCTCGCACAGGGGCTCTGAGTCCTGAGCGAGCCAGCCACGAGGCGGCACGCCAAAGCACGGTGCTTGCAGGGCCAGCTGAGCATGGTGGAGACCCAGCTCTGTGCTTCTTGGGGCTACTGGCCACCTGCCTAGAAGGCTCCTTCCCATGAACCACAGTGGGAGCGAGCTGTGGGAACTACACCGCTTTCCCCGCGAGGGCCACCAAGAAGGCAGAGTTTGCGGGGAGATCAGTCAGGTGACACAGGGGAGCACAGTGCAGTGGCAGCGACCCAGACGGGCAGGTTCGTGCTGGTGCATCCGGGACCTTTGCCCGGGTGTGGCCCCACCCCCCACCTGTGCGCTCAGGTGCTCAGACACACCTTGAAGCTATCTTTCCTCCAGGGCAGGAGCCCGGGCTCTTCCGAAAGCACTGGGTAGGCCGTGGTTTCCACGGAGGCCTTTCAGGAAAGGGGAACTGAAGGAAGGACGAGCTCTTCCTTCGTCTCCAGGATACAGAATCCAGTCGTCGGCTGTCAGGGACCCTGTGGACACAGGGTGGGAACTAGACAGAGAAGAGCATGTCTAGGGGTGAGGAGCAGCAGGGGTGGGAAGGGGCTGCCCCAGGCTGGATGTGTGGGTGTCTGCGCCCCTCCCTGAGGACCCCACCTGGTCCCCTGCAGGCCTGGGCCACACAGGCGAGACAGTGCCCTGCTCAGAGCAAGCCCACCGGGCTCAGAAGAGCAGTCGGGGGAGGCCTGGCCCTGTCTATGAGGCTCCCGCAGTCCACACTCGGATGGGACCCTTCTGAGGGGGCGATGGGATTGGAGAGTGGGTGCAGCCGTCCGGCTTCCCCTTGACACACTGCACACGGCAGCTGCAGGACTGTCTGCTCCCGCCTTGCATAATTTATTAGGGCCAAACCTGGAAGTTTTGTGATACGATGCCTAATTCCCGCTGACCACGTAACGTGGCTCCATGGTTCTTCTTGTCCAACATCCACAACTTCCAAGACATCTTGGGGTTGCCAAGGCGTGGAGCAGCCCCCAGCTCTGGTTCACCAACAGGACCGCAGGGCTCTGCTTGCTACCTGCTGGCCCTGACGGACACAGAGCCCCGGCCTGGGCTGGCAGGACGGTCACCGGGCACCTGTACACTCTCGGCCCAGGGCCCCATCGGCAGGGTTGACCTGCTGACAGGTCGGTCTGCGATCCTAGGGTGAGTAGGAGGAGAGCACGCTCGCCAGCTCATTTCGACAATAGGTGCGTGAATTACGGCTTCATTAGCACATGGGGTGGAGGAGAAGGGTCTCCTTTGAAGCCATCTGCAGCATTTCAGCCCCGTGCCTTTTCCACGTGAATCTAGAGTCCCCACGCGTGTGGTGCACACTCCTGGGACTTCCCTCTGAGTTTCCTTAGCTTTGGTCTAGGAATTAAAATGATCATATTGTACTATACGACACTTTTCATGTATTATTGATGGCATCTTATGAGAGTAAATTGCATCACTTGCAGTCACGCAATCCAACGGTGTCAGTCTATTAACATTTTGTCGCTGGAAGGGACATCTTGCCGTGTGTGACCGTATGACAGATCCCAAGGGCAGAGGAGCGAGCTGAAACTGCAGAAAATTTAGCTTTCAATAAACACATTAAATCGTCACAATCTGTTTATTATGGTGGTTCTCTCCGACTATAAAGTTATTTTCTTTTTCATTTTGCAGAACGCTTTGATGTCTCCCGCGGATTTCACAGTGAGCTGCACAGAAGCACGACATGGTGAGTACAGAAAAGTCATTTAAAGTGTCTCTTCTTCCCGGGTCAGCAGCATAGAACGCTTTCTAAAGAGCGTGTGACTCTTGTGCACTTCAAAAGGCTGGGAGGCAAGTACTTCCCAACTGTTTGGCAGACGTGGGACTCTGGTGCAGAGCTAGAAGCTTCTACACTCTCTGCATGGCTGACCCAGAGTCGCTTGCACCTCCCTGGCTGCTCAGAGAAGCCTGGAGGCGCCGAGGGCAAGTGCTGGGACGTGGGTGGCTCGTGGCTGCTGCATGGCAGAGCTGCCAGCCCCTGCTCGGGCTTCTCTGGGTCCGAGCCGGCCGTCCTGAAACGGGTGGGTGCGACCTGGCCTGGAGGTGTGGAAGGGGACTGTGTCTTGCAGGTGGAAATTGGAGGACGCGGGGGGAGCAGGTCCTGGGTGATCTCCGGTCTCTGGGTTTTCTGAGTAGAAGATTCAGAACACCCAAGGGTATAGCAGAAGTGTGGCCTCTGATCAGCGAAGGGTGACACGTGGCCAGACACACCTGGAGGTTGTGGGGAGTAAGTTGCCTCTGGAACCCTGTGGCCGGGCCTGGTCTAGAGCCGCAGCGAGATTCCGGCGGGGTCTGCGGCACGGCAGCGCTAGCCCGGTGCACCCAGGCCCTGGCGGGCAGCCGAGCGGGGGCTTTTGTCTCAGTTTATCTGAAGAACACAGAAGACATTTCTATTGCTTTGCACCATTTTCTCAATCAGCCACACAATCATTTGTTCATTTAGCAAGAGTCCAACCAGACTGGGCTTTTTATTCACTGAGCAGGAAACAGGAGCTTCCCTGTGCCAACCTTGCTCTGGGCTCCAGGGTCCCATGGGCAGCGGGATGACGCTCTTGCTCTGCGGAAACACCGTGTCGTAAAGGAGGAAAAGGTGCGCGTGGTCAGGACACGATGAGATGGTGCAGGGACTTGAGTTTGTGCCCAGAGATGCGGGAGCTGCTCGCAGCTTTCTTGGAGGAGTTGTGTCTGTGCGGAGCGGCGGTGGGTGGTGCCCAGAGGGTGCAGAAACCCAGGGAGAGGCAGCAGCCTCGGGGGCCGGACCTAGAAGGCCCTGAGGTGCCTCTGGCCACACCTGGAGCTGCAAGAGGGGACGCTGCAACCTGAGGTGCTGGGCGCACCTTGGCTGCTGCCCTGTTGGCTCTGGGAACGTTCCCGCCGTTGCTGTGGTTCTCAGGGGCCAGGACCACCCGGCATGTGGGAGGGACAGCCAGGGCCTGGGGTATCTTGGAGGCCCCCGTGGGGGCATGTGCATCCTGGCGCTGAACGGTTTGGACGATGGGAAGGGTGGTGGCCCCATGCCGTGTGTCCTCCTGGAGAATATCACAGCTGCCGGCACAGCCCACATCCTCCTGGGAAACACAGGAACCCTCAAATTGAGTGACCCGTGGGGAGTTTACTGTGAGATCATTTAACGATGGGCAGAGGATGGCGCAGCGCTCTGCCTGGAGCCAGGAGCTGTGAGGCTGGTCACCACCGTGTGGGTGGAAGAGACCAGGGAGAGAGAGACAGAGAGAGACACCATGGAGGAGCTGCGCCCTTTGCCCGAGGAAAGCATTCAGCCTGGGGGGGCCTCACAGGGCAAAGGTAGGTGTGGCGATAAATACCTGCCTTCAATGCCCTGACGACCAGGGATCCCCGTGAAGCAGGGCAGGTGGGGGAGGGTGAAGCGTGGTCCCAGGGAGTCAGAGCCCTCTGCCTATGTGAGGTGGAGGTGCCTGCCGCAGCCTGAGCTTGCTGCAGTTTCTCTAGCCCCAGGTCAGCCAGACGTTTGCTCTCGCTGTCCTTCAAAGCAGGTTTGAGGCATGTGGCCTCCCTGGCTGGCCCTGAGGGCTGTGCGTGGGCTGCCCACGCCTGGAGGACACAGGTGTGAGCAGCGGGGAAGCCCGGAGCCTGGGCCCTTGCATGCTGGCCACGGGAATCTGCGGACGGCCTAGTGCTGGACACTAGAATCTGCAGGGGCTGCAGCGGGTTACTAGTCACAGAAATAACTAGGAGGTTCTAACGCTCTGTCTGTAAGGGGCCACAGATCAATGAGACGTGTAAGAAGGGGTCTGCGGGTGGAGAGCTGGGTGATTCCAGGGTCAGGCCCAGAAGCGTCAGGGAGTGGCAGCTGCTGGGCTCCAAGGAAAGACCAGGAACTGAAGGCACGGCTGGGCGTCTGGAGGAGGCCCAGGCCGAGGGGGCTCGCAGCCCTGGAGGCGGAGCCAGACGCAGGGGCTGCAGGGCTCGCGCGGCTTGGGGGACGAGGGGCGCGTGGGGAGCGGAGGGCAGGCTGGCGCTGCCTGATCGGTCCGCCTGTTCTGAACCTTTCAGAACCTTCTCAGATTATTTGATGAATAATGTCTTTAGTTGCACTTGGCAGGAGGAATCGTGCATCTACTCCATCTTTCTGGACACGGAGGTCATTAAGCTTTTTATTCTAATCATCATATTTTTCACTTTTACAAATTCTTTTTTTTACCTTGTGTGCTCCTTGTTTAAATCTTTCTCTTTCGATTCTCTAAAACATCAATCGTAATGAAGGTTGCGCGTTCTTTTCTGTGGCTCTTGCTGCTGCACACTCATGGCAATTTATTCCCTCGCTTGGGAGACAAGCTGCTCTTTTCCCTTAACGTCACCTGCGGAGCTCTCTGCGTGGTGGGTTGAGATTGATTTCCTCCGGAGAGGCCGCGTATTTGCTTCTTGCTGTCGTCCAGGGCACAGCCACCAGGCACCAACGTAATGATAACTCCCTGCTCGGATCTGCAGCAGGGTGGATTCCGACGGCAGAGCTGCAAGGACTGGCTCGTGGTTCCTGGGAAAGTTTCTCTCCTTCCCCGACGTCAGAGTTGAGACGAGCACATTCCTCTGCTATTTCCTGCGCAGCGAGGGTTGTAAGCACACGGCCCTCCTGAGTGCTGTCTGTGTGTGGAAAACGCCTTTTAGACGCCCCACTCTGAGTGGCCCTTGGGTTCCGCCTCCTGCTCTCGCGTCTGTCCTGCGCGGCCACCGAAGGAGAAGCTCCAGGCTTCCAGGCTCTGTGGAACGTTCAGGGCAACCTTGGCTTTGGTCTCAGCTCCCAGGAGTCCTGCTTCCAGTTTACTTTTGTCCTCAGGGGATACTGTGTTCGGCCAACACGTTGCAGTAATATGGGTCTTGTGTACCGTTTCGAATATTTCCGACGGGAGGCCGCTCAAGGTATCCATTCCACCACACTGCCGGAACGGAAGGTGGCGGGACTTCAACGTCGGGGTTGCCAGGGGCAGGGGACACACTGAGCAAGGCGTGGGGGGCACACCCAGGAGACGGTGGGTGGTCCACGCAGCTGGACCAGCTCCTCGTGACTGGGCTGAGAGTCTCCGACGGGCAGGCGAAGGCTGGCATCTGCAGACTGTTCAAGGAGGGGAGGACCCAACAAGATGACGTTTGTGAGACGTTTGGAAGCTCCGGCAGGTGAGGGGTGGATGTGCACAGGAAATGCGGCGGCTGGAAACGGAACGTGGTGGAAGCAGGTGAGCTGCCGAAATCAGGGATGGAAGGAAGGAGCAAGCAGGAGTCCAGCAAACGCGGGGCTGACAGCACTTAGCAAACCACACACGTGGGCAACGCTGTTGGCAGTATAGGAGCAGCCCTGAGAGTGTGACCGTGGGGCCTGGAGGGCTGTCAGGGCGGCCTCTACGCATGGCTGTCTCGCTCCCATCTGTCAGACGGCCTCGCCGCGCTCGCTGTGGCCAAGTCACCCGCACATCCGCAGGGGCACAGAGAGCCTTGGAAGGGGGAAGAACAACTTTCAAATCGTTCGCTGTCTGTTAGCGCCGGGAAAACACGTTCCCTGTGGCTACCTTGTGATGACCACTCTGCTACCCACGCATTCCCCTCCCTGCTGTGGTCTCCGGGACAGTGGGGACCAGTAGGACCCACATTGAGGGGATGGGATGGGGCGTCTCTCTCCTCTGCACGGTCGTGGCTGCTGGCAGCAGCAGGTCACCTGACGGGAGTTGCTCGCACTGTTGGAGACGAGGTGGGGGAGGGGAGTAAAGGGTGAAAGAAGCGGCGTTTGTAACGAGTTCCCTGCACTCAGAGGCTGCGCACAGGTGAGAGCAGCTGCTGTGTCCCTGGATGTGACTCCGTCCAACCAGACGAACTCACGAGAACGTCCAGGCAAAATGATAGTCACGGTGACAATGGTGACATGCCTTAGATGTCTACTGTGTGCCATGCACAGTCAAAAAAAAGTCTTTGGCTCAGAAGGATCCTGCCGTCCTTCTGCTTGTGATGCTCAAGAACAGAGGTGGCGACACCGGCATGGACCGCCGCCCGCCACGGCAGGGCGGCTTCTTGCTGTTGCGCAGGAAGGGACTCGAGTGCAGGGGCACAGAGAGAGAAGAGAATCCAGACAGGAAGGATAAGCAAAAGCAGGGGGTTTGCTGGAGCAAAGCACACTGTTAAGAGGGAAGCAAGGGGCGGTTGACCCGGAGAGGGAACGGTGCCCCCAGGGTTAGCGTCTGTCCTCATGCCAGTCTCCAATACGGTGCCAAGCTGGGTGTGGAATATTCATGGGGTTTTGGGAAGGGGGTGGAGAATTCCTAGAGCCCAGAACCCTCCCCTTTCTTGACCTTACAGGGTAACTTCCGGGAGTTGTCGTGGCATTTGTGAACTGTCACTGCGCTGGTGGGTGTGACTTTTACTATGTTAATGGGGGCAGTTCATTTAGGGACACTGTCGCCCCAATTGTGCGCATGCTCTGGGTAAGGGATTCCCCCTTTACCTTAGATAAAGATGTTATGGCTGAAATAAAGTAACTGGAGGGCCCCTGCTGGTTACCTCTGTCTTAGCTACGCACACCCATGTTCCTGTGGCTTGCTCATCCTGCTGGCCTTCCCCTCTGGCCCCTGCCCTCCCTGCCTGCAGGGTGCCTGACTCTGTCTCAGCGGGAGGGGAAAATTAGGGCGTGGCTGGTGAGAGGAGCTGAGACTTCCTGTCTTAAAATGCCACCTGTTGTCCGTGCACCAGAGCACAGCTCCCGCAGCCCTGCGGTTCTGCTGTTCTGAGCCCTCTGTCGCAGCGAGGAGTTCATGGCAGGGGCGGAGGCCAAACCTGTGACCTGCACCTGGGCCTGGATAGCTGGCACCTTGCGAGGAACGGGGGTCCCTGTCACCCAAGAGGCTGCAGGGGGAGAAGAGCTGCTGGGATTCCTCCCTGGCCGGGGTCTGGCACCTGGTGTGTGGCGGGATGCTTGGCCGAGTGCGCTGCGACAGCGTGAGCCAGGGACAGAACCTGCCGGAGGTCCCCAGGCTGGGTCCCGCTCTCAGGTGTTTCCACCCGTTTGAGCAGAAACATTCTGTCTTGAGTCGGTGGAGGGAGGCGGGAAGCTCCTTAGCTGTGCATCAAATGGGGCCTCTGCCCAAATGCAGATTCCTGGGCTGGGAAACCCACTAGATGCCACAGAATTATGGGTGATGCGGCACTCTGACAGGTGGCTGGAGGCAGCACCTTGGTGACTGTCACGCACACTGCAGTTTGAGATTGCCCTGCTCTATCTAGGGACGCGGGCTGGCCGGGTCCCTGCTACCCGCAGAGGGGAGGCGGAGGCTGAAGCGATGCTGAGCTTGGCGCGGAGCCGTGTCGGGGGCGGCAGAGGCTACAAAACCCTCAGCGGGGTCCTGAACCCCCCCAGGTATTCGAACCATCTGTGGAGCTTTGAGAAGACGCTGCTGGCTGGGCTCCCCTGGAGACTTCAGCTCTGTCGAGGAGGGCGGGTCCAGGCAGGTGCTTCGGGACAGCTTCCCCTGTGCTGTTCCTGGGTGGCCCGAGCTGAGAACTACAAGTGTCAAGTGTCAGGTTTTTAAGACCCACAATCAGGCAAAGGTGGGTGGCAGCTGGTGTGCTGGGCGCTCTCCTGTGGGGCACCCAGGACAGCCACATCTCCCATCCGTGACATTGGACTTGGCCATGCGACCGGTGGGTTGGTGGGAGTGACGTCACCTCCAGGCTGGGGAACGTCATTGCTGGCCGATGGCGTCTGCTGTCCTGCTGCCCACCGGGCGCGCAGCAGAGTGCGGGCACAGTCCTGGTTTGAAGCCGCTGTGGTTTCGAGCTTGCTTGTTTCCGCGTTGTGCCCTAACCTCTCCCGACACCCACATTGGGTTTTATCAAAGAGCATAAAAACCAACAAGAGTTCTGCATCATAAAATGCCTCCTTCATTACCTTAATAGAACAAGTGAGCTGTGTTTTCTTTTTTTAGCCTGTTCTCCAGTTCTGTTTTTAAAATGTCACTTGCTGATAGACGAAGCCAGCCTTTTGATGCTAAAATGTTTTCTGTCGCCTTGGCAAGGTAGGACGCTGCAAAATGCATTCAGTTCATGGAACTCGGTGATTTAGTTTGTCCCTGGAAAGTGAGTGTTATATCAGGCAAAAAACTCCAAAATGATTAGAGCAAACGGTGGTCTTTTCTCATGGAGAAAAATGCCTGCAGAAAGTGGGTTGATTCTTGAGTGATACACACGTTGGAGCTCTGTTCTCTTGACTTTTACCAAGGGAAATCTCAAGTCAGGGAGAAGGAAGAAAATACACCACTTACTTTAAAATGCATTTTTTTTCCCCAGGGGAAAATTTAGCAGCTGTGGTGGTTACGTTGCTTTTTTGTAAGAATTTTCTTTCAGTATATGAAACATTAGACTTGGTAAGACAGAGACGATTCTCACTGTATTTCATTCCCGATGAGCCAGGGCTGGGCTCGGGGAAGGGAGTGGAGGATATTGGGATAATATTACCAGAAGAGAATTCACCAAGTTCAGGCGTCCTGACATTTGCATTTCGTGAAATTTCTGTTCATGCTTCAGGGAGAAATAACTTTGAAATGCTGGTGGCAGTGAGCAGCCCTTACAAAGATGCAGCCCGTGTTCTGAAGTTATTTTTCCCAGCTTTGAACTGCTACTTGGGGCTGAATTATGGTGCAGCTCTATCCTAATAGCCAAAATGCACTTGGCAAAGGCCAGCTTGGTTTTCGGAAATATTTTATGTGAAATGCACAAGCCTGCAGATGCCCCAAGCCCTTGAGAACATGGGAAAGGACTATCGGTCGTGACTTGTGCTTTCCGCAGCGCCAGCGCGAGAGCGTCTGGGTGGGATCCCGTGTTCCGCAGGCGCCGTCGGCACCCAGAGCCACGGAGACCCTCAGGTGGGAAGCGACCTGGAGGGCAGGGGCTCCTCGTCCTTTACGTCTGAATATTATCTTCCCCGTCCCAGCGGGCCACCTTCCTCCTCGGGAAAGCCGAAAACCACAGTTACTTCCCTGGAATGACGTTCGCGAGGACGCAGAGTGGTGTCTATGAAGGGGTGGGATTTTCAAGTCAACATCCATCCGGGGACTGGCTCCCTGCTGGGGTCGGGTTTGGGAGGTGGAGATAGACCAGCCGGGGTGACCGCAGCCACCTGGAAAGCCCCGTCCTGCTGTCTCCTGTTGGGACTGCGTCCTCTAGGGAGAAGGGCTTGGCGTCCGCAAGGAGGAACATGGGCCAGGTGCTCGTTCTGGGGAGTGACGGGAGACAGGCTGCAGCGGTGGCTTCTCTCGGTGGCTGGCTTGCTCTGTGGGTGCGAACTGGACTGTCTGGGCTGCAGAAGTCTCAGGTGAAATCTGCTTCCCTCCTCGGGCCGTGTCCATGACTGGACTGCTCCGGGCTGCTCCTTCTGCCTCTCTGCAGAAGCTGCAGGCATCGCTAATATGCAGATTTGTATACCTGCGGGGTTAAAAGTGAGCGGACGCAGCGGCTGCATTGATTCAGGCCTATGGGACTGGTGGGGTCCCCAGTCCTCTCCACAGGGAGGGGGCATCCAGGGGCGAGGGAGCAAACCCACTTCAGCTCGGGCAGTGGGGGAAGCCAGCCTCTGTGGGACCTTCCCCATCTCCCCCTCCTGCCCCTCCATGGGAGGATGGAGGAGGGTCCAGAGATGAGCAGGGGAGAGGGGAGGAGGGTGATGCGGGAGGGGAGGGGTAAAGAGAAGGACTCTCTAGACCACATCTGCTTGCTCTCCTTGTCACCGTCTGGGAGCTCAGCTCTGGGGCGCTCTCGGGGGTGGGGCGACACCCTGGGCTGTAGCCACCCTGTTTATGTCCAAGGCATCTGCTTCCTCCTGCTGGTGAGCCAGCTTCCAAGACACAAGGGGACCCCTCACAGCCCCTCCTGTGAAATCGACACCCCGTCCTTGCTTGGCCTCGGAGCAAAAGGAGGTGCTCTTGCTGCTGTGCACATGGAGGTTGCCCACGGCTTCCCTGAGCGCCGTTTGAAATGAGAGCCAGGCTTTAGCCTGGAAAGTGCTGGAAAAGCATTGATCTCTGACCACCCTGGGCAAAACCTCTTCTTCAAATAGACTTCAAAGGGCCTGCCAGAAATGAAAAAGTATGGTAGGAATAAAGTGCGGAAAATGGGCCATTTTATTTCCTGGTTGCACGTGGATTTCGTTTTTGTCGCTGTTCTCTTAAACAGCTGCTTAGCTGGGCTGGTGATGTCGCAAGCAGTGGGGATGGGAAGCTCGTGGTGTTTGCCTGCACCCACGCTCCTGTGTCGATTGTTGCAATTCTGGCTTTCAATGCAGCATTTATTCTTTTATTTGAACAGTGACACCATGTTCTGCTCTTAGCTGAGGGTGCACAGAGCAGGCGGTGGGATAGCCCTGCCCACAGCACACTCGGAGGCTTAAGAACCATCCGCAATTCACATGGTTGAGCTCCCTGGAACCACTGAGCTTTAGCTGGAATAACTGTGGGTGTTTGCACAAAACAAACATCAAGATTGGGGTATGAGATTCCCAAAGCAGTCACTCAAGCTCCCATGGGTCAGGGGTAAGAGAATATGGCACATCTGTGGCCACCGACGACTTGATAAGGGGAGTTGAATGTGAGCTGAATGTGGGTGGTCATGCCACACATCCTTGGAATTGTGTCCCCTTCTGATCTGTTCCGTTCTCCACCAGGACAACGTCCCAGACCCTGGTGGAGTTTGGGGTCCTTCCTGAGGGTGGGCTCCTCGGGGGCTGTGGGAAGCTGGCACCACTGGCAGGAGAGGCCAGCCCTGGCCGGTGTCCTCGTCGGGTACCCTCTGACCTGCAGACTCTACCCAGGAGGCAGCCATATGCTGCCACGCCGTTGTCACAGGAGCTTGGGGAACTGACAGTGATCGAGGTAGTTGGCCATGTGTATTTCATGTATGTGGAAAGTCTATAGAATTCCTTTTCCGTTGTTCATTTGGGTAAAAATGTTGGCTGGAGATGAACCAAACAACAGTCAAATAACGACCAGGCATCCACGTCTGTGGACGGCAACTAGGTGATGGGGACCAGCCCTCCCATGGCTCGGAGGACAACTGGAAGAGCTGGGGGAAGACCCTGAAAATTCAGTTAGAAAGCCTTAGAGAATTACCGAGATCTGGGGCAGGAGAGACGTGCAGATAGCGTAGCCTGTTCCCTGGGGTGAGTTTTGCCTGAGGGACGGCTGCGGTTTTGGAAGTGACGGCTCAGGGCTGAGCGGCTGAGCAAACGTGCAGCAGGCACCGGGGACCAGGAGGACAAAACTTGAAGTAAAACTTTGGTAACTAATGTATGCACATTGCAGTCTCTAGGAGAAGCACAGAAGAATTGTAAAAGAAGGTGTTAACTATCAAGCTGGCAGAGACAACAAACAGAATAATAAAAAAATGAATCTAAAAGATGGCAAGAAAAGAGAAAAAGGACCACGGAAGAGTTGGGGCAGACAGGAAGTAAGTGAGATTGTGCATCAGTGTCAAATACACCAGTGACGCTCAGGCTTTGGTTTGGGGCCTCGAAGGTTACAACTCAGGAACAGGAGGATAAATCAGGAATAGAGACGCCAACGTAGACTAGCTCAGAGTCACCTCAATCCCGGGTCAGGTTAAGGGGACCTGTGACGGCTGGTTTCCCCGTGTAGCCCCCTAGAGACAGAAGAAAAGAGCACACTTTCTAAGGAAGGCACATCACCCAGTTCCTCAAACTAGCTCTACTGTTTTTCATGTGAAAGTTTTGCTGTTCATTAAAAACCCAGCTAGGCATACAAGGGGACAGGGCATAACCAAACATCAAAAGAACACAGTCGACCAAACAGATTCACGTGGTATTCAGAAAACAGAATGATTTACACAAAATTATGGAGTTATCAGACACAAAATTTAACGTACTTTTCCAAACAGAAGATTGAAAAAATTGACAAAGAATTGGGAACTATAAAAAAACCCGAAGGGTAATTCTATTACTGAAAAGGATAATTACTGAAATTAGCCATTCAGCAGTTGAGTTTAACAACAGATTAAAACCAAAGAGAGAATCAGTAACCCTGAAGATACGTCAGAAAAACATACCCAAATCCAGCCACTGGGAGACAAACGGATGGAAAAAAAGAGAGAAACAGAAAAATGGTCAAATATTAGGATGGGCTATGTGAATTTTGTTAAAAAAAAAAACAAAACAAAACAACAACTATAATTAAGGAGGGGTGTGGTGGCTCATGCCTGCAATCCCAGCACTTGGGGAGGCTGAGGCAGGAGGATCACTTGAGGCTGGAAGTTCAAGACCAGCCTGAGTAACATAGCAAGACCCTGTCTCTACCAAAAAAAAAAAAAATTAAAAATTAGTTGGGTTTGGTGGCACGTGGCTGTGGTCCCAGCTACTTGAGAGGCTGAGGAGGGAGGATCACTTGAGGCCAGGAGTTCAAGGTTACAGTGAGCTGTGATTGAGCCACTGCACTCCAGCCTGGGTGACAGAGTGAGACCCTGTCTCTAAAACAAACAAAAAGCACCCCACGATGATTTGGCTGTGATAACTCCTCATGGCCCAATTAATGCATAAAATTGGGGCTCAGAAGGAGAAAAAGGTGAGAATAATAAAATACACTAAATGACAGATTCGAGGAGCACTATAAAACTTAGGATAGATACCAAGGAAACAAAATCATAACAGAGTAAGCTAATTATAGTAAAAATACAGAAATCAAAGACAGAGAAAATCTTAAAGGGAGACAAAATGACAAATAAACAAAACAAAAAACAATCCTCATATTACCTTCAGAGAAACAACAACAGTGACAGCTGACTTTTCAACAAAATCATGAAACTCAGACAACAGCAAACAGACACGTTAAAGATGTTGAAAGAAAATAACTGCCTATAACTCCATGTGCTGTAACAATATCTTTCAAAAATGAAGGCAAATGAAGATTTTGAGACAAGCACAAAAATCAGCACAGACAACAGTCACAGAAACAAAATATCATTATGCAGGCTGGAGAATAACAATCCCAGGTGGGAGTTCAGGGTACAGAAAGGAATTAAAAACAAAGAGAAGCACGAATGTGTGGGAATATCTAAAAGAATATTTGTAATAACAATGTCTTACAGGTTTTAACGTACATAGGCTTAAAATACAGAAACTCAACAGCATACAAGTTGGAAGGCAGTTAATGAAGCTAATCTGTTCTAATTAGAAGGAAACAAATGCATATATTAGGAAAAAAGCTAATTAATTATCAAAAATCCACTTCAAGAAGCAAATTAAACCCTAAGAAAGTAGAAGGATAGAAATAAGTATAAGAATAGAAAGTAATGAAATAGAAAGTAAATATACAATACCGAGATTTGACAAAGCCAAAGATGACTCTTTGAAAATTGATAAACCCCGAGTGGTCCCAAGAAAATGTCAGGACCACGAAAGGGGACATTGCCACAGACGCTGCCATCATTGCCAAGACCACAAGAAGACCATCACTGGGAACGATTGTGCAGAAATAAATTTGTGCATTTAGATGAGATTATCAAATTCCTGGAAAGATAAATTTAAAAATGAACCCAAGAAAAAGTGGAAAATCTGAACATTTTTAGCAGAATTAAATATGTCAAATTGATAATTATATTTGTGTACACACGGAGACACGCACACGCTGCACTGCGTGTTCACGCGGTCTTAGCAGCACATCCTGTCAAACTCTCGTGGAAGAAATCACCCCAATCCTACATGAGAGAACAGAAAGAGAAGAAACACATTCCAGTTTCTTTCATAAGAGTCAAATAATGTGAAAACTGAAGTTTGGCAGGTATATTACAAGGAAGAAAAATTGAATTCAGTGTCATTCATAAACACGGATTTTAAAATCAGCAAAATATTAGCAAACCGATGCTAGCCATGAATAAAAAGGTAATACATGATGTACAAGGTGCATTTATTTTTGGAATACAAGATTGGTTTAACGTTTGACAGTCAATCAATATAATTGAGCATAGCATTAGGATAAGAAAGAGAACTCGTGACGTTTCAGTAGAAGGGGAAAAGCGTTTGATAAAAACTCCTAGAAAATCAGGAGGTAAAGATACATGTTTAACCTGATAGCCGCATACAGCCTCATATTAAATGGTGAAATATTCAAATCTTTTCCCCACACTCTGGAAACAAACAGGAATGTCCTTTTCTACCACTTCTGTTTAACACTGAGAGAGCTCACAGCCGGTACAATAGGAAAGAAAAGTAAATAACATCTGTAATAGTTGGAAAGAAATAAAACTGGCATTATTTGGAGATGACATGTTTGTGTACACAGAAATTCCTAAGAAATTAATACATTTAATATAATAAATTAACAAAGACACTGAATTCAATACCAATCATATTTCTATATACTAGCAACACATATTATAAAATAAAGTTGAAAATATTTGCCATTTATAATAATGTCAGGTAGACTAAAGCAACAGAAGTGAGTCTAGAAGGGGACCCGCACCTCTATGGACGTCTGGTTTAGTTTAATGGTGGTGCTGTAGAACACATAGATAGATTTTTTTTTCAATAAATGATGCTGGGTCAGCTGAATATCCATGTAGGAAAAAAAATTCAGCATTGCCTCCCCACAGAAACAAAGCAAATGCCAGCCAAGCTGTTGACATAAATGTGAAAGGCAAAATAAAACATTAAAGTTCTATCCATCAAGTATAAGATTTAGAAATTAGATCCTGCTATAAGCAAGAATTGTGGTCATCAAAGGAGACCTAACAGGGTACAGGGAAAGCTACAAAGTTGGAGGAGAGACTTGCAACACAGATAATGCGATATGGCTGCTATAAAGAATATCTATCGAAAGAGAGAGATATAAAGTCTCAGTGTCTAACAGTGGCAATTGTCACCATCGCATTGGTGTTCTACAGTCAAGATCCACCATGATCTATAAACACATTCAGATTTGTCCCCCGAGTCAGTATCCTCAGCTTTCACTGCGCATCTCGCTGAGCTTGCAGCAGGGAGCAATCCTGCTGAATCAATCCCCGCAGACCCACCCTCCGGGTGCAGCCTCCTGAGCCGTGCTGTGCCTCCTGGGACCTCACCTGTCCCCTTTTCTGAACGTGTTCGGCGCGATGGATGCTGTTTGTCTGTGGAGGTGACATGCCAGTTAGATGCCCCAGATGCCAGCTGGTCGCCCTGCCAAGCCTTCCTTCTGCTGTGGGTGACTGAGGGGAGCTGTGCCCCCGGTGCTTCAGCTTGGAGGGGGGCAGGCAGCCCCACTTCCTGCTCACTTACTAAGAAACCCTATGGTGGACGGACCCTCCAGCTGGGTGGCCACACTCTTGCTCTGCAGAGGGACGTGCCCGAGCCCAGCCCAGCGTCTCTGGGACGTGGGTTGCGCCAGTCACTCCACACGCGCCTGCTTCGTGGGAGCCTGTCTTGAGAGTTCCTCGGGACTCGGTGCAGTGTGACGTGCTAGGCACCCGATCGTGTCCCTCCCACACACCCTGCCGGTTGCCACGGCCAGGCTGTCACCTCGCCAAGCTTCTCTGTGGCCCAGGACCTGGGCCTCTGTGAGAGTTTGGGATTGACGAGTCTCAGAGGTACGGATGAAGTATTATAATTAGCTGTGTCGAAACCTGTAAACCACTTGTATTCATTCTGCTTCGCGGCATCCAGAGATCATGTTCAAGAGGAATACAGTGCGTAGAACAAACAGTTATAAATATAAACAAAGTCCCAGCCTCCTGGGAAGAGACGCCGTCATGCGCGTTGGGATGCGTGTTAGGGAAGCGTAATCACCGACGTATAAATCTCCCTCGATGGGAGCAATTGTAGGACTTGAGTTCACGCGAGAGCTCGAGCTGGAAATATTCTGGTACGACCTGGACTGATGGGCTTCGTGACTTTAGCGATGCTTTGGATTCTGTTTTATTCTGTTACCAGTTTCTCCAGGCCTTCCTGACTGTCGCATGGGTGCCTGCGCTGGTCAGAGGTGCCGTGAAGTGTCCTTCCAAGGACAGCCTTGACGCCTCTTCGTGGGGAAGGTGACGGTGACGCAGATTCCAGGTGATTTCCCTGAAGGTGATAATCCTCATGACATCACTCTCGTTTCTGGAAAGCGTCCTATAAACACATGAAATGCGTGTGTGCTCACAGGCCGGGAGACCTGCACCTTTTTCTGCACTGAAGGACAGACGCCGAGTAAAGGGAAACTCGCACATCAACCGCTGAAAGGAGGAAGGGCCAAAGTGAAGGTCTTAGATTCTTTCCCGTAGCAGTCCAGCTTCTTTGGTTCCCGCCTCTCTCTTTTGCCCAAGCGCCCAGCACCTCATCAGATGCTCCTGGACGAGAGGCGACGTTTGCGGCATTGTGGGGTCTCTCACCCCGGGGGCGCCGCGCGGTGGGTGCTGGCAGAGGACGGGAAGCTCCCTGTCCTCGGCCCTCACACCTGGCCACACGCGGTTCCATTTGCTCACCTGCGCGAGGGCGGCAGAGGCGCTGGCGGCTGGCGGAGGGGAGGTGGTGCTCCGGGAACGGCAGGGTCACAGCAGAGGCAGGAAGCTGGAGGACCTCGCCGAGGCAGGTAGCCGTTGCGCAGGCTGGGCGGGAAGGCCGGGTCCTGGCCCCCACTGCCTTGCTGGGCTCTGGCTCCGTCTGCTCCAGCTGAGGGGCCGGGCACAAGTGGGACGGGCCTCGCCCACCTCTGACATGCTGGGATTCTGTCTGCACGACACAAGCGTCTCCCTGGTCAGGATGCTGGAACTGGGCCCCGACGTCAGCTGCCCACAGGTATCCCAGGTGCCTTAAAGGGGCTCTGAAATGTCTCCCCATACCCAGATGCAGGTAAGCTCGGGAAAGCTCTATTGCGAGGAGCGCTTGTTTTCGCTCAGCCCAGCCCCTGAGAGTCACACACTCCCCTGAGCTGACAGCGAGGCTGGCCACGCCGGGTCCTCGGTGACTGCGTTTCTGGACTGTCCGTGGATAGGGGATGCCGCCAGGCTGGCATCCGGCACAGCCTGGGGCAGTGCCCTTGCCTAGAGCGTCGACGCCGCTGCCAGCAGTGGGGACCACGCACCATCCCCTCCCTTCTCTCCTCCGTCGTTCTCTCATCTTCGTTTATCTCAAAAGCAGTTACTGATTTTCTACTGAGACTCGTGCTAGAGGTTTGGAAACATCCACAACCACTGGCAGAAGTGATGGCGTCGTTGTCTTAGGATGGTGACACCTCATTTAATTGTCACCTTGAGTGCTTGCCAGGATTCAGATTTTCCTGGTTGCCCAGTGAAGCAGGAAATAAGATTATTGAATGAGCACTTATTGAGTACCTACTGTGTGCCAAGTGCCATGAGAATAAAAATAGATAAGAAAAGTATGATTGTAAGGTAAACGGTTGTAGTCAAGGAAGACGTGAAATAAACCCTCTAAGAATAATGGTACCAAAGGCAGGGAGGGGGTGCTCAGAAGAGGAGGACCTCACAGCTGGTAAGCAGGAAAGGCCCACAGAGGATGCGGCAGCTGGAAAGGACCTGGGAAGCCACCGTGGTTTCGGTGAGCGTGGCTGCGAGGGAGAGGAGGGTTACAGGTTACAGGAATGGAGCAATGTGGGTGTGGCCAGTGGCTCTCAACGTGGGCATAACGGTGGCATCAGCGGGGAGATGTGGGTGACATAGGATACAATTCTTATTCTAATTGTTTTAAATGTATTCACGTGTATTGGGTAAACAGCTGTATTTCTTTTCTAGTATAAGTTGGAATTTAAAAATACGAATTTGTTGGGGAATTTGGGGTAGCTGAAGTCAGGTGACTGCATAAAGATGAAACTTACCGCGCCTCTTCTAAGTAAGATAAATAGGAACGAGAATAATGCGCACACCACGCAAAACCAGTGTCTTGAGTACAACTCGAAGACTTAGAGTGATCAAATGTCAAACACTTTCTAGCGCCCACGCAGGAGCGATCCCCGTGCTCCGCGGGTCTTTGCAGCGGCAAGTGCAGCTCACAGCACAGGGGACACCGATTTCAGACCCGAAGCTGATCCGAGTCCGCCCCTGGAGGGAGGAAGTCACCCCAAGTGTGAAATTGGCGTTTTCTGGTCGTCAAAGCGCCGGCTGTAAAGAAGAGACTTACAGTGTGCGCCGGACGGGAGGACGCAATCCGGAGAGGGCGACGCTCGGGGGTGTGAGGGGTTAACGGGGGGAGGCGTCCCGTGAGTGCCACGTGGTGAAGAGAAAAGGAAGCAGGGGAAATGGGGATCCTGTAGACAGAATCACAGGACGTGCACCTCTGCTTGTCGTCGCCACCTCCAAGAACAGATAAACAAATAAATGAAAGAGGGAAAAAAATGATCCATTCAGTAAAACTTCACTACGCCGACAGAGCACAGAAAGGGTCGTCTTGCACTAAGTATCTCATAAACCACACGAAATTGCCAGCTCTGTCCACCTAACTGCGGAGGTGCAGAGAGTCTTTCTGCACATAAAACTGCTATAAAAAGAAAACAAAAAAACGGGCCTCCAACAATGCATCTGATCAAACCCTCCCGTAAGATCAGTGCCAAAGCAGAATAAAGCTGTGGTGTTAGACGCACGCACAATTAGATTACGCAAGCCCCGCTGAGAGGCATGAAAAATACCTAAATTGGAAGTTCAAAAATTAAGAACAAAAGTGGATGAAGAAAGATGAAGAAAAATGAGAGACAAAGTCACAAAATAGCGAAAAGAAAAAGACAAAATCATATGAGCCATGGGGACCAAAGGCACCCAGTAAAATAAATTAGAATAAAAATATAATAAGATACATTGAAAAAATGTGAAAGCAACTAAAATGATGAAAAGTGATTTAATAAAATGAAGTAAATTGAGTCAAAGAGAAAGTGGATGAAGCGGAACACTGGCAAAAACATCCAATTTACGTACGAAGGAAGATACAACAATGGACAGAACCAAGTATTTAAAATTATAATCTAAGACAACATTTCTAGTAATAAAGAAATACCTGCATGTACACGTTGAAAAGGAGCCCTGGGTACCAGGGAGGACGGACTCGGGAGCGCTGACTCCCGGGCACACCCGGTAAGACCGTCAGACGAGCAGCCGCGGCCGCAAGCGAACAGACGGGACTGAGACTCCGCAAAAAGAACGTGCAAATCAAAGCAGCGACGGGGCAGGATTCCCGAAGAACTCAAAGGAAGCAAATGTGAGCCGGGGACTTCATGTCCGGCTGGTGGCCCCTCAGATGTCAAAGCTATTTGAAAAACAGTTGAAACATACGAGACCTTTCTTGAGGAATTCACTAAAAATAAATTTATCCTGCTGAGAGATGACTGTGGAGACTCCAGGACAATGACTATTGGTATTTAATGCATTTCGTATTTGTGTTTCATAGTTGGAGATCTAAGGCTGGAACAATGTTGGGAAGACAGATAGGAGAGGCATAGGGCTGTATCTGTGTGTGTGTGTACATGCATGTGTGTGCGCATGTGTGCGTGTGTGTGCATGTGTGTGTGTGCATGTGTGTGTGCATGTGTGTGCACGGCACGTGTGCGATGAGCACGATGCGGAGGATAGAAGAGATGGAAAGGAGAGTAAATAAGCTCACTGACTGTTGTGTGGGCAATAAATGGTAGGTAAGATACTGTTAAAAACAAAACGAATTGTAAAAATTTGTTCAAAAAAATGTGACTAAGAGCATTTAAAAAGGTATGAGTACCAAAGTGACCTCTAGAACAAAACTACACTGTTGTAAATACCAAAAGAAATAAAATACAAACAAAAGAGCAAATAAAACACATCAGTTAAACAACAAAACAGATACAATATACATAAACACGATCACAGTGTATAACTGTGATACATTATTTCAGCAAAAGATACTGGGGCAACTGGAGATTCCCAGGTGAAAAGACAAACTTAGATTCCTTTCTCACCTGTTCACAAAACCTAGCTCAAAATGGACCACAGTTCCACGTGTAGAAGCCAAAACTGTAAACTTGTTAGAAGACATTTTTAATGAGAAGGTCTTTATGACCTTTGGTTAAGCACAGCTTTCTTAGATGAAACATCATAGAAACAATCCGTGGGAAAAATGATAAATTTTTTAAATCATTGTTTTAGTCATCATCAGAATTAAAAATGGCAGCAGCTCAAAAGACACTTAAGAAAATAAAAAAAAACAATCTAAAAGCTGGAAGAAAATATTTGCAAATCATGAATTTGACAAAAGCTTTATATCTAGAATGTATAAAGAGCTATAATATTTCAACTGAATAACATCAAGCAAAAAAAATGGGCAGAACATTTGAATAGACATTTCACCAAAGTAGATTTATGACTGATCAGTAAGTATATGAAAAGATGACGAACACCATCGGCCACTGGGAAAATGCAAATAACAGTCCCGTGAGACGCTCCTTCCCACACACGCTGCGGCTCTCGTCAAAACGGCAATCCCGAGTCCTGCAAGGGAGTGGAGGAAACTCTGCCGTGCTGGGAATGCCACCTGTGCTGTTACTTGGGAACACATTTTAGCAATTTCCTAAAAAACTAAACGTATATTCACCGTAAGACTCAGCAATTCTACCCCCAAGTACCTCGCCAGGAGGAATGAAAACACACATCCACATATCATTTTTGTGCTAATGTTCATGCAGCGTTGCTAATAATAGTCAGGAAGTGGAAACAACACAAATGCTTCTCAACTGGCGGTGGATAAATAAAATGTGGTATATTCTTACTGTGGAATATTATCCAGAAATGAAGAGAAAAGAAATATCGATATGTATCACAATGTGAAAGAATTTCAAAAACACTATTCTAAATGAAAAAAACAAACTTCACAGAAGACCTCATATTATGAGCTTCTATTTATATGAAATGTGCAGAAAAGGTAACTCTATGGAGACAGATAAGAGATTAGTGTTTGCCTGAGCGGGGGATGGGATAGAGAGGATTTCAAATGGGCGTGAGGCTATTTTTTGGGGGCAATGGAGATGCTCTAGAATTGAATTATGGAGATGATTTCACTGCTCCATAAATTTATTAAAAAATCATTGAATCTTGGCCAGGCACAGTGGCTCACGCCTGTAATCCTAGCACTTTGGAAGGCCCAGGAGAGAGGATCGCTTGAGCTCAGGAGTTCGATACTAGTCTGAGCCACATAGTGAGATTCCATCTCTACAAAATATAGAAAATCTAGCTGGGCGTGGTGGCACGGGACTGTAGTCCCAGCTATTCAGGAGGCTGAGGAAGGAGGATCACTGGAGCCCAGGAGTTTGAGGTTGCAGTGAGCAACCTCAAACATACATGAAACAGTAAGAAAAATTGATCATACATTAGGTCACAAAGAAAACATTAGTAAATTTCAGGAAGTAGGACTATTGCAAACAACAGTCTCTGATCATAATGCAATAAAAGTAGAAAGTATTAACAAAATTTAAAAAGCCCCTTTCATCAGAAAATTTAAAACCCTGTTATCACTTGAATGAAAGGGGAACACAAACCCAAGATACAGAATTCGTAGATGACGATAATGATGGAAACACTACATACCAGAGTTTGTGGCATATGTTCAGAAAGAGGAAAACTTGTGGCTTTAAATATTTTTTGTAAGTAACAGTGAAATAATTATGAATTAATTTTCCTTCTTAAAATGCTAGAAAAAAATTACTAAGCAAACTAAAAGAAGTCACAAAGAAGGAAAGATCAAAAATAAAAGCAGAAATAGGCAAAGTCTAGTGTCATATTAAGAAAATGGTATTTCATACTAAGTAGAATTTTTCCTCTCCGTGCAGGGCTGTTTAGTATCATGGAAGCCATTAGTGTAATGCAGTGTCTATTAACAGACCTAAGGAGAAAATGTGATTTTATCTCTAGATGCCGAAAAAGTCTCTGTCAAAATTCAACAACCAGTCCTGATAGAAATATTCACGAAAATAGTAATTGGTGGCTGTTTCCCTAACACGAGGGAATACACGTACTTTAGCCCTACAGCCTGCGTCTTGCTAAATGGGATCAGGAACAAGTCAGACATGGGTCATCTCTCCTGCTGCCCCGCATTGGGCTGGTGGTGGAGACACTAGTGGTTGCCCTAAAACATATGAAAATATTTCAATGTTATGAGATAAATGCAAATTAAAATGGCACAGAGATGGCATTTCTCACATAACCGAGTGGCAAAAATTGCTAAATAAATCCCCCTCTGCGGGCCAGGCTGCCAGGAGCAGGCGTCCTCGAATGTTGCTGGCGGGAATGCGGATAGTTACAACCCTCGTGGAAGGGGGTTTAGCAATTGCTAGAAAAGCTGCCTTTCAGTTCTCCTTTTGGCTTAGCAATTCCAATCCCAGAAATTTACTCACACTAAATGATGCCCTTCCAAAAAATATAAAAATACACGTTTGCAAAGTTGTTATTGCGACTTCGTTTATAATGACAAATGTTGGGAAAGACCTAACTGCTCACACACAGGGGAGCCGCCGAGCAGTCCCCGACACGCCGAGCCCATGACACGCGGCACAGCTCTGACGAGTGCGGGGAAGACCCCTGCGATCGGACAGGAGTGATGTGTTAAGTCGAGGATATGTTAAGTAGAAAAAAGAAAAGCGACGTGCAGAAGATTATAGCACGCTGTTTGCGTAAGAAAAGAGAGGAAAGAAGAAAATATACGTGCATTCGTTTATTTATGGAAAAAACTCAAGTCCACACACGGACACACACACAGACACAGACACACAGACACAGACACACAGAAGGATGAACCAGAGACCAGTGAAACTGGTGCCTACTTGGGGTAGGGGGATTGAGTGGGAAAAACAGAAGGAATCAGGGGGTGAAGACGCCCCTCGATGTCACTCTTACTGTGCAGTTCCGACTCTGGAACCATGTTACTGTTTTATCTACTCCAAAAAGAAAATCAATAAAATCCACCAGCATGGGGGCGGTGGTCTAGAATGGAACACAAACAGAAAATAAATAAAGCGATTTGTTTTCAACAGTGAACACCATGACTGCTCCGAAGCGCGGCGGGAGGCAGCGGGAGAACTGCCCCAGGCATCATCCCAACGCAGCACAGCCGTGACCTCGGTGCTCGGGGTTGGTTCTGACACCCCCCGACCCCCCTACAGGTACCAAAATCCACGGGTGTGCCAGTCCCTGATAGTGGTGTAGTCTTTGCATATAACCTACGCATATCCCCCGTATACGTTAAATCCCCCCTAGATTACGTGCAATACCTGATACACTGTAAACGCTATGTCAATAGTGGTTACTCCGTGTTGTTTAGGGAATAATGACAAGGAAAAAAGTCCGTGCATGTTCAGTACAAGCACAATCATCCATTTCTTTCCAGAATATTTTTAACCTGCGGTTGGTTGAGTCCATGGGTGTGGGACCCAGAGATCCAGGGCGGACTGTGTTTGGACTCTGTGTCCTCAGGCCAAGGACAGAAATAACTCTCAACAAGCATCTAATTCTAATTAGGGTTTTGTTGTTTTTTGCGGGGGCACGGATTAGCTATTTTGAAACTTCTTTTTCCGGTACTCTGGGGTCAAGCAAATCAGTGACTATGTCCTATCCTGGCACTGGAGCTGCAGACACGGCAGGGCGGGGAGGGAAGATGTGACGTGGGACCCCAGTTGGGATCCACTGAGCAGCCTCTCGCGGGATGACGGGACCTGGCCCATGTCCCGGTGCGCGTTTCAGCGGCGAAGGCCCTGGCCCCTGTCCGTGTTGGTGAACGTGAAAACCAGTTGAGTGTTTTTGTAAGGACACACGTGCAGGAGCCGGTTCCCAGGGTTCAAATCCTGGCTCCCCCTCGCTACGCAGAGAGCAGTCACATTTCCATGCCTCGGTTTCCCTGTCTGCGTCCTGGGTATCCACCCAGGAAATTGTGTGAGGATAATGGGGTAACGTGTGAAGTGCTTAGCTTGGAGCCTGGCCCAGAGGGAAGCTCCTCATCAATTAGCTCTTTTCACTGTTTTTACTTCTGATGAAAATCTGTACGTTTCTACAATTCAGTAGCAGAAATAAGCGCTCAAGTTGCTGGGGGCAAATCTAGCTTTGGGACGGGTGGAGACATTTCGGGTTGGTTTTCCTTTACGTGCTGCTAACAGGGCCCCTTTTTAGGATTCTAGCAAAACTCAGCAGGGCTGTTTGCAGAAGTCTGAAATCTCTTCTCGGCTTCGTGATTTTGAAGGGCAAAACCCCATTTTTCTTGAGGGCATCAATCTCTCAAAATCCTAAATGAGAAGGTAAATTTGAGACCAGAACTGGTGACAGCCTGAAACCCATTCCTGGCAGCTGACAAGTAAATCGTGGCTGCACGTTTGGCTGCATCCTGGAGCGGGTGGTGGATCAGGTCGCACAGGCAGTGGGGGCTGCCTGCCCAGAGAGCAGAGAGCCGAGGACGGGGACAGCATCGCGCTGCTGCTTTCAAACGCTTTGAGCATCAGCGTCACAAAGCACGGTGGTCCTCACCTCCGCACAGCCCCGCCATTGCGGTTTAAGACATAGAAACACGCCCTTTCCCCCTCGGAGATGCGCATGGCCAGGTTTGGACACATTAAAATAACAGTAAATAAATTATCAACATTTGGGAAAAATACCCCCGACAGCCCCGCCACTCAGATCAAAGCACTGTCCTCTGTCCATGTAGTTGGATATTTCAGTCTTTTTTTCCTACATAAAGCTGCTTTATTTTTTTCTTACAAAAAAATAACCAAACTTTATATACTATTTGAATTCCTGTTCTTATCTCATAGCATTTTATCATAGGCATTTCCGATGCCACCGAACAGTTCACTGGACCTTTGTTTTAAATATGCTACTTATTACTTCTGCGAGCATCGCTGCGGCAGCGTCACTGAGGTGTCGTTGATACACACTGATACACACACTTACGCGTTAAAAGTGCACCATTTGCTGAGGCTTGGCACGTGTCTACGCCAGACATCACCGCAGTCGAGCTGACGAACGTTTCTGTCATTCCCGGATCCCCTCGGGCCCCTTGGGAACCCTCCCTCTGTCCCCTTTCCAGCCCAGTCTTGTTTCCGGGCAGCCACGTTCCTGCTTTCTGTCACGATACGCTAACTCGCATTTTCTAGAGCTTTATATAAATTGAACTAGGGCGCACATACTCATTTCCCTCTGGCCTTTTTCACCCAGAATAATTAATCTGACTTTCATCCATGCCGTTGAGTGTGACATAGTTCCTCCCTTTTCGTTGCGGAGTAGCGTTCCCCGGGTCTGACATCGCACAGTTTGTTTATCCGCTCACCAGCTGGGAGACATTTGGGTCGTTTCTAGTCTTGGGCTATTGCCATTAAGGCTGCTGCGGCCATTTATGTACAAGTCTGTGTGGACATTCATTGTGAAAAAACACAGGAAAGGAGAAACACCTGCGAGTGGAACGGCCGGATCCCGCGGCAGGCACGCGTTTAAACTTTCGGAAACTGCCACCCTGTTTCCAAGGGGCTGCGCCAGCTCACATCCCCCTCAGCAGCCCGGGAGTGTTCCTGCCTCTGCAGAGCCTTTCCTGCATGTGGCAGGGTCTGTCTGCGTTTTAACAGTTCCATTAACAACAGGCGTGCAGTGGTTCTCGCTGTGGCTTCAACAGGTACTCGCTTGATGACTGACGGCGTCGGACGTCTCTTCATGTGCTGATTTGCCGTCTCTGTATGTTCTTCGGTAAAGTGTTTACATATCTTTTGCCCACTTGTTTTCTTACTTTCCGTTGTTGTTGAGTTTCAAGAGTTCTTTATATATTCTAGATATGAATGCTTATTTCGGATTAGTTTCTCTAAGCTGTGCTTGTCCTTCGTTTTCTTAACAGCATCTATTGAAGAGAAGTTTTAAATTTCGATGAGGTTCCACTTATCAATTTCTTCTTCTATGGGCTGTGCTCAGACTGTCGTATCTAAAAAATCTTTGCCTAATCAAATTTTGGTCACAAAGATTTTATCTTTTGCTTTCTTTTGAACTTACATAATTTTAGTCTTTATATTTATGTCTATTATCCAATTGGAATTAATTTCTATATGCAGTACGAGGTATGGATTGAGATTCTTTTTTTGTTTTTTATTGTTTTTGATATCCAGTTCTGAAATCATTTGTTGAAAACAAATTGCCTTTGTAGCTTTGTCAAAACTCAGCTGTCCGGGTGTGCATTTCTGGAGTCTATTTTGTTCAATCGATCTATCTCTATGCCGATATCACAGTTTCTACTATTGTAGCTTTATAATGTCTTGCAGTCAGATAGCGATACTTTGTTCTTCTTTTTTCAAAGCGGTTTTGGCTGTTCTAGGTTCTTCCCATTTCTGTATGGATTTAAAAATCAGTTTGTCAATTTCTATAAATAAGCCCTTTGGCATTTTTATTGGGATTATGTTGAATCTATAAATCATTTTGGGAGGGACTCGACATGTTAACCATATTGAATTTTACAACTCGTGTTACAATAAAGGGTATCTTTTCTTTCATTTGGGCATTTTAAAATTTCTCTCAGGATTGTGTCATAGTTTTCAATGTATTCATCATCTCTCACACAGTCATCAGATTTATTTCCTATTTTTGTTGCTATAGTAAATGTATTATTATTTTTAAATTTCAATTTTCTATTGTTTGTTGCTAGTATGCAGAAATACACTTAAATTTTTATAATGATTACACATCCTGCAACCTTGCTAAACTCACTCACTAGTTCTAGTAGCTTTTGTGGATTCTAATGTCCTCCTGATTAATTGACCCTTTAGCATTGGGAATGACCTTTTTTAATCTCTGGTAATAGAATCTGCCCTGAAGTTTACTTTGTACAATATTAGTAACCACTGCAACTATTTTGGCTGGTATTAATGTGGCACCTTTTTTTTCATCCCTTTACTTTTAATTTGCATGTCTTATATTTAAAGTGTGTTTCTTGCTCTCATCTGACAGTTGGATCTTGCTTTGTGAAATTCAGTCTGCCAAAATATGACTTCTGATTAGGTGCTCAGACCCTACACGTTCAACCTGACTATTGATAAGGTTGAGTTAAGGCTGTCAGCTCGCTGCTTGTGTTTCTACTGCACCAACTGTGCCTTATTCTTTTCTCCTCCCGACTAGTTTGAGTTGTGGCTGTCTTTAGTTCCACTGTGTCTGCTCCGTTGCTGGTTAGCTGTCACCCCGCCTTGCTGCGCCAGTGCCTGCGTTAGGGTTCGCAGGGTTAGGTCACAGCCGTCCTTCAAGCGTCCCTGCACCACCTCTCGTGAGCACCTTAGGAGGACGCACCTCCCTCCTCCCTCCTGCTGGGCGCTGCTTGTCTGCATTTTATTGTCATGAGCCTCACAGTACGCTCCTTTTGCTACGATAGTTGTCTTCTAGCGAGACTTAAATGACACGAAGTGCATCTGTTTCCCCTGGAGGCTCCATTCCCAGGGCGGGTCCTTCCCTCCGGCGGACTGACATTTCTATCCGCTGCTGTTTTCCTCCCGCCAGAAGGACTCCCCGGCGTTTCTGGCGGCGTAGTTCTGAGGGTAATGACGAATCCTTTCGCTTTTTTCTGTTTGAAACCCTTTTTAGTTTGCCTTCATTTCTGAGATTTCTTTTCTTTTTCCCTGGCTATAGGATTCTTGGTTGACAGTTTATTTTTCCCCTTCTGCCCTTCCCAGATGTCGCTCCATGGTCTTCTCTCTTGCCTTGCGTTTGACAAGAAATCTCATCCTGGCGTGGGTTCCTCTGCACACAGTGGGCTCTTTTCCTCTGGTTGCTTTGAACATTTCCTCTCTATCCTGCGTTTCCAGCACTTTGATTTTCGTGTGTTTTGGTGTCGCTTTCTTCCGTGTTCCTTTTGACTGGGCTTCACTGAGCTTCTTGGACTTACAAGCTTAGAGTTTCCATCCAGCTTGGAAAATTTTCAGCCATTATTTCTTCACACTTTTTTGCTGTTTTCCTCCCCGGTCTACTCAGGGGGCTCACATACGGGGCTGCTTCAGGTTGCACCACAGCTTGTCTGTGCTCCGATGTGAATTTCTTTTCTTCTTCTTCTTCTTCTTCTTTTTAAACCAGCATCATTTCTAACAGTTACACAATATTTCATCTTATGTATGTTTCCTGGTTTTGTTAGGTGTTTACCTTTTAGTTGGACATATAGCTGGTTTTTATGTTTTATTTTTCTACTATAAATATAGCTGAGAGGAATATTTTGGGAGAAATACGTTCAAATTTTCCAAAAGTGGAAATTATGAGATAGTTGGTTTTAAATTTCCCTTTACATACTAACAGGTTATTTTATAAAGAGTTTGCTTATTTACCCTCCTATGCACTGTACAATGTCCATCACATGTAACTACTACTAGCATTAGGGGTTTTAAAAGTTACTTTATTCAAACATAATTTTCCTGTAAGAATATATGTGTGTGTGCGTGTGTGTACTTGCATATGAATGCGTATGTGTTATCAGAATGAATAATTCTTTGCTTATTTTTATTTTTAAAAATGCAACGTAAGCATGACAAATATAAGAAAATGCTTGAATAACAATAGTATTTTATCACACTACACTTCTGTTCCAAATGCATTTATTTTGACTTGCATTGTTTGACACATGTACTATTATTTAAACGACACCTGGGTGACTGTTATAGGATATAAAGTTTAACATTTTAGATAAAATATCAGCAACCATTAAATTGACAAATCCACTTATTAAGGCTACACTACGCATGCATAATAGCACAATTCACGTGCTACTGAAAAGTGACGGACTCTGTTTATCAGCTGATACGCTACTGCCACGTGCCACTGAGCTTACATGCAGTTTATAATCTTTGAATTGTGCTTTTCTAGTGGAAAAAATGAGACTTTTAAATTTTAGCAAATTTAAACAGAAGGTGAGACTTCATTAATGGGTTACTATATTATTTTAAATTATTCAAATTTTTGCAAAATGAAACAATGCCCTTATGTAAATGTTGTTTCTCTCTCAATAAGTTATTGTCTAATTTCTGCTTCATGCTTATTCCCATGGCCAGGACTTGTGGGCCAGTGCTGAACGAGGAGAGAGACGGAAGGTGTCTTTGTCTGGGCTCTTGCAACAACACACAACAGGCTTGGTGGCTTACAAACGACAGGATTTTCTTTCTCACAGTGCTGGAGGCTGAACAGTCTAGATCAAGGTGTCCAGATTCAGGGTCTGGTGGGACTTGCCTCTGGTTTATGGCTGACTGTCTTCTCGCTATGTGCTCGCCGTGGCGGAAGGGCAGGGTTTCTCTGGGGTCTCTTTCATGAGAGCGCCGATCCCGTGTACGAGGGCTCCGCCTTCAGGACCTGATCACCTCTCAAAGGTACCACCTCCAAGTGCCGTCACTTTGGGGATTAGGTTCCAACATACAAATTTAGAGGGGACACAGATGTCCGGTTTGTAGCAGAAGACCTCTTTAAATTTCTAATTTTATCGAGAATGCCTCTAGTTGTTAGATACTAGAAACAGATACCTGATTTTTTTTGACAGAATTATATAATTCATATACCTCGGTCTGTTGACTGGCTATGTTTATTAGTAGATTTCTAATGTTAAAGCGTATGCATTCCTGAATAAACCTGCTTGTTTTGCAAGATTATTTGGTTAATATCCTGCTGCATTTTTTTTTTTTTTTTGCTAATGTCTTCTAATGACTTTTAGTTTTATTTTTAAATGTGTTGTTTCCTTTCTCCTTGTTAGTTTTTGACATTGGGGCTGTAATTAGCTATCTCCAATGAATCCAGCCGTATCCTAGATTTTTCTGTGCTGTGCATTAGCTTCTGCATGTTTAAAATAACCATTTCCTCGTACGTCTGTAATCACTGAAAGAATCATTAGTGCATTTTCTCCCTTTTCTTCTTAGCGTTTGGTTTATTGGTCTATTCTATTTCCATCTCTTTGCGATGCCGTGGTTTCATGATGACTTGTTCTCACTGGGCGGATGGGCAAACTTCCCTGCCCCACGGACTCTGGGCTTGGCCGTGACCTTGCTCTGGCCACGGGCAGGCACATCACGCGTGCACGTCTTTACGGAGACTCGAATGTGCTTAGGACCTTGGGTTGGCCCCGTGCACCTGCTCTTCCCCCGAAGAAAGGCTTCCAGGAAATCATTGCTGTTGCAGCCTGGATCCTGGAAGGAGAGACGCACAGAATTTATCTG
>NW_012151641.1:946662-962426 GCF_000956105.1 Propithecus coquereli | reverse complement strand
CTGGAGATAAGTGATATCTCAATGTGGTTTTGATTTGCGTTTCCCTGATGATTAGAGATGTTGAGCATTTTTTCATATGTTTCTTGGCCATTAGTCTGTCTTCTTTTGAAAGGATTCTGTTCATGTCTTTTTAAATTTGTTGTTTTGTTTTCCTTGCAGTTTCTTTGTGCTTCTGACAGTTCTCTTCCCTTTATTCTAATGGCTTCTTGAATCTTACAAGAAACCTGAATTGGATGTTTAGCGTTGCCGTTGTCAACATGGTCCAGTAGACATTTTCTCCCAGATCCCTGAGAAGTCATTCTCAGTCCTTCAGGCTGCAGAACTGCACCGTGAGCCACATGATGAATTGTTTTCTTTGTTTCTTAAAGAAAAGGCGACTGGCCCAGGCTCAGGTTTGAAAACACAAGGGCCACAGGTTGCTGCCGCACAACGTGTGCTGGCGATTTCCGGATTGTGCTGGCCTGGCTACAGACTCGTGCTCCCTTTCAAATCCCTTGTAGGTCATGGTTGTTAAACTGGAATCTGCGGGTCCCTATGGGTTGTAGAAGGCTTTTCAGGAACACGCAGAAGCATTCTGAGCCAGAGGGTCCCCTTCCTCACCACCTCGTTCTACCCCCAGCAGTCGATGGTCTTGGGAGCTTGTACCCGGAACTTAGCTGAGCATGTTTGAGACCCGCTGCTTCAGGAAACACACGGGGGCTCCTCAGGCCTGGACACGCGGGGACGTTTCTCTGCCTTTCTCTGCACAGCTGGCAGGACCGCAGACCCTCTGCCACACAGACACACTCGGTCTCGCTGCCTGGCTCCCAGCAAGTGCAGCCTCTCAACAGGCCCTGCTGCTGCTGGGAGCTCAGGGGCGGGTCTGGGACGTGCTCTGAGATGAGGAGGCTGCAGCCCACTCTCCGATCAGGGCACTTTGCTGTCCGTGTGGGGGGCTCTCAGCGGGAAACAGCAGCAGTTGGGCCTCCTCTTGCTTCCCGGGGCTTGGCACAGAGGCTGCATGTCATGTCGGTGGATGCTAATGTCACTTCTTCATGTGTCCTGAGACGTTCTCCTTTTGAAAAATGCCTGAGTCGTAAGTGACGGTAAAGATAGAAACGATGTCTACGTGTTAGCAGCTTCCGGGGAACCGGCTGGCGTCCCACGTACGTGGTCTCCACCGTCCCTCGGAGATGGGATTCGGGACTTCATGGGATGCACGTGCTGGGTTCTTTTCACTAAAGCCCTCCTTGGTTCTAGGGTGGATGCAGATTTTTTGTTGCATTTGTGTGTTTTTTATGGTCTCAACGCATTTACTCAGTTATCCTTCACGTGGATTTTTTTAAAAAAATCAGGCTGAATCTAACATGATTTGAAAGTGTTTCTAAGTGTCTCGTGACATTTCTTGGATTGTGAACTGTGGGCTGATGGGTTAGCCGCTCTCCGCGAGGCTGGCCTGCAGGGTCACACCTGTCTGATCTGGGTCACACCTGTGCTCAGCTCTAGAGGGACACAGACAAGCCTCAGGCCATGGGGCCCCTTGCAGGAGGTGACAGATGCCATTCGGTAAAGCCCCTCGGGAATTCCCGAGATGGGGCATCCCTTCCTTTGGGCAGTGTGATCGTGAAGGCTTCCGTGCCCCCCATCTGTGCTGGGAGAGGGCATGCGTGGGGCACCAGTAGGGCTGTGAGCAACTCTCGGGATGCGAGAGGGTGGGGGAGGGGCTGGGTGCAGCAGCCATTTCCGTTACTGAAACTCAGGGAAACCAAGAGAGCGTGCGCTTTTCTTTGAGTAAAATGATGGGAAACACTTTTAATTTGTGTGTGAGAAGACGCACAATTTTGTTATAAGCAGAAGGCAGTGGGGGTTAGGGGTTTTCCATGCAGCCAAAATAACCTCATTTCTTCATCAAAATGCGTGTCTTCCAGTCACTTCTAGATGTGATAGTGTTAATACTACCCCTCTAATTTCTGCTTTTAAAAAGGAGAATTTGTCCTTTTAAAAAGCTTTCACTTCTATTCAAAGTAAAATGAGATGCACGTTTTATTTTGAGAAGCTAATCACCGAGGGTTGAGAGCGAGCACTTGAGCGGGAGCAGACGCGCACCCGGGTAATTGCACTCCACGCCGGCGCGTGCTTCTCTGCAGAAGGGATAATTGGAATGTTGAGTTTTTACCTTAAGTCTTCGCTGCGGTGGGCCGACGTTATTACACCCTGGGCGAGGCCCCCCGTCGTCTTGCGTTGGAATTGGAAGACCGTCTTGCTTAAGGAGAGATTGCCGTTCGCGTCTCCCGTACTTCGAAATAAGCTCTGGCTGCTTTTGTGCATGAACGGGCCTCTCCGTCGGACTTTTGCTGGGGAATAACACGCCAGCTTTGCGAGGCTGCTGAGATCTTCTGGAAAGAGCCATGACCACGTGAAATGTTGTTGTCCAGGCCTTCTTTAAATACCTGCTGCTATCAAGGTCAAATGGGATTTCACTTACATCAATCAAAACTATAGGGTCAAGCCTAGATGTGCTAAAATGATTATTTTCTCACCTTTGCAGGTCTCTGAAGGCGTGGAGAGACTCCAATTAGAGCCGCAGTGGGTGGAGGGATCTGTGTCGGTTAAAATTAAGATTGCACAGAACTGGACAAACAGCTGCTCGATTGTGATTAGCCAAATTTCCCAAATTTTGCTTGGACTGGTGCTAAAAGGACACAGTTGCCAAATAACGATCGAGACAGATGCTCCAATTACGTGATCATATTTGCAAAAACGGTTTGCGTAATGCCAGAACGTCATTAGGTAGAATAAAAACGAAATGACACGTTGCCCGTTTTCACTGTAGGAGTTGGAATTGCGATAACGTGCGTGGATCACCACGGGGCGGGCTGTGTTTCCCGGTCTGAATACAATGTTTTCATTGAGAATCACGTTTTTGACCAAAATCTACCCAAGAAATAATTATAGATCTGTCCAATAACGTGAAATAAATGCACGTTAACAACACAGCCTCATGGCAGTTAACCCGGTGGGCTCAGCGTTCCAGTCCCGTAACGTGTGAAGAGAGCCCCGTGGCTCCTGGCAGGGCCACAGAATGCAGACGACATTTTACCTTAAACTGTGAGCGTGTGGTGTGGCCAGTGTGTCCACAGACACTGGAGCTTCCCTCAGTGGCGCCCACCAGGGGACTCAGGAAGGGGCTGTTCTAGCTGGGTGGGTTCACTTGAGGCCATCTGTTTCCCAGCCCCTCCGTCCGTGGGTCGGAGCATGGGGTGAGGTCACAGAGGCTGCAGGTGGGCCTGGAGCTCACAGCCTGGCTCCAGCACCCAGACGATGCCCTGGGGCCACTCCCTAGGTCTTGGGGGTAAAGACCTCTGTCTCTGCCCTGGGGGTGAGGCACAGGGGCCACTCAGGCTGTTCAGAGCAGGAAGGACTCAGGGAAGGTGTCCTGCAGTCACTTAGGGTCACAGCACGTGTGGGTGCAGGCGGGACCAACGGCCACTCATGCTGGCCTCCCTCCTTCCTAGCACGCGAGCCTTGTCTGAAAGCATCAGGTCCCTCCCAAGCCGGCTTTGTGTGCCTTTAAAACGAAGACATGTGAATCTCTCGTTCCAGCAGAAGTGGCTGAAGGAGTATCTCTCTCTGGTCCCTACTCTACGTAGACATCACGCCACCATGGCAGGGACAGGCTGCTGTGCCCTTTTGTGGGAAAATTTAATCCCCCTGCCCACAAAAGAATGTGCTATTGAGTTGACTGCAGAGAGTCCCCAGCCTGGTCACATGCGGAAGGCTCAATGACAGGTGCGTGTCCGGCAGCACAAGCTCCCGCCGTTGGCCTCCAAACGCGCTCCCTTTCCTTGTGCCAGCGTGCCTGCCTCACTGAGAGCTGTGCTTCCTTTCTGGGAGGTTTCTCCTCCTCGGCTAAAGCCTCTTGTGATCTAATCTCACGGTCATGTCCCAAGTTGCTGGGAATCCCATGCTCCGTGTGTCCCAGCACCTGTCGTCCTGGAGCTCACAGCACATGGGTGACAGATGTACCCACTGCAACCCTGAGTGCTGCTCACACGGCGCGATACATTTTCTAAGGCGTTACTCTATCACGGGGTACACAGTGCTCTCTCAGAAGGGCAGGGTGCTGGGGACAGGTAGAGTAGCTGCCTGGGGAGGAACAGGAAGGCTTCCTGGAGGAAGAGCCATCCGAGATTGGCCTTAAGGAACACCAAGTCCTACAGCCTTCCCCCTTCTCCTGATGGCTTAGGGGTCACGGCTCTTCCTTCCCTCTGAGATATCAGAATTACATTCTGGCTCAAGTTTGACTTTAAAAAAAATCCTGTATTCTAAAACAATTTCAAGGGATATGTTTTAATTAAAGGCATTTGACTACTTTTCAGAAAATGAGAATTAAAGTAAAATTTCAATCCAGGGCTCGCTTGGCTAAGCTAACCAATTCTGGTTTCATGCACTATTTCCACAAAGTGCTCAAATTATGATTCAGCTTTACTTGGTGGGCTTTGGGGCTTCAGTGTTAATGGGAATGAAAGCCCAGGCTGCATTCGGAGGTAATTAAATGGAGAGAAATTACCCAGGCTATTTTGGCGTTGGCCAAATATTTTGAATATGTGTTAAGCAGTGATAATCAACTTCATCTTAATTGCACCTGCATTAAGTTAACAGGTGATTAATATTATGAATATGAAATTCTGTTCTGTGAAAGGCTGTGGCAATGAGAATTTAAGAAATTCTGAGTCAGGCAGGAAGGAGCCCAGAACATCTGCATTGTTGGGGGTTTCGCGTTAATCTTTATTTTGTCCCTGGTCCCAGAAGGTTCCCATGTTTCCTGGGGTTCTGGCAAGTGTCCCCCTGGGGCTTCCTTCCCTTCCATTTTCCCCGGTCCCAGCCAAGGTCAGTGTGTTGCCTTCCTCCCTCCGCACCCAGGCTTGGCCCCGCCATGTCACTGCTGCCCACCTGCCTGGAATTCCCTAGTTGTTTTATTGATGGTTCCTGCAAAAGTCAGTTCTATTTCCCCGCTCTGTGTGGGGGACCCCGGTCCATGCATTGGTGGGACTGCCAGGAGGGTCCTCATTTTACGGTTGGCGACGTGGCGGGGAATGATAGAGCCCCCCCCGCCCGTCCCCAGTGTGGAAAGGGAGCCGGGTGCCATTGCGGAAGATTGGCGTGAACGTCAATGTGCGCACAAATGCGACTGGGAAACACATGTGCGGTTCTGGAGTTTGTTTCTCTGCTTCCTGAGGGGAAAGTGGGGACAGGCCTGTGACGCGTCCTCGGCATTGGTGCCCTGATGTCCCTGGTCGCTGCTCCGGGTGGGAGGAGCAGGTGGAGCAGACTCCACACCAGTCCCTGAGCGCTCCTCAATCTCCGTGCCTGCGACGTTTGGATTTCAGACGCAAAGACAGAACTGTCGGGGAACCGCTGCAGATCTGGCCTGGCGGGGACGCCCAGGCTAGACGCTTGTCTGCGCAAAGCCTGACCCGCCAGCCCCCTTCTGCCGTGGCCTGAACGTTTGTTTCCCCTCAAACTCGGGTGTTGCAATTCTAAACCTCGAGGTGATGGTGTTAGCGGGCTGGGCTGTGGTGGGGTGACTGGGTCGCAGCGCAGAGGAGCCCATGAGAAAGGGATCAGCGCCTTTGACATAGGCCGGGGGAGCTCGCCTCCCCCTCCGTGACGTGAGGACGCGGCCGTGAGAAGACCTGAACGTCCCCTCAGGGGACACGGAACGTGCCGGCACCTTGGTCTGGGGCTTCCCGGTGTGCGGAACGGTGAGAAATGAATTTCCGCGGTTTGTGAGCCAGTTTACGGCATCTGCCGACGGTCTGAACAGCCTAAGACACCATTTTCACAGAAAGGGGAAAAGGACAAAAACCTCTTCAACACGTGGCGCTGGGAAAACTTGGCATCCGCGTGCAGGAGACCCTGTCTCGCGCCACGCATGGAAGCCAGCTCCGAAGGGACCCAAGGCCCAAGCATAAGACCTGACGCTGTCAACCTTTTAGAAGAGAAGGCAGGAGAAAGCTCCTAACATGGGGCTTGGCAACGAGATTTTGGATGTCGCATCAAAAGCTCAGGCAGCAAAAGCAAAAATAAACGAACAAGCGGGACCACATCAAGCTAACAATCTGCACAGCGAAGGAAGCAAGAGCAGGGTGGGAAGGCAGCCCGCGGGCGGGAGGGGCCCCCCTGCTCTGGCGCGGTGCTAGAGGGTGACCAGAGCCAGGCCCGCCCGTTCCCGCGGTCAGCAAGAGGGGACAGGCGACTTGGAGAAGGCGCGTCTCCACAGTGAGTGCTCAGGACACACGAGCAGGTGTTTTAAAGTTGCTTTGTTCCCTGCACTGTGCTCCCGTGACCACGTCCCATCCCGAATGGCCCTGTCAGGCACATGGCTTCTGTGAGCTCCGGACTTCCGTTCCTAGGTGTGGCCAGGGCTGGGGGCACAAGACTAAAGTAGACCTTGGACTCCTTTCTGCATTTTTCAAATGTGCCTCAACAAGGAGGGGAAAACATGAGGCTCCTTTCAGTTAAAAAATAAGCAAACAAACAAAACCTTCGGCCTCGGGTGGCAGCTGGGAGGGTTAGCGGCGATTCTGCTCGTGCCCGGCGTTCTCCTGGGGGGGGGGGGCGTCCACATTCAGGGCCGTGTCGCTTCCAGAGTCTCGGTGGCCGATACCTTCTGCCTCCTCGACCAAGTCAGGGGCAGACTTAGAGCAGAGTTTGCTGCCAATTAATTCATAATATGAAATATTTGGTATGCAAATCTAATTTCTTAACTGTCAGCTTTTATTTGCCAGTGTGGCAAGCCTTTATTTGTTTCTATTACAAAACCAAATCCCTAAAACTCTAACTTCTTAATATTTTGAAACTTCAATTATGTGCCGTGATGGTATCTCTATTTACGGTCGAATTTGCATGCAGTAAGAGCCGGCGGTAAACAAAAGTGACGTTTGAAGTGAGGAGAGTTATTTGAACCTCCAGCGAGAGCTCGATATCGTTATTTGCCTGAGAAAAATCATTTTCCGTAAGTGAGTTAGAGGAGGGTGCTTAGAATGCAAAGGCGTCCTGAGGAGCCTGACCGTGGCTGTCGGGCTGCGATCGTGACCTCGTGCAGGGCCTGGGGATCCGCCGGGGACTCCCGGGGTGGCCGCCCCAGCGAGCTGCAGAGGGCAGAACTCGGGACCCAGCCCGGGGCTAATCAATGTCTCGTCGGGTCTGTGAAGTTGTGCAGTTTGTATTATTATGGTCTGGGAAACACTTGCGCTCGTGTTAGAAGAGAAAGGAGTAAAGCGAGGGGTCTCCACTGCTGTGAGTGAGGGTTCGCGCAGCCGCTCAAGCAAACCCAGACGGAGCATCTCAGATCGTCCTGTTGCACGCGCAGCCCACGGTGGTGCTCACCCGCTGCCCACGTCCGTCCCGCACCTGGCGCTTGCCGGACGCTGCTCTGGGTGCTGAGGGTCCAGGGAACAGCACGGCAGGCCCCCGGGCGAGCCCACGCTCTGGTGGGTGTGGACACCCTCGTCCCGCTATCACGCCCCCCGTCAGCCGGTGGTGAGGGGTCTGCCGTGTCGGGGGGCAGGCGGCCCGTGCTGGGCGAAGAGCTGCCGTTCCGCCTACAGAGTGGGGGCTTCCGCGATAACGTGGCTCTGGACATACGTTGAAATAGACGTCTGCGAGTTTTAACTGCTGCACTTTAAGCTGAACGAGTGCTGGCGGCCCCCACTCAGCGGCAGCACTGCCGGTCCGGTCGGCTCCTCTGGCAGCCCCGGGGCAGGACAAGAGAGGGACGTGGCTTCCAGCTTTGGGCGCCTGGTCTGGTCTGGGAGCCTGATCTTCTCAGACTAAGCTTGCCGAGCTCAGAGCAGCGTCAGCACGTTCCAAGTGACCCCCGAGGGAGGAGGAGTCCTGGAGAAGCAACTCTCTCCGGAGACTCTGCAGAGACACCGCTTCCCTGGGCTCCTCCTGCCACCTCGCTCCTGTCCCCTCTGAGCAGGGGCATCAGCTTTGGGTGGTGCCGTCCTTCGCCTGAAGGGACGGGGAGGCCGGGGCCGGGCTGGGTCTGTGGCTGTGCAGAGCGAGGCCGGCCAGGCTGGGTCTCAGCAGAGTCAGGGTCCCGTTCCTGTGTGCCAGGCCCTGTGTCAGGGGTGGCGGTGAGCTCTTGCATGTCACTCCCACATTCAACTCACGGAGACTCAGCGCAGAGCCAGGCGCTGGCCCCGCCATCGGGGGCCCAGCAATGAGCAAGGCGGTTTATCCTCCAGCCATCAAAGTCTCCCGAGAGGCTGGGGAATAGGTTGGGTGGCAGATGGCATTTTAGTGCAGATGGTGACCCCAGCTGCTCAAACAGATAAACTACGAAGCCTCAGGGGTCTCCCTTGATACGAGTTTATTTCTCAGTCGTGTCGCTGGCCCTGTGAGCTGGGGGAGGGCGGGCTGTGCGGTGCCCCAGGGGCCGTCTGTCTCTGGGTTCACCTGGTGGGATTCCCCCACCGATGGGATGGGAGGGGGTGGAAGGTTTCCAAGGGGTCTTAGGGGTAAAACCCAGGACTGGAGGCTCCCTGTGGTCCCCATCTGCAGCCAGAACACACTGACACATCCGCCCTTCTCCAGGCTGGTCTCAAGGATGGAGAGCACGGGTGTGGCGGCTCACGCCATCTTCTAGAATTTAGATTGATGGTTGGCAAAAGAGAAGGGTCTGAGGGGAAGCAGCCCACCCTGGGAGGGAGGGATGCAGGGTCCGTGGCCCCTTCTGCTGGACCCTACGTCCTGCCGGTCTTGGCAGAGCCGGGGGACGAGGAGAGGGCCAGGCACGTTCCCCAAAGAGGAATCTCTTTATTCCATTGATGGAACGATTCTGTGCCAATGTTCTTTTTTGTGTGTTTGTTCGCTTTGTTGTTTGAAATTTTCTTTAGTAATTTACTGGGCTGGGTATATTTCTCTGTTTCACTGTTTTTCCTCTGTGCATAGATGACACGTTTTCAGCAGCATCTGCTGTGAATTTTAATCATGATGCTAAACTCAAAGGGAGGCTCGCAGAGCAGCCTGTGCCGTTAGCGGCCCAGAGCCGCGTTTGCGGCGCAGGCGGAGGGAGGCTGGGAACCAGGCAAAGGAAACACGGTCCAACGATCTCCCCTCGCCCCACTCGTTTTAAGAGACCTCAGTAGCAAGGGGTTGCTGTGCATAAAATGACTTTGTTGTTTTGGGTTTTTTTGCCAATAATTGTCCTTTAGTTCTTTAAGGCAACATCACAAAGCCTTAGTAGCTTTCGGAGTAGCAGTTATGGGATTTGTAGCTTGGCTAAATGGAAAACACAATTCTGTGCTCAGTTGTTCCAAATAGCAAAAATGAGTTCATAGTATGTCGTAAAAATTGGGCTGGTGTTACTTGTTAGCCTGGGAAGACTTTCCAGAATCCACTGGAATTTTGACGTGCGTGGATTCCCCGAGGTTTGCTCTTTGCTGCTGGTGGCTCTGTGTGGGATCTGGATGAGCCTTGAGTGTCCCGTCAGGCTGGGCGAGTCAGGCTGGTTGTGTGCCCGCCCAGGGCCTGGGGGCAGGCAGAGCCTTCTGCTGTCACCGAGCACACTCCTGGCAAACCAGACTGTGTCTCTGTTCCTCTGTCCTCTGAAGCCAGCACACAACTACATTTTATTTCAGAAGCAAAACTACGGATCATAAACTGTCATCATGTGCTAATTACTGGCTGGCTGCGACCATGAGTGAAAGGGCAGCTGAGAGTCTACGGCAAACTCAGCCCTGGAGCCCCGGACCCAAGCCCACGGTGAGCGTCTGGGCTTCCAGGTGCCAGCGGGTGCCGCCGAGCCTGTCCCGGAGGGCAGAGCAAGCCAGGCTGCTGCTGGGAGCCTGCTCAGCGGTTGGCATTTGCCCCTGGGGACTGGCGTGGTGCCTGTCTCGTTGCTGTAGCCCCAGCCTAGAGCAGGTGTTGGGGATATTTGTCAAGCTGCACTTGACTTTCTGCTGAGCCCTTCACAGCCCGGTCATCGGAGCGCCCAGCTCCAGCTCCAGCTCCCGGCGAACGTGAGCACGGCGCAGCCTCAGCTCCTGCCGCCGTGGCCCAGGGAAGCCCCCACCACAGTGCGAGCTCCTGGGTCTCACCTGGTGCACAGCTAGGTATGACGCAACCAGTCAGGCGCAGCGCAAAGTATTGCTGGCGGCTTTGGGAAGACGATGCTCCGAGGGCTGGGCCGAGGTCCTTTCCGCAAGTCCAACGGCTCAGGACAGTACTGAACACAGACCTGGTCTTGCTGTTAAACCGACAAATGACTATAAGTCGGGGTCGTTACGTGATAGCTTGCTGTGTGGTTTTCAGTGTGACGAGCCTTAGAAAAAGTTCAAAATACTCAGTGACGTAGCGACGACGAAGCCCCATCTCATCTACACAGTTTGGTGAACACGTTTTCTCAGCTCCTACGTCTGTGAAAGCAATGAAAAAAGTGGAGCTGGAATCAACGCTCGACGCCAGTCCCAATCCAGCTGTAAGTAACAGCGTCGTCCACGGATAAAGGAACCTTTTGGAAAAGTCGGCCCACCCTTTTCATTAAACGATACGCTTCTAATAAAATTTATTTTTATGCTTAATGTGTATCTATTGCAACATAGATAACATATTTATGTTGTTTTGATTAATTGCACAGTAGTAATGTAGAAAAATTCAATTCAGAAGAAATTTTTTTTTAACACTTAGAGTCTTATGGTCACTGGAAATTAAAAAATGTTTATTTTGTATAATGTTCTTGTGCAGAGAACTATGCAAAGATGACAAATAACACAATTTCAAGCATAAACATTTATTTTGCTGGGATAAAATTCTGTGGAAGAAAAATGGAAATGCAAGCTTAGGAGGAAGAAAAAAGAAATCTGCAATTTCTGGCTGTTAACGAAGAGCCTGTTCATGAATTTTTAAAATGGGTGACGGTGGGTTTGGAACGCCCGGCTATTCAGATCCATTTAAGTCTGATGTAGCAGTTTCATTTTAAAATGCTGCTGTATATACGACAGGCCAGAACTTGCATCCTCTTCCACTCTTCGAACCTATAATAAACACCTTCAGGCGTTGTCCAAGTCTGTTTTGTGTTGCTGTAACAGAATTCCTAAGACGAGTAATTTCTAGTGGTGGAGGTCTGGTGGCTGGGGCATCCAAGGCACTGGCCTCGGGCAAAGGCCTTCTTGCGGCACCAGTCCCACGCGTGGGGGTCGAGTCCTCGTCGCCCAACCGCCTCCCACATGTGTCACCTCTTAACACTGTCACAAAGGCCATTTCAACATGAGTTTTAGGGGGGCCAGACACGGAAGCCATAGCAGAAGTCAGCTTGCGCATTCCCCGTGTCTGAGCAGGCAGCGGTAGTGTCTCACGGGCTGGGCACGTCACACGGAGAGGAGGAGCCGGTCCGAGATGCAGGGTCTGGATGGTGGTCCCGTGCATGCCTTCCAAAAGCACCATGGCAGACTTGATGGGGATATTTTTTAATTTTTAATGTTTTAATAAACTGTTTGCTTTGGAATAGGTTTAGACATACGGAAAGGTGGCGAAGGTACGGAGTGTCCAGCACGCCTCACACCTGGCTTCCCTGCTTGTTAACAGCTGACGTTTCCGTGGGGCCTTTGCCACAGCTAATGCGCCGATACCGACGCCTTCTTGCGATTCAGGTCCACGTTTTACTCCATCTCCCAGTGATTCCCTGGTGTCCCTCGGTTCTGGGGCCCCGTCCCGGGCCCCAGGGCTCCCTGGCTGGGCTCACGCCTGCACGGCCTCCGCCCGGCTGCGGCGCTTGGCAGACGCTCCTCGTTTTTGACCATCTCGATGACCGTGGGGAGCACTGGGCGGGCTTGTGGACGGTCCCTCCGCTGGCATCTGTCTGGTGTTTTTCTCTCGACTAGACTGAGACGGGTTCTGGGAGGGACCGCGGGGGTAAAGGGTCGTTCGCGTCAGAGCACATCGGGCCACGTGCCGTCGACACGAGCCAGTGCTGGAGGTGTGGGCGTCGGACCTGGCCGAGGAGTGTCTGTCGGGCGTCTCTGCTGTCCAGTGACCCTTGTCCCCACTTCCACACAGCAGTCTTTGGACGTCACCCTGCGCAGCCCACACTGAAGGGAGGCGGCTACGCTCCACCGTCTTGGCCAGGCCAGGGTTGACGTAGCTTTGAATGCTGTGTGACTAGATTTGAGTCGGTCCTCAAACAGGTCTGTGTGTGTGTGTGTGTGTGTGTTGTGTGTGTGTTGTGCATGTGTGTTGTGCATGTGTATTTTTGTATATGTTGTGTGTGATCTGTGTATGCTGTCTGTGTATGTATGTTGTATGTACATTGGGTTGTGTACATGTCTTCATGCTTGTCGTATGTGCATGTGTATTGTGTGCATGCACATATGTGCACATGTGTGTTGTGTGTGCTCGTGAATATGTTTAACTGTGCACTGTGTGTTGTGCGTTGTGTGTGCCTCGCTGGGGGGCAGCGAGGAGACCACACACTGGATGCAATCTCAGGCCCCGGCTTTCGTGGATTCATTAAGCTCAATCTTTTCAGGAAAAGGAAATTCACTGGGAGAGAAATCAGAAAACTGGGGTTTGTTGCCCTTTAGAACAAAAGACCAAGGGGGTGTTGAGACACAAACAGACCCAGCCTCTGTCCTGGGTCCCTGCTTCCTCCCAGATGCCCTTTTGCCTGTCCCATGACACCCACAGCTAGTCCCTCTCTGGGCCACCACACCCCTGTGCCAGGCTCTTGCTGGCCTTGGCATCTGGGGACCCACCCTTCCCTCAGCTGGCTGGGTCCGATGGGGGGGCCCTGGTGTGCTTTTGGGGCCCATTTTTTCCCCTTGGGTTCCAGGTGCACCCTGAACCCCTGTATTCTGGGCCTCGCACCCCAGCACTGCGGGAGCCTGAGCTCCTGCCGTGGTCCAGCTGCTCTGCTTGGTGCCCGATGCCCGACAGGCCCCTTGTTGCTTGGCTGCACCCCTGTCGTTCCTGCCAGGTGCTGGCCTCTGCCCACGGGCCTGGCTTGCTCAGGGCTCTTTGCCCCTGACCGCAGCCTGGGCTGCAGCCCTGAGTTGCAGACGGTGGCGCCGTAGAGCAGACGTGCAGAAGGCCTGCGCGCCCCGCCTCAGCCTTTGTCATTTCCATAGTGGAGAGCTCTGTGGCTCCTCCAAATAGCACGTTTGAATTCATTAGTAATCACTGCTCACCTGTTGCGTTCCAAGCGAGCTGCTGCTGTCACTATGGTGCTTCTGCGTTCCTGCTGCAGGGCACGGAGGGGCCAGCGCCTCCCCGGCTAGTGCCAGGGGCTGTAGGTCTCTGGACTCAGAGGGCGGCCAGCGTCCCAGTGTCAACAGGGAGGCCAGCCCTGTGCCCTGCCCTGCCTGGGACCAAGGAGCTTCCTGAAAACCGAATAAAATGACCTGTTTATTGTGAGCATCAGTTTGGTGGGATGAGTAATGTCCCCTGCACCGCCGTGTGGCTCTCCCACCGTGACGGATGTGCAGGGCGACTCGCCTGCGTGGCCGTGCCCATCAGTCTGCCCTGGCTCGCGGGAACGGTGATTCCCAGTACAGTGAGGAGGCGTCAAGCAGGAAACTGCTGGTAACTTTCCCATTAAAATGGTTATAAATATTTGCCCAGAGTATTTCAGGAATCTGCTTGGGAGACAATTTTGATTCGAGCTTCTGTTTTGGGGGCTGTGTGTGCACGTGCAAAGAAAATATGCAAAGAACCGTTTCCTCCTGACCATAAGCCAAACTATATTCATCAAGCATATTGAGCTCGTACAAGCTGGGAGGGTCTGAATTCTGCACGAGGCTTCTCATTCCACAAATGTCTTTCCCCACGACCTTCAGCGGGATTTATGGCGCTCCCAGCCCAGCTTCCATAACTCACGTCCGCGTGCTGTTGACACGGGTGTCACACTCCTGGCGCCCGGCCCTTTCCCATCTGGAGCTCCCAGCCACCCCCCGAGCACGAGGAGGGGTGGGGCCACAGCTTCCCAAAGACTACATCAGAAGCCATGGTTGGTTTGGAAAGGAAAGTTCTGGCAAAGCTGTTCAGAGAGCAGCTCTTGGTTGCTGTACTTCGTGTTAGTTGAAAGTTTCTCACCACGTATGCGGTGGGTAGAGTGGGCTCAGCGCTGGGGTGTTTGAGAAGATTTGTCATCAATGCTCCCACTGCCCCAGCCACCCAAGGCCCAGGGCGATGGCTGGGCCCCCGGAGGCAGGATCTGAGAGGAAGCATGGGGCGGGGCGGCGGGCGGTGGGCAGGCAGAGATCCCAGGCTGTCCACAGGGGGCTTTGCCTGGGCTTGTTGAAAACATTTAGAAACAGAAATAATGTAGAGCGGCGTCTGCCTGGGCTGCGGGTCTTCCTGTGGGCTGAGCCTGGGAAACCACCGCTGCGGAGCCTGGTGGGGGTCGGCGGGCTGTGGGGTCACGAACACGTCGGGCTGTCAGAGGAACCCGTTGTGATCTCACTCGGACGTGCACAGCTGTGTCAGAGAGAGACGGGGGCTCCACTGTGTCCTGGTCTTTCTAATGAATGGTCTCCTTCAAAATCGAACAACCCAATCAAAGAGATGCCATCATAAATGCGGATTGATTGACTGATTGATTCACTTACTGAATGTCCACTGAGCGTGAACAAAACCCCATTTTTGATGTTGACTTCATGATAAGTGATTAATTACTATTCTGCTAACTGGTTCTGTTTTGTATTTGTGTTTTATTGGACAAACCCTAGAATGTGTGCCATCCCACCACCCCCTGCCCCAGGCCCCAGCTCTGTGGCTGCAGCACACGTCTGTGGTCGGGGCACGAGGTCTCTGGTCTATCCAGGTTTCCTCCAGAAACAGGTGATTACTTGTGAACAGCTGGAATTGTTTCCCTAGTCCCGCAGGAAAACGGATCATGGTATTTTATGGTTATTAACCTCCCGTTATTAAGTTCTCAGTACTGTTGTGCTGCCCGTGCTGTGATTTCTTACTTGTGAATATTAAGTGTTGTTCTTATTGAGGACATATTTTTCTTTTTATGAACATTATGAAATCTTGTGTCCTGAGCAGCTGGAGCGAGAGTGGCATCCGTGGGCCCCCGCATGAACGGGCGAAGGCCTGCTTTCTTACGTCTGCGGAGGTGTGGGCGTCCGAAGTGTGGTCCATCAGCAGGGCGGCAGGGGCCCCTTCAGGTGGCTGGGGTCGAGCATGAACAAAGGGGCAGAGAGGAGTCAGAGCAGCGGCCCCAGCAAAGAGGAAGGGCCAAGAGCCCGATGTGTGGGGCAGGGAGAGGGGTGCCAGCTGCTCCCCAGGGTCCTGCTAGCGTGAGGTTTTCTCCGCTCAGCTCAGAGGGCACCAGATCCCCGCTGACGGGCTCTCGCCGGCGCCTCCACGCGGGAAAAAGGGTGCTCCAGGCACCCTCCTTTGCAACAGCTGCAAGTACTCCCTCGAGTGTCCTCCCCGCCCAGGCGTCCGTGTGGGTGCGTCACCTGCGAATGCTCCTGGGACAGGGAGCCTCTTCCGGTCCTCGCCCAAGTGACCTCCGGGAAACACTTTTCCTCTTTTGATGGAGCAAAAGCCATTCTTGTTAGCATTTTTTTTTTTTATGTATTAGAAGAACTTCTGGCATTTTCAGTTGCTAAGCAGCAAATCTTATAAATCCCACACAAAACTGAGACTTCTCCACTGCTCTGTGCACGGGCAGCATGTAGCTTCAGAGGAATGTGCGCCAGGAGGGCCCTGCGAGGAGGAAGGCGGTGCGGGAACTGGCAACTCAACACGCCGTGGGTGTCGGCCAGGGG
>NW_012151641.1:940004-946342 GCF_000956105.1 Propithecus coquereli | reverse complement strand
AACCCAATCAAAGAGATGCCATCATAAATGCGGATTGATTGACTGATTGAGTCACTCACCGAATGTCCACTGAGCGTCTGTGGATGTCAGACACTGTGCTCACACAAGGAGGATGAGATGAACAGGAAATACACGGTCCTTGCCAGGCCCAAACTTCATCTGTGAGAAGACAGACGTTAACCAACTAAGTGTAGGGGTCGTCGTTGAATCACAGCTGGGGTAAGTATGACAGAGGATAGTGCCGGGAAGGTGTGATGGGGTCACGGGGATGTCAGAAATGGAGAGCCCAGCCCAGGAGTCCCCCTCGCGGAGGAGTGGGCCGGGCAAGGCACCCTGACACCTGAGGGCAGGTTGCATCCAGGACGCTGGGGACAGCTTTGACCTGTTTGTTGTGCACGGTGGCTGGGAGGCAGGTGCCGCGAGCGTCTGACTTGGGGGGTGGCTGTGGTTTTCCCTGACGTTGTCGCTGGAACCGCGTGATTTTCATGCTTGCAGACATTCTGCTGGGGGCGTCTCCTGAGTGAGCGCCACATCGAGTTTTGCTGAGTTTCCAATCAAACTAATTAGGAGAGGTGGCTCTTCCAGGCAAATCACTTCATCACCACATTGATGTTGAGCATGTCTCCTTGGAGGGTACAAAATACTCAGGAAATAACATCAAGTCCAAGCCGTTCCCCCAAAAGGTGTACAAACTGATTGCCACCTGCTTCAAAATCACAGCTGATAAAGTTGCAGCAGAAAAAGCATTAATTTCTATACTAATGTCTTTTGGAAAGTAATTCGGGAAGGTGTTGATCCTGGAACCCTTTATGAAAAACAAGACTGTTTGAATTTGTCAGACGATGTGACAGGAAAGTGTTTCTGGTCCCCGAATCCCGGTGCTGGCGGATGAGCAGCAGCAGGGCCCCGGGAGCTGGGGGCGGCCAATCCTTCCCCCCGTGGAGCAGCCCAGGCTTCCTGGCAAGAGAAGGTGGCCCCGGGCTGCAAGCCCCTCTTGCAAAGTGACGGGGCATCCACGGCGCTCTCCGGGAAGAAGCGAGGCACATTTTAAACCACACTTGCAATCAGTGGGTGAGCCGTCTGCTCACTTTAGACAGCAGTGCCGTCGCGAGGAAGTTTTAAAAGCTGGAAAGGACGGGAGACAATTGCCTGCAGTTCTCCCCTTTCACCCGAGTGAGCTGGGAAATTGGGAAAATACAGCCGGGGAGCCGTAGGAGAGGTTGGGTGCCAGGCCCCGCCGGCTCTCGTCGCCTGCTGCGCTCAAACATTTTTTGTCACTTCTGTCTAAAAAATATTTTTCTTTTTTTCCTTTTAATGTAAAGTTTAATCTGAATTTTCTGCAGGGAAAAGCCGAGCAGTTTGAGGTCCGGATCTGAGGTGCCTCTGAGGCAGGCCTCGCCCCGGCCAGGCTGCACCCCCACCCAGGTCCCTGCGGCACCTACACCGCTCGTCACTGCCTGGCTCTGCACAGCCACCAGGAGCACAGGTGCCTGTGGGCCTTGGCGGCCCCCTTGTGGGCTGACCCAGAGAGAGGTTTCCAGAACTGTGCTACCTTTCTGTGTTTGTCACCGTCACCTGGAGGAGGGCTGTGGCCAGGTGGCAGGCCCTGGGACACGCAGCTGGTCCCGGCCGCACCCTTCTGTCACACACCCCGCGGCGTGGCCTCAGGGATGTCTGTGAGGGGCTCAGCCTGGGCAGGAGTTCCTGTGCACAAAGTCTCGCCTTACCCCCTGGGCCTCGCTCTCTGCCTTATTTGAGAGCATTTATTGGGGGGAGAGGAGGCACCGTGTCTGTGAAATAGGACCTTCCCCTGGATTTCTTATGTAAAAAGGCTCTTGAGGCCGGGCGCGGTGGCTCACGCCTGTAATCCTAGCGCTCTGGGAGACGGGCGGATTGTTTGAGGTCAGGAGTTCCAGACCAGCCTGAGCAAGAGCGAGACCCCGTCTCTACTAAAAATAGAAAGAAATTAATTGGACAACTAAAAATATATAGAAAAAATTAGCTGGGCATGGTGGCGCACACCTGTAGTCCCAGCTACTCGGGAGGCTGAGGCAGGAGGATCGCTTGAGCCCAGGAGTCTGAGGTTGCTGTGAGCTAGGCTGACGCCACGGCACTCTAGCCTGGGCAACATAGTGAGACTCTGTCAAAAAAAAAAAGGTTCTTGAAGGGTCGGAATTTCTCCACGATGTCCAGCTCGGACCAAATCATTGCTACAGAGACCAGACGCCAGTGGACAGTAACTCGCGTCTTAACGCCCCCCGCAGTGGACGCGGAGGGAGGGGATTGCCTGTGGGAATTCCTTTAGAAACGGGTTCTGGAAACATGGCCCTTTCTGCTCCACTCAGAGCCTGGAGCCTCCTCAGAGCTCGGCTGCCTGTGGGGGCTGGAGCGAGCTCTTGGCTGCAGCCCCCCCCCCCACCGCGGGGCCCCTGCAGCTGCCCTGCAGAACCGGCTGTTCCAGCTATAAACTGTGTGTTCTCCTCAGTTGAATATGGATAGAAAGTGACGTGGGTTTTGAAATGGGTTGCGTGCTCGCTGGGCCACCCAGCTGGGCGATACACCGTGAGCGTGAAAGCCGATTGCGTGAGTGGGAGTCACCTTGTCACACAGCTGGAGCGCAGAGACCAGGGCAAAGCACCCTGGGCACAGGCGCCTGCCGGAGATCACTTCGCAGGCCAGCTGCCGAAACCACCTGCTGTCACCTGCAGGCTGCGTGTTCCTACCGGCTGCCGAACGACCTGCTGTGACTCTGAGACTAGTTCCTCCCCGCCACTCTCCCGCCAGAGCCTGCTGGCTCCCAGAACTCCCCTAGCGCTGGTGAGTTTTCCTTCAAACAATACCATCAGTATCTCTTTCTAAAAAACCCTTCTCTTTGTTCTTTGGACATGCCGAAGACCATCCTGGTCTGTGTGTCTGCCCCGAACTGCAATTCTGTTTCCCCCGATAAAAACCTACAGTTAGAGATTTCTCTCTTTAGTTTTCCTTGATTTTGGCTGGGGCTGTGAGCCAAGTGGTGCCTGTGGGTAGATTTAAGGACCACCTGGAGCAGAGGATCGAAACGCACGCCTGGCCCTGGGATGCCGAGTGGTCCTCAGCCAGGAGAGGGGCTCTGCCTTGCTGGCCAGTGAGCGCAGTGGTCTGGACTCGTCGGGAATCGGCACCCATGACCTGATTTGGGCTCTTAGAAAAGCCTCCAAGCTACAGGCTGATGGGCACTGAGGTTGGGCAAGTTTTAGCTTAAATGTCACTTATGAACGTAGTGTCAGATGCTTGCAGGATGCAGTTACAGAGTTTGCTCGATGTTTACAGCAGCCGTCACCACTAAAGGCAAAACATTTGTTGGCACAAGTATCATCCCCTCCCTGCCTCACTTAATGGGCTGTAAACACGCACAGAGGAGAGTGTGGGCTTGTTTACCGATGCGTCCCCAGCCCAGGGTTGTGCTGGACACAGGCGCCACTGACAGGTTGACCAACTAAAGGAGGTCATCTCTGACCCCCCCCACTCTAGACCAGTAGGGACCTGTGTTCTGCTTCCTCCACGCTCCCGCTCCTCCGCGCTTCTCCGCGTCGGCTGGCCTTGCTCGCCTAGGGAGGGACGGTTTTGGCGGCTTGGGCTTGGCGTCTCCAGGCAGCGACTCTGCAGCGTTGGGAGGTGGTGGACACTTGCAGTGTGATCTGATCCCACGAAATGTGCCACTCACGCTCCTTTCCTCCTGGCGACCATCAGAAAAAAGAGTTTTCTTTCTAAAGTTTATGGCCTCAGCGGTTCGGTGGCTGTTACAGTGCCCCTAACAGCTGTTACTCCTCGCAGCGGCGGATCCGAAATGAAGCTGAGCTCGGGCTTAATGGAAATTGTCCCTTGAAAGGTTTGAATTTGGAACATTTATTCTCCATTAATTTCAAGTAGACTCTAAATTGAGCAAAACAGGCTCTGCCTTTCCTCTCGGTTGCAGGTTTTAGCTGATGAATGGAGGCCGGTGTCCTCTGACTCGATGGCGAGCGTCGTAACGTGCGGATTTCGGGGGATGCGCCTGTCACCCAGCTCACATCCTTCCGGCCGGGGGCGGGACCCCGCTGGGCTTGATCAGCGCACCGGGGAGCCTGTCAGGGTGGGGCAGGTGGCACCCTTCGGTCCCTGCACAGGCCCTGGGAGCCTCAGGGATGGGTGGGGGAGAGGCCAGAAGACTCTGCCCTGAATGGGGAGTGGAGCCCAAGAGCCCCGTCCCACGACCCCTTTGCACAGACGGGCTCTCCTGCCCCACGTCCTGGCGTTGGAGCCGGTGGGGACGCTGGGATGGTCTGGCAGGGACGGGACCCAGCTCGGAGGGCTTGAAGCTGCCTTTGCAACACGCTTCACCTGGAGTGAGAAAATGCCCACCAGTGCCCCACAGCCACGGAGCGCAGGTGGGGGGCGGTACGTAAGGTCTCCCGGGGAGTCAGTGGTGGGCATGGCTTGAAATGCAGCAATGTGGCCCCTGAAATCACGCCCTCCCTGCTGTCCATCCTGCCTCCAAACCCTCAGCCTCACCAGAGCTGTGGGTGGGCGCGGCACAGAGACCCGTCCTCATCTGGAACTGGCGAGAGTTCGGACGCAACGGTGTGGACGCTGTCTCTCGTGAAAGCTCTGGGAAGTCTGAACTGGACTTTGGCGTGTAACTGACATGAAGTTACTGCATGTAGAAGAAAAAAGGCATAAATTATTTATATGACGGCTTGTACTTTACAAAGAACTTCTACACATCCTTTGCTGTCTTTGTGTCCCGCTGGGCTCCCAGCGTGGCTGGAGGAAACTTGCTCTGTGGCTGGCATTTCCGCCTCCTGGACACCTGGCCCCCCCGGCGCCTGGGCACGGGGGCTGCGCTCTACCTGCCGTCTCTGCTCTTTTCATTCCCCTTTACCAGTGATCCAAACATAGTGTTTCACTTATCAGCTCACGGGGGTAGACGTAAAATGATTTTAATCTTTTCTTATCACTGCCTTCAGCTGTGTGTTGCAGCCCTGTCCTCACCTCTTGGTGGCACTGTGGCAGGACTCCTTAGATTTCTGGTGACTTTGGTTTAGTAAAAAGTCCAGGTGCATCTACTCCCCTGGCCCCTGAGGCTGCAGCCACGTGCCGTGGCAAGGGGTGTGGTCCCCTCTTTCCCTCTTCCTCGCCTCTCCTCCTGGTCCCTGTGTCCACTGGTGTGTCTGCTGGGAAGGCCAAATGTGAAAAGGGACATGTGTCCCTTGGTCACCAGGCTGCTGTCAGGACACTCTGCTGGTCGTCTTGCTTCTCTGGTAGACGCCTTCCGAATGGCAGATGAGCAGTGCAGTCCTCTGGTGGGTGCCTTGTAAGTTACCTGGAGGGGCCACACCAGGGGACTGTCTGTCCCCTGCTCTGTCCTGGGGAGGCCACTTCAGCTTGACCCTGACAACACCCTCTCACTCTGCCCCTGGCAGCCCCTCGCTCCTGGGATCCCTTTGCCGGGGGGTCCCCACCTGGGCACAAGCAAAATTGCTCAAGCCCCTCCTGCTGCCTGGCGTCCACGCTACCCCGTGCGCACTCACGCCCATGGGCGGCAGGGCAGAGGCTCCCCTGACCACCACACCCCCCCGCCGTCTTCTCCAGCACCCCTCTTCAAAAACGAGCAGGAGGTGTGAGCCAGTCCCTGTCTCCGCCCACGTCTAACCTTGTTCACGTCCCGGTCCCGGGCCAGGTGCTCCCACAACCCCTTTTACGCAGGGTAGGAGGGGAAAAGCCCACGCTGTCCCCAGGCAGCAGCGCTCAGCTCTGACGTCTCGACCTCCCCCTTAGTCTCTGGGGGGCTGCTTCTGTGTCCTGGGCAGGGACGCCTGGGGTGACCTGGGGCCGCAGAACCGGTGGGATCCCCTCTTGAGCACTGAGGGGGCATCTGCCTCCCTGCTGTCCGCAGCTCTCTACGCCGAAGGGACCTGAGGTCATTGTGCCTCTTTGTCCTCAGCCCTGGTTCCAACAGCCACATTCAACCCAGCAGATACGACCACACGCGCCGTCCTCTCACAAATTCAGCCCACACCTCCTTTCACCTGATCCCCCTCCCCGCCCACCTGTGCCGGGGTCCTGTGCGTGTCTCCACCTGCCCCGCTCCGGTTTCCCCGCAGCCGCAGAGAGACGCCCTGAGCTCTCCAAGGCCGAGGCCCCCCCTCCCATCCCCGCTCGGTCTGTTCCACCAGGGCTTCCTCTGCCTCTCCGATCACCGCCGCGGTCCTCAGACGCTGTGATCGGGGTACCTTGCTCGATGGCTGGAAAGCCGTCAGTACTCTCAACTCTGACAGGTCACGTGTCCCGGCGGCTGAACCGTGCAGGGCTTTGCCACT
>NW_012151641.1:928117-939896 GCF_000956105.1 Propithecus coquereli | reverse complement strand
CCCCGCCACTCTCCCGCCAGAGCCTGCCGGCTCCCAGAACTCCCCTAGCGCTGGTGAGTTTTCCTTCAAACAATACCATCAGTATCTCTTTCTAAAAAACCCTTCTCTTTGTTCTTTGGACATGCCGAAGACCATCCTGGTCTGTGTGTCTGCCCCGAACTGCAATTCTGTTTCCCCCGATAAAAACCTACAGTTAGAGATTTCTCTCTTTAGTTTTCCTTGATTTTGGCTGGGGCTGTGAGCCCAAGTGGTGCCTGTGGGTAGATTTAAGGACCACCTGGAGCAGAGGATCGAAACGCACGCCTGGCCCTGGGATGCCGAGTGGTCCTCAGCCAGGAGAGGGGCTCTGCCTTGCTGGCCAGTGAGCGCAGTGGTCTGGACTCGTCGGGAATCGGCACCCATGACCTGATTTGGGCTCTTAGAAAAGCCTCCAAGCTACAGGCTGATGGGCACTGAGGTTGGGCAAGTTTTAGCTTAAATGTCACTTATGAACGTAGTGTCAGATGCTTGCAGGATGCAGTTACAGAGTTTGCTCGATGTTTACAGCAGCCGTCACCACTAAAGGCAAAACATTTGTTGGCACAAGTATCATCCCCTCCCTGCCTCACTTAATGGGCTGTAAACACGCACAGAGGAGAGTGTGGGCTTGTTTACCGATGCGTCCCCAGCCCAGGGTTGTGCTGGACACAGGCGCCACTGACAGGTTGACCAACTAAAGGAGGTCATCTCTGACCCCCCCCACTCTAGACCAGTAGGGACCTGTGTTCTGCTTCCTCCACGCTCCCGCTCCTCCGCGCTTCTCCGCGTCGGCTGGCCTTGCTCGCCTAGGGAGGGACGGTTTTGGCGGCTTGGGCTTGGCGTCTCCAGGCAGCGACTCTGCAGCGTTGGGAGGTGGTGGACACTTGCAGTGTGATCTGATCCCACGAAATGTGCCACTCACGCTCCTTTCCTCCTGGCGACCATCAGAAAAAAGAGTTTTCTTTCTAAAGTTTATGGCCTCAGCGGTTCGGTGGCTGTTACAGTGCCCCTAACAGCTGTTACTCCTCGCAGCGGCGGATCCGAAATGAAGCTGAGCTCGGGCTTAATGGAAATTGTCCCTTGAAAGGTTTGAATTTGGAACATTTATTCTCCATTAATTTCAAGTAGACTCTAAATTGAGCAAAACAGGCTCTGCCTTTCCTCTCGGTTGCAGGTTTTAGCTGATGAATGGAGGCCGGTGTCCTCTGACTCGATGGCGAGCGTCGTAACGTGCGGATTTCGGGGGATGCGCCTGTCACCCAGCTCACATCCTTCCGGCCGGGGGCGGGACCCCGCTGGGCTTGATCAGCGCACCGGGGAGCCTGTCAGGGTGGGGCAGGTGGCACCCTTCGGTCCCTGCACAGGCCCTGGGAGCCTCAGGGATGGGTGGGGGAGAGGCCAGAAGACTCTGCCCTGAATGGGGAGTGGAGCCCAAGAGCCCCGTCCCACGACCCCTTTGCACAGACGGGCTCTCCTGCCCCACGTCCTGGCGTTGGAGCCGGTGGGGACGCTGGGATGGTCTGGCAGGGACGGGACCCAGCTCGGAGGGCTTGAAGCTGCCTTTGCAACACGCTTCACCTGGAGTGAGAAAATGCCCACCAGTGCCCCACAGCCACGGAGCGCAGGTGGGGGGCGGTACGTAAGGTCTCCCGGGGAGTCAGTGGTGGGCATGGCTTGAAATGCAGCAATGTGGCCCCTGAAATCACGCCCTCCCTGCTGTCCATCCTGCCTCCAAACCCTCAGCCTCACCAGAGCTGTGGGTGGGCGCGGCACAGAGACCCGTCCTCATCTGGAACTGGCGAGAGTTCGGACGCAACGGTGTGGACGCTGTCTCTCGTGAAAGCTCTGGGAAGTCTGAACTGGACTTTGGCGTGTAACCGACATGAAGTTACTGCATGTAGAAGAAAAAAGGCATAAATTATTTATATGACGGCTTGTACTTTACAAAGAACTTCTACACATCCTTTGCTGTCTTTGTGTCCCGCTGGGCTCCCAGCGTGGCTGGAGGAAACTTGCTCTGTGGCTGGCATTTCCGCCTCCTGGACACCTGGCCCCCCTGGACACCTGGCCCCCCCGGCGCCTGGGCACGGGGGCTGCGCTCTACCTGCCGTCTCTGCTCTTTTCATTCCCCTTTACCAGTGATCCAAACATAGTGTTTCACTTATCAGCTCACGGGGGTAGACGTAAAATGATTTTAATATTTTCTTATCACTGCCTTCAGCTGTGTGTTGCAGCCCTGTCCTCACCTCTTGGTGGCACTGTGGCAGGACTCCTTAGATTTCTGGTCACTTTGGTTTAGTAAAAAGTCCAGGTGCATCTACTCCCCTGGCCCCTGAGGCTGCAGCCACCTGCCGTGGCAAGGGGTGTGGTCCCCTCTTTCCCTCTTCCTCGCCTCTCCTCCTGGTCCCTGTGTCCACTGGTGTGTCCGCTGGGAAGGCCAAATGTGAAAAGGGACATGTGTCCCTTGGTCACCAGGCTGCTGTCAGGACACTCTGCTGGTCGTCCTGCTTCTCTGGTAGACGCCTTCCGAATGGCAGATGAACAATGCGGCCCACTGGTGGGTGCCTTCTGAGTTACCTGGAGGGGCCACACCAGGGGACTGTCTGTCCCCTGCTCTGTCCTGGGGAGGCCACTTCAGCTTGACCCCTGCCAACGCCCTCTCACTCTGCCCCTGGCAGCCCCTCGTTCCTGGGATCCCTTTGCCGGGGGGTCCCCACCTGGGCACAAGCAAAATTGCCGAAGCCTCTCCTGCTTCCTGGCGTCCACGCTACCCTGTGCGCACTCACGCCCATGGGCGGCAGGGCAGGGGCTCCCCTGACCACCACACCCCCCTGCCATCTTCTCCAGCACCCTTGTTCAAAAACGAGCAGGAGGTGTGAGCCAGCCCTTGTCTCTGCCCATGTCTAACCTTGTTCACGTCCCGGTTCTGGGCCAGGTGCTCCTGCGACCCCTTTTACGCAGGGCAGGAGGGGAAAAGCCCACGCTGCCCCCAGGCAGCAGCGCTCAGCTCTGACGTCTCGACCTCCCCCTTAGTCTCTGGGGGGCTGCTTCTGTGTCCTGGGCAGGGACGCCCGGGGTGACCTGGGGCCGCAGAACCAGTGGGATCCCCTCTTGAGCACTGAGAGGGCATCTGCCTCCCTGCTGTCCGCAGCTCTCTACGCCGAAGGGACCTGAGGTCATTGTGCCTCTTTGTCCTCAGGCCTGGTTCCAACAGCCACATTCAACCCAGCAGATACGACCACACGCGCCGTCCTCTCACAAATTCAGCCCACACCTCCTTTCACCTGCTCCCCCTCCCCGCCCACCTGTGCCGGGGTCCTGTGTGTGTCTCCACCCGCCCCGCTCCAGTTTCCCCGCAGCCGCAGAGAGACGCCCTGAGCTCTCCAAGGGCGAGGTCCTCCCTCCCGTCCCTGCTCGGTCTGTTCCACCAGGGCTTCCTCTGCCTCTCCGATCACCGCCGTGGTCCTCAGACGCTGTGATCGGGGTACGTTGCTCGATGGCTGGAAAGCCGTCAGTACTCTCAACTCTGACAGGTCACGTGCCCTGGCGGCTGAACCGTGCAGGGCTTTGCCACTTACGCTCCACCTTTCGCACGAGAGATGGCGTGAGGCATCCACTGGAACGTCTGCTGTCTTCACTAGTTACTGGCTATTTGCTTTTCCATCTTCTTTTGAGTCGATTTTGTCCTCTCGCACATTCTGGGTGGAATTTTTCACGGCTCTCTGATGACCCTGTGTGGGACTCCGGGCGTGGGGCTCAGCCAGGCTGCCGTCTCAGGCTCCTCTGCCCTCACCGTCTGTGGGTGCCAGGGCAGGTCCTTCTTCTGTCCTTTGGCCAGTCGTGAGGGGCCAGGTTGTGTCCGACCACCTGCTGCAATAAACTAAAATACTGTGTCTTCCAGCCTTCCAGGGGGAGGAGAAGGACGTTTGTAGGAAGAAAGAAAACCTTCACGCACCATCTGAATTCTTAATGATTTGGTTCTTCTAAAAAATAAAAGAGCTGTCACATTTCTATGTATTTAAAGTTGGAATATATTTAAATGATTACATACCAGATGCATTTGCAAACCTTTCCAGAGCAATAGCTCCACCAAGGAAGTACTTAAATAAAAAATAAATTATTGCCATTTTGTGGTTGAGTAACAAGGTGTGTCTAATTGCGCTGGCTAGCATCTGCGTTTAATGAAGCACCTCTCCGTTCTTGCAGGAGCTCCGCCAATCGCTCGTGACGAAGTCAGTGCAATGAAGAAACAGATACTGTTCCCCACGGTTTTAACTCCCCAGACATCTCATAGTGCCTGATGTTAATCAGCACACAGTTAGCGCCACCTGTCTGCCCAATTACTTGCTAAGTGCCCCGGCCCAGTTATTTCCCTAGAGAGCCCATAGTCGGGTATCCACCCCGCTGGTGTCACACGACCTGAGCCCCCGGGGTTGGGACTCAGGGCTCTGTAGTCAGACTGTCCTGGGTTTGAATCTCAGCTTCTTTTAACTGCTGGGAGATTTGGGGAATTTTCCTGAATTCTGAACTTTGATTGTTCCCTATGTTAAATAGGAAGGATAATTATAAGAATGCCTGCAGGTCGGGGTGAGTGGTCAGCTTTCAAAGGCATCTAAAATTCTAACAGTGATGATGATGATGGTGATCCCAGCACTGAGCACCACTGACCTCTGAGCTGGAGTCTCCCAGGCTGCAGACAAAACTGGGGAAGGTAAGGTGACACTTGGGGAGGTCTCTTAGGGCAGATCGGGTTCAAAGGGAGAGAAGAAAGGGCATGTTGAGCTCTGTTTGTCCAGACCTTTCTATCTATCTCCTTCCAAATATTCTAGCAGGTTTATTTAGTCTTATAACTGCTACAACCATTTTAATAACGTTAGGCACATGCCGTATTTTTATAAAACGGATCGTCCGTAACCTAACAATGTCACGTCCACGTGGCCTGGTCCCCAAGCAGCGTTCCAAGCGGCTCTCAAGTCTACACTTCCAGATGTTTCCAGTCCTTACCTTGCAGCTTCAGAAAGCATAAAGGAGATACGGACCCTCTTCTCTCTCACCCATTTCTTTCACTTGCCCGGTTACTTCCACACTGCTTTCAAAACTTTCTGGAAACTGTCCTCCCTGAAGCTTGCCCAGTGCCCCTCCTGTCCTTCCACTGTCCTCAGACCCTGACGTGGCTTCAGAGCCTCGTGCACGGAGTGGAGGAAAGGGTGAGCGGGATGGTGAGAGAGAGAGGTTTCTCTGAGCTGTCGGCGGGGAGGCGAGTTCAGACAACGCCCACACGTCTGTTTAGAAGTCTGTGTGCATACTTGACAATCTGCATGCGCAGTAGCACCTAACACTGCCTGGCTGACATAACACGTTGGCTCTTACAAGCTTGTAGATGGTGCCCTGTGGACACGGAAGGCTGGAGCACGCCACGTGGTCACTGAGGATTGCTGCGGGGACCGGGACGGCCTGCTGGGCTCCCGGGATGCTGCTGTCCTCCCACAGTGGTGCGTGCAGAGTTGGGAAGCTTCGAGGCAGGCACGCTGGTGCCCTCAGCGCCAAGGCGCTCTGTAGAGCTGTCCCAGCCCACACTGTGGACCTGTCTCTGCTCCACGCTGCCTCCTTCCTCTGGTTTGCAAGTTACAAAACGATGAAGGGCCTTCCTCACCCCCTTGACTTGGGCCAGGCTTGGTCTATTCCCTAGTTCTGCTGTGCACCCTCCTCTTCCCGCTCCCTGTCATTTTCCTTAGAGATTCCTTCTGTCCCCCTGATATTTCTTCTAGATTCCTTTGGAATTTTCTAACTTTTGGCCATCAACATTTCTGACATTGAATGATGGAACAGTTTTGTGCTGTGCGAAGTCTGAGACTGGTGTGGGAGGAAGAGTCAGAGAGAATCCAAAATGCATTACCAAAAGCCGACTCTGGGGTCCTTCTAGGTATCCAGTATTGCTGTTAGCTAAATGAAAGAGTCAAACAGCAGTGAACAGCACCCAGAGAGACACCTCATCAAACGCTTTCTTAATGCTGTTCAACGCGTCATTTAACATTCGTGACATTTCCGTGATCGGTTTCAGGGGCATCTGAGTCTGATGCAGCCGGGAAGGGGGGCTGGGGCTTGGTTGGTTTAAGTTAACCGTGAGATGTCCAAACAGGAACTGGAAACGCAGGACGAATCGTAGAGAGCTAAGGGAGGACACGCACATCAGGGTCAGAGCTTCTCCCAGGGAAAGAGGGTAGCAGAGGAAAAACAGAAGGAATGATTTAGAGCAAGAGGAGAAACAATGTTGCATGGTACCATGGGTATGTCTTACAAGATAGAGAATTTATGAACAGAACCATATATAATGCGTCATATAGAGTAAAGTAACAGTGATAAACCAGACACGTACACGCACGGGCCGGTTCATGAAAGCGCATCAGCGACCCCTGTATGTCACTGTGGGCTCTCATGGTACCCTCCGCCCTGCCTGAGATCGTCACTGAGTTAAGTTTTGTGACCACTAATCTTTACATCTCTTTACTTTTTATCACACGTGTACCCATCTGTAAACAATATTTTACTTAGTTTTGCAAAATTATGGACTTTTTATAATAGTCATCACAGTTTATACATTCTTCTACAGTTTGCTTTTTTGCTTATTATTACATTTGAGAGATTCACCCATGGTGATGAACAGAAGGAACCGTAATTCATTCATTTTACTGCTTTATAACATTCCATTCAGTGGAGATGGAATTATTTATCCATCCTCTGCCAATGGATACGTTCAGGTTTTTGCTATGACAATAGCTTCTATTAACATTCTTGAACTTGTCTCCTGTGCATAAAAGAAAACATTTTATATCTCTATCTCTGTCTATCTAACTATATTCAGGGTATAGGGGATACAAATTTTTCAATTTAATGAGATAATGGCAATTTGGTTTCAAAGTGACTACACATTTTACACTCCCCCCAAAAATTCAGTTGCTTCTCCTACCTGTCAGAAGTTGCTACTGTAAGATTTTTAAAATTTTTCCCCAACTGGTGGGTGTAAAATGGTGTCTCACCGTGGTTCTGGTGACCCAGTTCCCTGGTTGTTAGTGAAGTGGAGCATCTTCTCGTATGTTTATTAGCTATTCAAGGTTCCTTTTTCTGTGAAAGTTCTATTTGAGATTTTTGCCTATTTTTCTATTGAGTCGATTGTGGTTTTTTATTGATCTGAGGGGTTCTTTACATATTCTAGATACATTTTATTTTTAAAAAAATCGTTGCCCATAGAGATAGTCACATGCTTTATAGTGTATTTTGTCAGTAGATACATTCATTTTAACATAATCAAATTTACCCATCTTTTTTTTTAACGTTTTTGCTTCTTTCTCTTGTTTAAAAAACATTTCCAATGTCGAATTCATAAAGATATTCTTCTAGTTTTCTTACCAAGGTTTTATAGTTTTGCCTTTCATATTTAATCCGTGTGATCAGGGACTGCCTTAGGGCAAGGGTAAGAGTGTTGGGACTGGTGGAGTGTTAACTGTAATTATTCATTTCATACTGTGTGTTCATGACATAAATCAGCCTCAACTTATCTATCCATTATTCTGTTGTAAGACATTTGAGTTCGTATCTGGTTTAGGACTATGTTGGATAACCCAGGGATGAGCATTCTTGCTCATTTTTCTTTGTGCTTCAAGCACATGTGCGTATCTGTTGGGAATGAACCTGGGTGTGAAACTCTTGGGTCCTGGGGTCCTGTATGTCCAGCTTTAGAAAAGGTGATGCCAAATCGTTTTCCCAAGTGCTTGTAACAATTTAAACTCCTGTCAGCAGTGTGTGAGAATTCCCACGTTTCTAGATCCTCGTCACCGTTGGTACGACACTCTCTGTCTGTCCACCCTCTAGGCGCATGTCCGTGGTTTCAGTTTGCATTTCCTGACTACGGATGCAGTTTTAAATATGGGTTTTATCTGTAGCTCTCAGTATTAATTTTTTAAGGCTCATTTGTGTACTTGAAGTAACGTCGTCTGTATTTTTACATTATTTTTGAGATTTGTTTTCGCAGTAGAAATATTTCGTGGTGGTTTTGTTCTGTGTTAACTCGGCAGACTTGGAAGCAGTCCCGAGATGCCCTTCTCGTGTGAGTCCTGGACGGAGCTGCCAAAAGGGTGCATGAACTTGTAGCAGGTGGAGGCAGCATGAAGGTCGCCACGGTCAGGTTCAGTCAGAGACAAGGTGGCGCGTCCGGCCTCTGGGAGTTGTCCTCACTCTCCTCCGTGCCACGTCCAGCCCTTACCCTTCTGCAGGCCCTGCTGGCCCACGGTGACCGACAGGGACCCCAGCCCCTCCACGGGCAGAGGCATCAGCCTTCCGTGCACTTTGGCGCAGGCTCCCGCTGTGTCTGGGTCCCCAGATTTCCCTGCGAGCTGCACCGCCGACGGAGGGCTGGCTACCGCCCCCGGTCTGTCTGTGCGCGCTGTCGGGACCAGCTCCTGTGACAATCTGCGAGTCCGTGACACTCACAGGGCTCCTGCTCCTCAGGCTGGGGATGTCTGTGATGTCTGGTCTGCCGCACTGCCCTGCACAGAGAGCTTGATGCAGAGATTCGCGCATTTCAGGAGTCCATGGACGTCGTTGCAAATCTGATGAAACTTGAGGATCTTTACTTTAGAAAATAAGCAAAGGTATAAAATAATGAAATTTTGCCTAAATTTTACGGAATATAAGGAATTTGAAGAATCGTTGGAGGCAAATATCTTTCTGACTGTTGTCTAATAATAAAACCAGAAAACAAGTTAATCATTTGGCAGGAAGTATTATGTATATTTGAATTTTCCCAATATCTTGTTTGCCTTTTTAAAAACGTGAACTCTGAAATTAATAATTTTTATAACACTTTCTAATATGCATTGTGTATTTTTATTCCTCCTTAAACCATACTTGACATAATCTTCCCTTAGCTTAGTGCTTCAGGTTTATCATAAGCATAAAACATAAAATCATGTCATTTAAGCATTAGAAGGAAGTTTAATGATATCTTTGATCCCAGACTAAGGGCTGGAAGAGAAATCGTTCCAATGCTTTTCTAATGCTGGACTGTCCTAATTTCCTGTTGATGGCTTCTGAGCGGACATGTGCTGAACCCCTCCCAGGGAAGCTCGCGTTGCCGCCGGACAGCTGGCAGGACCCCCTCAGACTGCCCAGCCGTGACGTCCATCCTCCAGCTCAGCACCCACAGCTGATGGGCCTCTGGGCACCCACAGGCAATTTGCATGCACGTTCCTGTCTGTTCCTGCCGGGCTCCTCCCCACGCCCGTGTCTGCCCCCAGGGGCAGGACCTTCAGGGCACGCCCCGTCCCGCTCCCTGCTCCGCGATGCCCCTTCTGCAGTGTGGGGCCCTCGCCACGCTCTTCCAATGGAGAGATTATTTCTGACTCATTTCAGCCGTAAGCGTGAGTGGTACTGACGCTGGTTTCATTTCAGACAAGGAGCAGGGAAGGAGCCCTCCCTAGTGACGTGGACGAGAGTGGACGGCGGCGTGGATGAAAACTGGAAAAGACGTGCTTTCTGCCTGGCCATGGCACGTTGCTTAAACCCCATCACAGTTCAAAGGAAACGAGGAACAACATCCACATGTCAACGGCTTCGAGGACGTGTCTGGAGAGGGACTGCGTTAGGGCAGGGCTATGCTGGGGGACATGATAAGGAAAATTCGAAAAGGAAGTTGAAGTGGCAACTCCCTTCTGGAGATCCCAGCGAGAAATTGCCAGGAAGGCAATGTCCCTGCAACGAGTACAAGCTGTGATGTTGCAGAAATTATACCTTTGACTCATACAGGGTATTTGCATAGGAATGAGACACCTGTCAAACCCAGAGTTTGGATTGGCGTATACATCATCTCTTAACCTGTCCTTTGCAGGCCTTCTCAGGTGTCATTTGCATATGATTGGCAGGTGCCTCCTGTTTTCAAACAGTGCAGTCGGCTCATTCACCTGCTGAATGGTTTTGGCACAGAACATCCGCACCATCAAATTTCTAACTTGTCACATTAGCTGGATGTGCTGTGACGGGAGACAGAATTTTGCTGCATAAGGAGTGTAATTCAGAAACTGATATCAACATTTGCCAAATGTCACAACGGAGTAGATGGCTGCGAGAAGGAAGCCCTCGCCTGACAAACTTCGCTTTTCTTTCGTTCTCCGTGATCTGGTGGAATTTGGGGGCGGGAGTGGTGAGGAAGCTAGGAGAGTCTTTTGTCAGCTCTAGTGTATGAGTTTTTGAAACGGACCTTGGTTAATCTCAGATTTTATACCACATTATGTGTTTGACTGAAGGGTGTCACATTTAGTAGTTTTATGACTTGGAAACTGTCATTCCTGCTACTTGATCTGTCCTTCACATGACTGCAGGAGTTTTCCTCCTAAGTACGGTTGGATCACATCACAAATCTCCCAGAACCTTCAGAGACACCTTGAACACTCTTTTAAACCTCTCCTTTTGTTTGTTTTTAAATATCTTGATTGAGGTATATTTTGCATATCGTACGTCTCCCTTTTCAAGAGCACGATTCAATGATCTTTAGTAAATTGACGAAGTTGTGCAAACACCACCATAAATCAGTTTGAGAGCGTTTTCTTCACCCCAACACGATTCCTTGTGCACCTTTACCTGCCGGGGTGTGTCAGCCCGTTTTACGCTGCTGTAATGGAACGCCTGAGGCTGGGCCGTTTATAAAGAAAGGTTTATTTGGCTCATGCTTCTGCGGACTGTACAGGAAGCACCGAGCCAGCATCTGCTTCTGCTGTGGGCTCCAGGGAGCTGCCAGTCAAGGCGAAGGTGAGGGGAGCAGGTGTGCCACCCGGCCAGAGTGGGAGCAAGAAGGGAGGAGGGCATGCCAGGCTCTTTTACCCTTATTTATTCATTATTTATTTTCTTTATTTCAGAATATTGCAGGGGTACACATGGTTTGGTTACACAATTTGCTTTTGTACAGTTTGAGTGAAAGTTATAAGTGTGCCTTTCTCCCAGTTAGTGTGCACTGTACCCACTAGGTGTGAATTTACCCATCCCCTCCTCCCCCTCCCACCTACTTGATTTCTGTTGAGTTTTACTTCCATATGTGCACATAGGTGTTGATCGATTAGTTCCAATTTAGAATTGGGTATGTGTGGTGTTTGTTTTTCCATTCTTGCGATACTTCACTAAGAAGAATGGGCTCTGGTTCCATCCTAGTTGTTACAAAAGATACTTGTTCACCATGGTTTTTATGGCTGAGTAGTGCTCCATGGTGTACATATACCACATTTTATTAATCCACTCATGTGTTGATGGGCACTCGGGTTGTTTCCCCATCTTTGCAATTGTGAATTGTGCTGCTATAAACGTTCGAGTTCGGGTATCTTTTTTATAAAATGTCTTTTCTCCTTTGGATACATACCTAGCAGTGAGATTGCTGGATCAAACGGTAGATCTACTTTTAATTCTTTGAGGTATCTCCACGTGACTTTCCACAGAGGTTTAAACAACCAGCTCTCCCTGAACTGACAGAGCAAGAACTCACTCATGACCATGGGGAGGGCACCAAGCCATTCATGATGGATCCGCCCCCATAACCCAAACTCCTCCCACCAGGCCTCACATTCAACACTGGGGATCAAATTTCAACCTGAGATTTGGAGGGACCAAACATCCAAACCATATCACTAGGCACCCAGTAATCTATTAATACTTGTTTTCTTTGTTGCTTTGCCTTTCTGGATATTTCTTATAAATTGAATTCTACAATATGTAGATTCTG
>NW_012151641.1:922626-926957 GCF_000956105.1 Propithecus coquereli | reverse complement strand
TATAGTGATAAATTATAAATTATTATCATTATAAATTCTTTCAGCTTTAGCATTTCTGCAAGTGACTTTATTTTACCTTTGTTTTTGAAAGACTTAATCTGGGGATGGGACTCTAGGTTGCCAGCTTTTCTTCTTTCAGTCCCTTAAAGAGGTGGCACAGCCATCTTCTTGCATTATTTCTCAGAATTAATATGCTGTCACCTTTATCTTTGTTTTTCTGTATGTAATGTGCTCTTTTTTCCTTGTTTTTAAGATTTTCTCCTTATCACAGGTTTCCGTCATTTTAAACAAGATAGGCCCCGGGATTCATTAAACTTCTTAGATACATGGATTTATTATTTTATCAAACTGAAGAATTCTCAGCCATTATTTCTTCAATTTTTTCTCTATCCTCCCCTCCTCTTCCTCACCGACTACGTTTACAGATGTGTTTAATCTCTCACAGGTGTCCCACGAGGAGCTGATGGTGTTTTATTTTTCTTTATCATTGTTCCTCTCTGTGCTTTATTTTGGACAGCTTTTGCTGCTATGACTTCACTATTCCTTTCTTTGGTAACGTCTAATTTGCCCATCCACTGTAATTTTCATTTCAGACATTGGAGTTTTTGACTATAGAATTTCTGTTTTGTTCTTTATTTTATCTCTTCCACGTCTCCAAGAGACTTTTGAACATGTGGGATACATTTGTAATAATTTTTAATGCCCTTGTGTGCGAATGCTAACATCCATGTCAGTTCCAGTGTCTCCTTACCCACTGTGTTTCCGCATTTCTTCGTTCATTTCTGACGGGATGCCAGACATGTTACTCAGGTGCCAGATATTTTTGTGTTCTCATAAATATGACTGAACTTTGTTCTGGTACACACATAATAGGGAGACAGTGATTCTTTCAGGTCTTGTTTCTCTGATTTGCGAGGTGGGTCCACGGCAGTACACGACCTGGAAGTAATTATTGCCCGCGGTTGAGGCAGGACCTTCCAGAGTACTTTTCCCAGTGTGCTGTGACCTGGTCTATTTCCAACGTGGGTGGGTTCACCCCTCCTTAGGCAACCTGGTGGCCTCCTGCTCCCGGGAGGTCACCATATCGGTGCTGAACTTAGTGTGGACACCTGATCGGCACAACACACTACAGCCCAGAACTCCGGGGCTCAAGCCATCCTCCTGCCTCAGCCTCCTGAGTAGCTGGGGCTACAGGTGTGGCCACTGAGCCTGGCCCAGTGTACTGTGAATGATGAGATTGCCAAGTCTGGTTTGTGGGAACAAGTACATTCATGGCCCCACATGAAGCCCTGCTTTCTAAGCTTTCCCGGCCTCATGTAGCCCCCCAGCACTCCCCACATGCTGATCAGTGCTCTGCTGGGTACTCCTCTTAGCAGAAGTTTAGGGCTCTCCTTCTGGGCTGTAATCTTCATCCACACTCTGCTTTGCAAACTCTAGCCGCCTTGAGTTCGCCTCCGTTCCATCCCCTTAGCTCAGGGGAATGAACGGGCCCCACTACCTGGCCCCCATTCCCTGTGTGTGGCCTGGAGGCCGTCTCAGGGCAGTAAGAGCGGTCACAGGGCTCACCTCCCTGACGAACGTCTCCCACACACAGCCAGCTTCACCGCCTGATGCCTGGTGTCTTGAAAACTGCTGCTTTGTGTGTTTCGTCTGACCTCCTCTTGCGATTGTTCCAGATGGAAAGTAACTCCCGTCCCTGGCGCCTCCTCCTGTGTGGTAGCAGAAGTCTGCTCTCCTAACTCCTCAGCCTGACACCCCAGGCCTTCTGCGATCGGCCTCCACTTGCCTTTCCCACCTAATTTCTGAGTATACGCCTATTTCTGAAACTCTCTACCAAGGCCGCACGCTTCCTGCTTTTGCGCCTGCGTGTTAGTTCCCTTTCCCACTGTCCTCTGGTCATCAGGCTTGCTGCTTCCCAGCCCAGGTCGACATCCACCCTGGTGGAGACTTTCGCATACCGAGCACTGCTGTGGCCAGGCGCTGCGCTGGGCGCTGGAGGAGAGAATGTGGCCGTCTCCGCCCTAGGAGCTCCTGGGCCAGTCGGCAGGAATCGTGACACAGCACGGGAGTCACAGGAGGAGGCGCCAGCGGCCGTGGCAGAGAGGAGCAGGAAGCCTCACGGTCCAGACCGGGTCTCGGAGGAAGTGACCTCCAAGGTGAGATGTGAAGGCTGAGTGGGTGTTACGGGGGTGAGTGGGGTGGGGTCAGCGGAGGGGAGGGGTCCCGGCACAGAGCAAAGCAGGGCGCGTGTGAGGAGACGGGGGATGCTGGAGGTTTGGGTGTGAGCAGGGAGGGAAGAGAGAGGAGACCTTACAAGTCTCTTAAGAACTTTCATCTTGAGGGCCACGCGGAGCCATCAGATGGCTTCCGTCCAGGCACTGACAGGGCCAAACTTGTATTTGAAAGTTTACTCCAACTTTGCTGTGGTCGGGGTTGGGGGGCAGTCTGGAGGCAGGGGCCTCGTCCCCGTGGGAGGTGACGGAACCGGAAGCAACTTCTTGGCAGTGGAGTAGAGGGAGCGACTGGGGAGGCAGGATCCAGGGATGAACGGAACGTGGGCTGGGCACAGGGGTCGTCGGGGTGGCGCCCTGGGCTGTGGCAGGGCCAGGCTGCACACCATGGCTGTTTGGGAGCAGGGAGTACTGGAAGAGCAGCTTGGGAGGGAAAATTCCACTCCTACATCTCTCTGCCCGGATCTGCCTTTGTGTTTCGGGGCTAATTGCTGCATTTCCTGGGCTCCCGTAATTTTCTGCTTAGCCCTTAAGTCGTTTTACCCCGTGTCGGAGTTCGATGGAGTCTGATCGCGCACGCGTTTCTGTGTGCCTGCGACTGCCGCCCGAGGCAGAGTCCGTGGGCCATTCCTCCTTTGTCTCAGCTGCGATTATGGTCCCCGGAACGAAGCCTCACACACAATAAGTGATTAATACATTCCGGTGGCTCAAATTAACAAAGGGCTTACTTTAATGTGACATAATATATGCATGATTGAATGCTTTTCTGTCGTGGAGTGCAGCTCTGTGGTGTCCTTGGCTATATTCTTGAGGACTTCGTAGGCATGTGATTTTAATTTAGAGATCTAGATAGATGTGTCAACAGAGCTGGGTCAGACGAGAAACTCTCAGCTCGGTTTTTTTCCTGTGTGGTAACATTTACGATCCTGTGGAGCCATAAATATTTCCCTGGGTAAGAAGAAAAGCAACGAACAGGAGCTTGCAGGACGACAGCCCGGCTGCCCGGGGTACGCGGTCCTGCCAGGTGTCTGTGGCTGTGATGCTAACAAGGGCCAGGGAGGAGGGGCAGCCGCGACACACCATCCGTGTGGAAATACGTTTCCAACAGGCGTGGAGCTGGGAGCTACTTCCCTGCAGAGGCGGAGCGCGAGGTGTCTGGTGTCTCAATCCGGGAAGGGCTGGAAGGCGATTTCCATCAGCCACGAATGTGCCTGCGGTTCACTGTTCCTGATAGAACCGGTGCCCAGCGAGACACCTGCTAATCTTCGCGACAGGACATCAGCGCAGAAATACCAGCTCCTGGAGCAAAGTCCTTCAGCGAAGATATGAGAGACCCGGAAAAATCGATGCCTCTAATACCAAGGTGTTTCTGCAGGTGCTCCTTTTAGAATGAAGAGACACCAGGCTCTTGACAATACTTCAGATCTCAGAAACAAGATTTCTTTTTAAAGAATTGGATCTAAAACACAGTGAGGCTTAAAAAAATACAAACAAAACCGTTCACCTCCTGTGGAGTCAGCTCCCGGGGCGTCTCCAGGCTCAAGCCGTACACCGGGGACAGCTCCTCCGAGGGGCCCCTGTAGGCCCTTCCTGCCACCGTCCCCGACAGCAGGTGTGTCAAGGTGAGACGGGTGCACACTCCTCACTGTCACCCCAGTGCTCCAGCTCCAGCCGTGTGGGAGGCCTGAGGTTTCCGGTGACTTCTAGAACGTCTACTACCCCCATTTTTGCTTCCCTACAACTTAACCAACAATGTATATTAAATGCTTGGAAACCTTTGACCAGCAGGACAGGAAGGTTATCTTGATAAATTTCACATTGATTTAATTACATGATCATGACATGTTCTTAAACATTTATTTTCCATTTTTTAATCCCTTCTTTGTTAAGGAACATGTGTGTCCATGTTAACTTCCTCATTTTTTCCTCATTGATTTTTGCAACACTTCATTCATCATCTACATAACCCCTGGACTGACTCTGCGAACGGTTTCTGTGAGTGAGCCTGCCCGGTAAGTCTTCCGCAAACTCCATGAGGTCGGTTTTACTGTGATTTCCATTTAGAAAATTGGGAGGAGTTTGTAGTTTGGAAGTTTTAAA
>NW_012151641.1:919858-921656 GCF_000956105.1 Propithecus coquereli | reverse complement strand
ATACCTAGCAGTGAGATTGCTGGATCAAACGGTAGATCTACTTTTAATTCTTTGAGGTATCTCCACGTGACTTTCCACAGAGGTTTAAACAACCAGCTCTCCCTGAACTGACAGAGCAAGAACTCACTCGTGACCATGGGGAGGGCACCAGGCCATTCATGATGGATCCGCCCCCATAACCCAAACTCCTCCCACCAGGCCTCACATTCAACACTTGGGATCAAATTTCAACCTGAGATTTGGAGGGACCAAACATCCAAACCATATCACTAGGCACCCAGTAATCTATTAATACTTGTTTTCTTTGTTGCTTTGCCTTTCTGGATATTTCTTATAAATTGAATTCTACAATATGTAGATTCTGGTGTCTGGCTTCTTTTACTAAAGGTAATGTTTCTGAGGTCCATCCATGTTATGACGTGTATATGTAATTCTTCCCTTTCCTTGCAGAATAGTATTCCATTGTCTCTTCATTTACCAGTTGATGGACATTCAGGCTGTTGCCAGTTTGGGAGTATTACGTATAATGCATCAAAGAAACGTGTATGTTTTTGTGTGGATGTACGTTTTTACTTGTGTGGATTCATAAGAGTGAAATTGCTAGGTCGTATGGTAAATTTATATTTAACTTTTTAAGAAACTGACAAACTGTTTTCCAAAGTGGCTGCACCATTTTACATTCCCGCCAGCAGTGCCTGAGGGTTCCAATTTCTCTATATCCTCTCCAGCATTTGTTGTTTTCTTTTTTATTATAGTTACTCTAGTGGATGTGAAATGGTATCTCATGGTTCTAATTAGCAATTCTCTGATGACTAATGGTGTTGAACATCTTTTCATGTGCTTATTAGCCATTTGGATATGTTCTATGGACAATGTTCAAATGGCTAATATTATTTAAATCTTGTGCTAATGTTTTCATTGGGTTTGTCCTTTTATCGTTGAGTTGTGAGAGTGTTTTGTATATTCTGTGTACAAGACTTTTATTAGACACGTGTGTTGCAAATATTTTCCCCAGTCTGTTGCTTGTATTTTTACTTTCTTATTATCTTTTGAATTGCAAAAATTTAGAATCTTAGTGAGGTGCAACTTATCATTTTTTTCTTTTGTGGACCCTGGGCAAGGCTGGTTCCAGTTCTAAGCCCATAGCATACTGTTACTTCTCTCCCCTCAGTCTTTAAGCTATGGTTGTCAGATATTTTAGTTATGCATGTGTTAACAACTCCATAATACGTTGTAATTTTTGTTTAAATAGTCAATTAACTTTTAATAATAATGAGGCCAATCTTCTAAATTCACCAAGGTAAGCACCATCACCAGGGCTTGCCATTCCTTTCTGCAGACCCGCATTTCCATCTGATGTCATTTTCTTCACGTACAAAGGGCTTCCTTTCCCATTGTTTATAGTGCAGGCATTATAGTGATAAATTATAAATTATTATCATTATAAATTCTTTCAGCTTTAGCATTTCTGCAAATGACTTTATTTTACCTTTGTTTTTGAAAGACTTAATCTGGGCATGGGACTCTAGGTTGCCAGCTTTTCTTTTTTCAGTCCCTTAAAGAGGTGGCACGGCCATCTTCTTGCATTATTTCTCAGAATTAATATGCTGTCACCCTTATCTTTGTTTTTCTGTATGTAATGTGCTCTTTTTTCCTTGTTTTTAAGATTTTCTCCTTATCACAGGTTTCCGTCATTTTAAACGAGATAGGCCCCGGGATTCATTAAACTTCTTAGATACATGGATTTATTATTTTATCAAACTGAAGAATTCTCAGCCATTATTTCTTCAATTTTTTC
>NW_012151641.1:908777-909993 GCF_000956105.1 Propithecus coquereli | reverse complement strand
GACCTGTCTACACTGGCCTGGCTTCAGGATCACCGCTAAACTCACTTGTTAGTTCAAGTAGCTGAGAGGTGTAGTCCCCAGTATCTTCCATAACCAAGTCATCTGTGGGAAACGCAGCTTTAATTCTTCTGTTCCAACCTGGCGGCTTTTATTTCACTTCCTTGACTGCATCGCCCAGGCTGTGACGTGTAGAAAAATGTCAAACAGAGGGGGTGAGGGGACAGCCCTGCCTCATTTTGCAGGGCTCAGTCTTTAGGTAAGAGGTCAGCTGTTAGTGTCACATGGATGGCCCCAATTCAGTGAAGAAAGTTTCTCTTCTAGTGTGCTGAGATTTTTTTTTTTTTTTAAATCACGAATGGTTTGAGTTTTGTGGAATGTTTTTCTCCCTCTATTGGATATCATATATAATTTTTCTCTTCTGTTTTTTAATATAGTGTTTTATATAGATTGCTTTTTTTTTTTTAAATCACGAATGGTTTGAGTTTTGTGGAGTGTTTTTCTCCCTCTATTGGATATCATATATAATTTTTCTCTTCTGTTTTTTAATATAGTGTTTTATATAGATTGCTTTTTAAGCTATTAAAATAATCTTGCATTCCTGAGAAAAACTCTAATTGCTTACCATGTCACCCCTTTTACATAGCGTTGCATTTGATTTTCTAATTTAGTATTTTATTAAGAATTTTTGTGTCTGTTCAAGAGGGCTATGGTTTGGTGGTGACTTTTTTTTTTTTCCTCTCTCCTTACAGTGTTTCTATCCAGTTCTGGCATCAAAGTAATACTTCATAAAATAATTCATTTCCTCCTTCTGCTATTTTTTGAAAGAGTTTACATAGAACTTCCGTTATTTCTTCCTTAAATATTTCAGAGATTCCACTACTTATGCATTCTTGGTGTTGAGGTTTTATGTGTGTGTGTGAGAAGGTTTTAATTTTCTTGGTCAATATAGAAATAATACGATTTTAAAAATATCACTTTTGTCCTTTTTTGTGTTTTTTTACCAGTTTTGACAATTTTTGTTTTTCAATTTTAGACAAATATATTGAAATAACATTATTTTTGTTATTCCCTTATGATCATTTCAATGTCTGTAGAAGTGTAGTAATGTCTCTTCTTTTATTCCTGATACTCATAACTTTTGGCCTCTCTCTTTTTTTTATTTTTTGCAGGTTTTTTAAATTTTATAGATCTTTTCAAAGAACCCATTTTTCTTCAT
>NW_012151641.1:903981-908727 GCF_000956105.1 Propithecus coquereli | reverse complement strand
ACGGTGACCCGTGACACCATCGGAACATCCACCTTTCTTGGCACGGTGCTTCCCTCCTGGCGTTCTGTTTCTGAGAGTTAGAAACCCAGGTTTTCCTGGCGCCAACAGTCCTCCGCAGCCCCCAGGCCACGCTGTCTCTCCTGAGCCTCTGCTCCGAGAGGACAAGATAAGTCTCTGTAGCATCTCCAGAGACTCCGTTGTGATCACCCTTTGCGTTTAAATCTTTAACTCGTGCGTATGTGGTTTATACTGGGCATGGCTTGGGAAAGAGAAGTGACACTATTTGCCTAATTACCAGCCAACGTCCCCAGCTCTGCGTGCCCAGCAGCCGTCCATCCATGGCACTTTGCAATGCCGCCTCTGTGTTCTACGCGCCTGTGTTTGGGCGCCTGGTTCTGCTCACCCGCTGCCTGCTTCTTTCAGCACCGTGCACGTTGCTAATTACGTCCCAGTTCTGCGTCTGCTCCTCAGAACACCTTCCCACGCTTTCCTCGCGCGGCGGCTCTGTCCTCTGGGCCACCCTCCGGCTTCACTTAATTGTCCTCATGGCATCGTCCACTCTGGCCTCCTCCGGTTTGACCACCCGGTCATGTTTCCCGTGTAGATGCACGTCCCTGAAAACTAGCCGGCACCTTTCTTCGGTGTCCAGCGCCCTGCGGGTTACGTGCATGGGCCCAGAGACAGCTCAGTGGGGACTGGTCATTTCCATAAGAGAAATCTGGAGAAACAGTCATGTCTGACTTGCTCTAAGATTGTCAACTGCACATTGCAAGAAAGGGAAGGAAAAAGCACTTCGTCACTGCGGATGCTGGCCCCGAGTTAAGATCAAAGGAAGCTGCCCCCATGTTTGCGCCACAGATGGGCCTGGGTCGCCTTCCGTGACATGCACAGATCTGTACACGGCCGGCTGTCCTGTCTCCATGCGGTCTAGGGGAGCAGCCGGTGACCACAGCTTCCTTCTGGGCCAGTTTTCCAGGGCAAAGCTCTGCCAGGGCCTTGGTGATGGGGCCAGTGTGGCCTGAAGATCAGGGACCCCCTCAGAGCCCAGGCCCCACCCCCGATGCAGCCTCCTTCTCACCAGATGTGGTCATGGGAGCTGCGTGGCTCTTGCTTCGTGGCTGGGATCAAATAGTGCCGCGGCTGTTGCTTGAGAAACGCCCAGGGGGTGCGAGAGCCCCAGCATGACGCCGCCTCTGCCAAGCCTTGCCTTGGAGCGGGGGTGCTGAGCAGGGCTGTGTGGGGTGCTGCAGGGCTCTCTGAAGAGGCCAACGGCGTCCTCAGAAACCCCTCGTGGCCTCTGGCTGGCCTGGCCCTGGGAGCAGGGCTAGTCACTCACGGTGGGCTCACGAATCCATTCACCCGTCCGTGTGCTCAGCACTGGCAGGGAGCCAGCACCGATGTCCCAGGGTCAAGCGAGGTGCAGCCCAGATGCAGGAGCCACCATGGTCCTCCAAGGAAGAGGGTCCCAGCCACGGCGGCGAGCCTGGGCCACCCCCGAGCCGCCGCTTCTGCCCGCCCTGAGCTCCTGAAGATGCGGTTTCTTGGTTTGCTCGTTTCTGCTCACCGGCTGCGTCCCGGCTGCTGTCACAGACGGAGATGAGCTGCAGGCAGTTCCCTCACTGCCACTCAGCCCTGGTCACGGGCGCGAGGGACCAGTTTCTACCCATCACTTGTGTGTCAGCCAAATGTGGCTGCTGGCGCGCGGAACCCTTTGAACTGCTGGTATTGCTGTCACCGGTGGGCTCCCACCCTCGTTTGTGACTTTTTTCTTTTGGTATTGGATTCTTTTTGAAGGCAGGGAAGAAACCTAGGACACCTAAATAAAAGCATCTCTTTCCAGATTTACCTTTCGCGTTCACTGACAACGGGGAAACGTGACTCCCGGCGAAGGGAGCACAGGCTGGGAGGGACCCACCTGCCACCTCCGACTGGCTGCGCCACTCCCCGGCCCAGGACCCTAACTGAGCTGTCCTGTGTGACCTGGGGACGGGGCTCAGCCCTGTGGCACAGCAGCTGACCACGGACCACGTCTTCTCTGCGTTCAGCCTATTCTAACGCTGATGCCATCACCATTATTCCGAAACAAGAACCGGTTTCTCCGCGAGGCCTGTGATCACCGTGATTTCTTCGCATTTTGCAGTCACGGGGAAGGCGTGAAGCCACTTCTCCCGCCGCACGTGTGTCTTGGAGTAGATGTGGAAACACATTCGGATTCCTCTGTGAGCGCAACACCAAACGGAAGACGACTCTTCCAGCAAAGATTCTGCTCTCGTGTGCCATGATTGAGACTGGGTGGCGGATAAGGCGCGGTAGCCCTGCCGGCACGCGGCGTCCTGCATCCCCAGCAAACGCGGACCTGCGTGGGAGCTGTCCTCGTCCTGCCCTTCACCTGGGGGAGCTTGTTCTGCAGGGTCGACATCCCCACCCCCCGCGGTGTCCCAGCGCAGCCAAGCAACGTTGTAGCCTAAACATGGTTCTCACTTCTTATAAATGATTCGTGAACATCTGAAAAATTATTGTGCAATGTTTCCCTGAGTGTACAGCAATTTTCCTAACTGTTCACTTGTCTTTAAGTGTTTAAGCTATTTCCAATTTCTGCTATTACAGAGCCATGATGATGAATAATTCTTTCTTTTCATTATTTTTTGCTTTAGATAGATGTTTAAAAATGAGATTACTGGATTAAAAATCTTGATCACTTTGGAATCAGGTGATGAATATCTCCAAGTTGCTGCCTAGTGGGTTCCCGGAGCTTTTGTACCCAGCAGCCTCAACTGCAGGGACCTGTTTTTTGTGCCCGGTTTAGAGCTGACTCTGCATTTCTCTCTCCAGCTCCACCTGTGCCGAAGTTACCTGGTGGCCTGGAAGTGGCCGTGGCAGGAGCGTTTATACCCTGGAAATAGCACAGGCTACAAACCCGGGCTTCCGTACCCTCACCTACCCTCTGCAGGGAACTGCTTGTCAACATCTGCCAGTGCCCCTTTGTGGTTGGTCAGAAACAGAGAGACACACAAAAGAAAGCCCACTTTGAAAGGTCGGCTCAGTGGACACCATCGTTCCCTGTGAGGCTGAGGGGCAGAGCGGAGCGAGGAGGCTTCTCTGGGTGCTGTTTCCTCATGCCCTGTGTCCTGGGTGCCACTCAGATGGCGTTCACTGGGCCTGGCCAGAGTGGACTGCTGCCGTAGTGTGTGTCAGCTGCCCGGTGGTCAGGCAGCCTCGTGAAGGATGGAGCTGCGTGTCAGCCCCAGGCGGGGTCAGAGTGAGGGCACAGCAGACTGAGGGCGGCACCACGCCAGGCACAGGAGGGTCAGGCCCCCTCCGCTGCCCCTGGGCGGTGTGGAGGGGCCGGTGCTGTCCTGCCACAGGGACAGATCGGCTGCTGTCCGCAGGTGTCGATGACACTAGTGTGCCCTGATCAGGTGGGAAGAGCCTTCGTGGGATGGGGCACAGGGGGGCGGTGGCTGTCTCCGCTAAGCCCCCAGTGTGTGTTGACCGCTGTTGCTGCTGTTGCACTCTTGGCGTCCTCAGCAGTGTGACTGTTGGCTCAGGGTTGAGGCCCAGAGAGGAAGGACAGGCTCTCACACACGCGCTTCCGCAGGCTTTGGATTTGTGTCCTAATTGCTTCCCAAAGCAACGTGCCAGGTCGTTCCTGCCAATAACCCCGACACCTTCACCCTCCCCGGCACGGGGTGCACGCTTCCAAAGTCAAAGCAAAACCAAACCGCTAAATCCGTGTTTTAAAAGATTAATATGTTTGTATTTCCTCAGTGCTCTCTCACCACTTCCACCTCCCCTCCCCACCCCGCGTGCAGGCCGGCGCCCCCCAGGAAGGGCCGCGCTTACACCTGCCGTCTTGGACCCTCCTGTCCCTGTGCTTACATCAGGCTGCGATCATTCAGAACCAGCTTCTAAATTTCTGCAAGAAAACACTTGCTGGAATTTTGCCTGTAAAGACCGACCAGGGAGAACCGGCGTCTTTCTTACGTGGAGCCTTCTGGTCAGTGACTACGTTACATTTCTCCATTTATTTAGGTCTTAATTTCTTTAAGCAATGTTTTACAGTTTTCATGTACAGCTCTTGTGCATATTTTCTTTAACTCATCCCTCAATATTTCATAATTGTTGCCATTGTAAGTGAAATTGAACTTTTTTTTCTTCATTGCCAGTTGTTTGTTACTAGTGTATGGAAACGCAATTGACCTGTCTACACTGGCCTGGCTTCAGGATCACCGCTAAACTCACTTGTTAGTTCAAGTAGCTGAGAGGTGTAGTCCCCAGTATCTTCCATAACCAAGTCATCTGTGGGAAACGCAGCTTTAATTCTTCTGTTCCAACCTGGCGGCTTTTATTTCACTTCCTTGACTGCATCGCCCAGGCTGTGACGTGTAGAAAAATGTCAAACAGAGGGGGTGAGGGGACAGCCCTGCCTCATTTTGCAGGGCTCAGTCTTTAGGTAAGAGGTCAGCTGTTAGTGTCACATGGATGGCCCCAATTCAGTGAAGAAAGTTTCTCTTCTAGTGTGCTGAGATTTTTTTTTTTTTTTAAATCACGAATGGTTTGAGTTTTGTGGAATGTTTTTCTCCCTCTATTGGATATCATATATAATTTTTCTCTTCTGTTTTTTAATATAGTGTTTTATATAGATTGCTTTTTTTTTTTTAAATCACGAATGGTTTGAGTTTTGTGGAGTGTTTTTCTCCCTCTATTGGATATCATATATAATTTTTCTCTTCTGTTTTTTAATAT
>NW_012151641.1:896724-900266 GCF_000956105.1 Propithecus coquereli | reverse complement strand
TTTATTTTTGTTCTAATTTATGGTTAATTTTCCTGGCCTCAGATTACAAACTTTGCACTTTGTGTTGCGCGGCTGCTGAAATCTCTACTTTGTTTTCAATATTCCAGCTGCTGTTATGTAGCCTACTTTTGTAAATTGCACTTGCCAACATTTATATTTCATTGCAATGTTTAAAAGCCGTTTGTCACAGCTCTTTAAGTATTTGGCATTTAACCTGTGCCCAAGTGATCGAGCCATCATCGAAGATTCAGGCTGAGATCACATTTAGACCTGAGGTCTCAGCTTCTCCGCGGTTGTCTTGCTCCTAGGGATTTCCTCCTAAGTTTTAGCAATTCTGTCTGTCTGAGGCTCTGTCCTCTGACGTGCTCCAAAAGAGTTGGCTTTCTGCCGCCCGAGCTGTACTGTCAGGGAGCGCCCTCAGTTAACAAAGCACAAACTTGCAGACCTCGCCTATGTAGCCCCAATTTCCGAGAGGAGAGTCCTCCCTGTCCTGTGGGCTTTTCCCTGCGTGCCCAGGGTGTCCCCCACCTGTGCATCTGAGCTGTCAGCCGTGCTTTGGGTGGAGTTTTTACTTAAATCCTTTGGTTCCCTCCTTCTGCGGGACCCTCAGTCCCAGAGGTTCCCCTTGAGGTTCCGCCTTCTTCCCCAGCCCTGATGTTGGATCTCCTGTACCCGCAGAGGGCAAGGCTGCCAGTTACTCCTGCTGCCCTGCTGGCCCCAAATGCCACAAACTCACCATTCTTACTCCTCTCTCAGTTGCATTTTAAAAAATAGTATGAACTCTCCCCTGGCTTCTGTCCATTGTATCAGCCTTCCAAGTATGCTTAAGTAACTGTTCTTAATACTTTCTCTAGGTGTTATTGTTTCATCTGTGGGAGAGTTTGCACCATCACTTCGATTTGCTACAATTTTTGCCTCCCTCTGTGATTAAAAAAAGACAATAAAAATCAAAAAACGCCCTTCACAGGAAATGTACCTTCTTTGTTCTTTTTCTGTTTCATGGTTCAGAGCATTGGCCACACTTCTGAAAGAATTCAAGTCATTTTGGAAAGAGTTAATGTATTGGTTTTTCCTTATTTTTGCTAGAGGCATTTCGTCTCTCATCATAAATTATGATTCTACATGTGGTGGGACTGTTTGAATATGCCGAGTTCTCAAAAGTTGTTTTTTCTTTTGTAAATCAGACATGGGTGTTCAATTATATCAAGAACGTTATAAGCATTGAATTTTATATTTATATGGATGCTCTTTGGCATATAATATTGTTTTTTATTAGTATATTAAAAATCTGAAACCCATCTGCTTTGAAACTTGACTTTTACATTGTTGTTGCAGTTTACATTTCTTTGATTACTCTTGAGAATGAATATTTTCATATGTTTATGAGCTACTCAAAATTCCTCTTTTGTAAATTGACTTTGCATGTATTTCTATTTCACAGTAACCTTTTTAAAGAGATTTGTTATTATTTTTTATGTATTTGTCACATGTGCCATCAGTATTTCCCCTGAGCTTGTTCGCTTTCTGATTTTGTGCCCACGGAGACGGGCTTCTGTGTTCTTATGCAGTCCAACCGAGCAGTGTTTTCTTTTAGACTCTCCCTACCTCTGCGTGCTAAAGTCATCCACAGTTTTTTAAGACAGTAACGGTTAACTTCACATGTAAGTTTTCAGTGGCCAAGGATGTATTTTGATGTAGGTCGTAATAGAGGGATCTAGACCTTATTTCTCTGTGGTTTCCCATTTTCTTAACACCATCTACTGAATAAGTCATTTCTCTCCCACTTATTCAAAATTCCACTGTTATGTTTTAAGTACTTATATGTACTTGGATTTGTTTCTTAACTTTTTTTTCATGCCAGGGGTCTGCACCTCTTCCCTCAGACGTCGTGTGTGTGTGAGACAGAGAGAGACACGTGTTGTTCTAAGGATGTACCCGCATGATGCTTTCTTTTGGATATTTACAGGCAAGCACCTTCATTACTCCTCTTTTTTACTTTGTTCTCTAATATTCTTTTACACTTTGTTTTTCAAAATAATTTTTGAAATAGTGGGTCAAGTCAAACTACCTATTTGTGATTTCTGTTGAAATTGCATTAAATCTGCAGCGTTAACTATGGAAATATGGTATCCTTCAAGTGTTGAAATGTCTCCTCTGGAAATGCAGGGCAATTTCATCTGTTCAAGTCATTTTATGGCTTTCGTAATATATACAGTTTGCTCTGGTGGGTCTTGCACAATTCAGGGTCTTTTTCTTCCTGGGAGTGTTGTTAGTTCTGTTGCTAATGTACACGGGTCTTTTGCATTCTTACAGTGTATTTGGCTGTTCCTGGACTATAGCGAAATTACAAGGTTTAGAGTCTACTAAAGTTACAAAGATTAAAACAATTACTTCTAATACATTTTTATTTGATTCTCTAAGGTAAAAAGTCATATCACCTATAAAATTACAATAGAAATCTTGATGTTATATTTTAAAAATTTGCATTGACTTCAGAAAGAGTGGTGATAATGAGCACCTTTGCTTTGATAGTGTGGTGATGTGATTTATAATAGGAACAGATATTTGGTCTTTGTTCCCCGTTCCCGACACAGAGCTCCTAAAATGCTTGTAATTTCCTGAGCAATAGTGGTGCTGGGAGAATCTTGTGGTCTAATATTTCCTCTCTAATCCTGGTTTCTGAACTGAGCTCCTAATTCCTTGGAATGTCCTTGGTGATGTGAGTGTCTTTCCTTCTAACGATGCCACGCTTGGTGGCTCCCAGCGAGGGAGGGCTGGTCACCAGAAAGACCAAGCCGCGATTAGAAGCTTGGAGCTTTCAGACCCTCCCCATCCTCCAGGGAGGGAAGAGGGGACCAATCACACACGTGACGAGTCCTCCATAAAATCCCACATGGCGTCTGGGTTGCTGGACAGGTGCAGGTGCCGGGAGGGTGGTGCACCCCGGGAGGACATGGGGCTCTGTGTCCCCATCCCCCCATCCCCTGCCCTACACACATCTCCTCCATCTGGCTGCTCATCTGCCTCCTTCGTGGTTTCCTGTATAATAAGCCAGTAGATCTAAGTGTTTCTGTGAGTTCTCTGAGACGTTCTAGCAAATAGCCAGACCCCAGGGAGAGGTGGTAGGACCACCAATTTCCAGCTGGTCACTCAGAAGCTCTGGAGGCCCAGGCTTGCGACCACACCTGAAAGGAGGGGTCCGGTGGGAGCGAGCCCCAACCTGCCACCTGCACTCACTCTGGGGAGTGTCAGCATCGGACGGAATCGAAGGACACCGGTTGGCGTCCACCGGTGAATTGGCTGGTGTGTGGGGAAAACTCACACATCTGACAACATCCGGCAACACATGCTCTGTGTCGAGTGTTGAGAGCGCAGTAGGAGAAAGTGGTTTGTTTTCTCCTGCTATTAATGTATACAGATAGGAAGGGCTAATAGTTTGAGATACATCTTTTTTGTCTTATTTTAAAATACTCTTAGCAATATTCTTCTATCCTTATTTTTTATTTTTTTTGGAGACAGAGTCTGGCTCTGTTGCCTGGGCT